>NC_089586.1:115911353-116211353 GCF_019320115.1 Miscanthus floridulus | reverse complement strand
CATGATGAAGAAAGGGTACCATGGTAGAAGAAAGAAATCTTTATCCAAGAACAAGGAAGAGTCAAGAAGGTGCTTCAAATGTGGAAGCAAAGATCATCGTGTTGCTCAATGTCCATACAATAGCGACAATGATGATGACAACAAGAAGAACAAGAAGAAGGACAAGAAGGAAAAGAAAGAGAAGAATGACAAGATGACCTTCAAGAAGAAGAAGGGTGGTTCATATGTGGTCACTTGGGATAGTGATGCCTCCTCAAGTGATGATGATGATAGCGATGATGACAAGACCACCAAGAAGAAGGCACTTGCAAGCATGGCTATCAATGAGAAGTCTTCTCTCTTCGACACTCCATCGTGCTTCATGGCTAAGGCCACTAAGGTACAAACTTATGATGATGATGGAAGTGATGATGTACATGATAATAAAAATGATAGTGATAGTGATGATGATGAACCAACTAAAGATGAATTATTTGACATGCTAGAAAATGCCAAAGAACACTTTGACATTAAGAGAAAGGAATGCAAGAGCTTAAATAAGAAGGTAAAAGCCCTTAAGCAAGCCCTTGATGAGCTCAAAGCAACTCATGAGAGGAAGCCCATGAGAAGTTTGGTAAGGCTCACAAAAAGCTTGAAAAGGCTCATTCCTCTTTGCTTAATGAGCAAGATAAAAAGAAATATATTGAGACTTGTGATGTAGGTTTAATGTGTGATATAATTGATGAATCATTATCTATGTCTATCATTGTTGCTCCTAATAACCCTTCTTGTAGTACTTCTACTTCCACCTCATCTAGTAGTAATGGTCTCACTTGTGATACCTCACTAATAGTTGAGAATGAGAACCTCAAGAAGGAGGTCAATAAGCTCACACATACCTTGGCTAAGGCCTATGGTGGTGAGGACCGCTTGCTTATGTGCTTGGGTAGCCAAAGAGCTTCTCTCTACAAAGAGAGATTGGGCTATACCTCCAAGAAAGACAAGGTGGCCTTTGCTCCTCACAAGACTAGTTTTGTGAAGAACAATGGTCGGTTTTGCACTAGTTGCAAGCAAGTTGGTCATAAAGAGCATGAATGCAAAAACAAGAGCAAAAATGCTAATGTATCCTCCATTAAGTTTGATTCTTTCTATATGCTTACCAAGGGTACAAATGGTGTAAAGGCTAAGTTCATTGGTAAACCATGGATGGGCTCAAAGAAGAAAGTCATTTGGATACCAAAGAGCTTAGTAACTAACCTTCAAGGACCCAAGCAAGTTTGGGTACCTAAAAAGAATTGATCTTCTTTTGTAGGTTAATTACAAAGCCGGAGGAAGGCATTGGGTTCTTGATAGTGGGTGCACTCAACACATGACTGGTGATGCAAGAATATTCAACTCAATCAACACCAATGGTAATGATGTTATGATAGTATTATGTTTGGTGACAATGGCAAAGATAAGGTCAAAGGGCTTGGTAAGATTGCCATATCCAATGACATGAGTATTTCTAATATGTTGCTAGTAGAGAGCTTGAACTTCAACTTGCTATCCGTGGCTCAATTGTGTGATCTTGGATTCAAATGCATATTTAGGGTAGATGATATAGAGATCATAAGTGTAGATGGCTCTAATTTGATCTTCAAAGGCTTTAGATATGAGAATCTATACTTGGTTGATTTCAATGCTAGTGAAGCTAAATTATCTACATGCTTGCTCACTAAGTCTAGCATGGGTTGGTTATGGCATAGAAGGCTTGGTCATGTTGGAATGAAACAATTGAATAGATTGGTTAAGCATAACTTGGTTAGAGGCTTGAAGATGTTGTGTTTGAAAAGGATAAGCTTTGTAGCTCTTGTCAAGCCGGCAAACAAGTTGGAAACACCCATCCTAAGAAAAGCATGATGAGCATTAGTAAAGCTTTTGAGTTATTGCACATAGATTTATTTGGGCCAACTCAATACACTAGCATTGGTGGTAACAAATATGGCTTTGTGATAGTGGATGATTATACTAGATATACTTGGGTATTTCTTTCTAGTGGATAAAAGTGATGTGTTTGTAACTTTCAAATCATTTGTCAAGGACATTCACAATGAGTTTGAAACAACCATCAAGAGAGTTAGAAGTGACAATGGTAGTGAGTTTAAGAATACTAAAATTGATGAGTTATGTGATGAATTTGGAATTAGACATCAATTCTCGGCCAAGTACACTCCATAATCAAATATCCTTGTTGAGAGGAAGAATAGAACACTCATTGATATGGCAAGGTCTATGCTTAGTGAGTACAATGTGAGTCAATCGTTTTGGGCCGAAGCTATCAATACAGCTTGCTATTGTAGCAATCGCCTCTATTGTCACCCATTAAAAGAGAAGACACCATATGAGCTCTTGAATGGTAGAAAGCCTAACATTACATATTTTTAGATCTTTGGTTGCTAATGCTATATCTTAAAGAAAGACACTAGGTTGGGTAAGTTTGACAAGAAATGTGATGAAGGATTCTTACTTGGCTACTCTACTACAAGCAAAGCATATAGAGTTTGGAATTTGGATAGTGGTACTCTTGAGAAAGTTCATGATGTTGAATTTAATGAAACCAAGGGTTCACAAGTAGAGAATGAGAACTTGGAAGATGTTAGAGGCATTCAACTTTCAAATGCCATAAAGAACATGGATGTTGATGAATTGAGGCCTAGGCAAGTGAATGATGATGAAGATGATCAAGTGCAAGTGCTCTCTAACTCAAATATGCAAGATGATACAAATCAAGCTAGTACAAGTGGATCTCATGACAATGAACAAGATCAAGTGGCTAGTACATCATCTCAACCCTATGATCAAGCAAGTGCAAGCAATCAAGTTTCAATCCTCTAACCAACCAATATTGCAAGAGATCATCCATTGGATACTATAATTGGTGATATTTTAAGAGGTGTACAAACAAGATCAAGATTGGCTTCATTTTGTGAGCATTTCTCATTTGTGTCATCTATTGAACCAAAGAAGATAGATAAAGCATTGAAGGTTGTTGATTGGGTGAATGCTATGCATGAAGAATTGAATAATTTTATAAGAAATCAAGTATGGGAATTAGTAGAGAGACCAAAAGAACACAATGTGATTATAACCAAATGGGTCTTTAGAAACAAGCAAGATCAAGGTGGGATAATAGTAAGGAACAAAGCAAGATTGGTAGCACAAGGCTATACACAAGTTGAAGGTCTTGACTTTGGAGAAACATATGCCCCGGTTGCTAGATTGAAAGCAATTAGGATCTTACTTGCCTATGCTTATGCCTACAACATTAAGCTCTATTAAATGGATATCAAGAGTGCATTTCTCAATGGTTACATCAATGAAGAAGTATATGTTGAGCAACCTCCTGGTTTTGAAGATGACAAGAAGCCTGACCATGTGTACAAGTTGAAGAAGGCATTGTATGGCTTGAAGCAAGTACCTAGAGCATGGTATGAGAGATTGAGGAACTTCCTACTCTCTAAAGGGTTCATGATGGGCAAGATTGACACCACTCTTTTCATTAAGAAGATTGGAAAAGATTTATTTGTGTTGCAAATCTGTGTTGATGATATCATATTTGAATCAACCAATCAAGATTTTTGTGATGAATTTGGAAAGATGAGGGCTAATGAGTTTGAGATGTCCATGATTGGAGAGTTGAGTTACTTCCTTGGTCTTCAAATCAAGCAATTGAAGAATGGTACATTTGTGAGTCAAGGCAAGTATATCAAGGACATGATCAAGAAGTTTGGCATGAGTGATAGCAAGGCCATTAGCACACCAATGAGAACCAATGGCAACTTGGATAGTGATGCAAGTGGAAATATGATGGATCAAAAATTATATCGGTCTATGATTGGAAGCCTACTCTATGACCGCATCAAGGTTGGATGTTATGTTTAGTGTATGCATGTGTGCAAGATTTCAAGCCTCACCAAGATAAAGTCATTTGAAGGCTACTAAGAGAATATTGAGGTACTTGAAGCATACACAAAATATTGGTTTGTGGTATCCCAAAGGAGCAAAGTTTGAGCTAGTTGGTTACTCCAACTCAGATTATGCGGGATGTAAGGTTGAAAGAAAGAGCACCTTAGGCATATGTCAATTGTTGGGAAGATCACTTATCTCATGGTCATCAAAGAAGTAAAATAGTGTTGCATTATCAACCGCCGAAGCCGAATATATATCCGCCGGTAGTTGTTGTGCACAAATACTTTGGATGAAGGCCACCTTGAGTGACTTTGGAATCAAGTTCAAGAAAGTGCCATTGCTATGTGACAATGAGAGTGCAATCAAGTTGACCAACAATCCGGTTCAATATGCAAGAACAAAACACATTGATGTCCGCCACCATTTCATAAGAGATCACCTACAAAAAGGGGACATTTGTATTGAGAGTGTAGACACCGAAGATCAACTTGCTGATATATTCACCAAGCCATTGGATGAGAAAATGTTTTACAAGCTAAGAAATGAGTTGAACATATTGGATTTCTCAAATATGTGTTGATGCACCCCCCACTTATATGACATGCCTCTCCTTCGAGCAATCCAAGGTAAAAGTTGATTGGCATGGCATACATCCTTACTAAGGACATGTTTAGTGCATCTAGACATCTTTCATATTTAATAGGCTCATTCATGAAAATCAAATGAAATTGATGATTGTATGGTACCACTATTGCTTCTATGCTTATTTTGATCTAGTGGTAGCAGATGATATGTTTGTGGGCTTATAAATCTAGTGTTTGATCTAGAAAATGAGCTTTAAGTGTTTAACTCAACATGGTACAAGATAACTCTTATTAGGAGGTGTGAAAAAGCTTATCCTTGGATTAAACCAAGTTAAATGTCTTTGGCAAGTATTCTAGATTGAACCAAATTTGGGAAAATAAGCCTTAGTGGTCATTGATGACAAAGGGGGAGAAATAGTGCACAAAGATAGTGAAAAGACAACACAAAGGGGAGAGAAATAAAGATATAAGTGATAGGGGAAGAACTTGACATAAGGCGAGAAATATGACAAAAGAAAATGATCAATTAAAATTTTGAGCACACAAGTAGGGGGAGCAAGCTCATGAACTTGTTTGGTGCATTTGAATGTGCATTTCATATGTTTGCTTGCATGACACAAGTTTTAAATGTCAATATTCATGCTTGAGTGGTGTATGCTAGTTATAAGTTTAAATGATGAAATGAAAATCTAGCATGCATAAGTTTATCTAGTGATTTCATTTCTAAGTGTTTCTAAGTGGTATCAAGCTAGCCATGGTGCTAAGGATGGTATAATGGTGCACTCTGATTGATATCACGCTTCAAAGGTCCATCTCTTATACCTTAGCATCATTTGGTAGACATTGTCTCCTATATTTCCTATCTAAGCATATGTGCAAGCTATAATCCAAACTCTTAGCACATATATAGGGGGAGAAATTACTACCATTTGGGGTTCATGAAACGTGTCCATATCCTTTTACACATAGTAAATATACTTGGACAAGCAACATGGATTCAATTGAATTTTAATTCATATCTTTGTGATGGGGTTGTCATCAATTACGAAAAAGGGGAGATTGAAAGCTCTAGTTTGGTTTTGGTGAATTGATGAAACCCTAAGTGCTAACCTAGTTTATCAAGTGATCATAAGATAGGTAGCACATTTTAAATGGTAAAGCAAATGAAGATCATGACATGATGATGGTGATGCCATGGTGATGATCAAGTGCTAGGACTTGAAAAGAAGAAAGAGAAAAATAAAAGGCTCAAGGCAAAGGTATAAATGTAAAGCCATTTTGT
This sequence comes from Miscanthus floridulus, assembly GCF_019320115.1. NCBI lineage: Eukaryota > Viridiplantae > Streptophyta > Magnoliopsida > Poales > Poaceae > Miscanthus > Miscanthus floridulus. The sequence goes on along the minus strand of NC_089586.1, from coordinate 116,205,557 downwards.
TTTGGTGATCTAGACACTTAGCGAGTGTGATCACATTTTGGTTCGATAGCCATACTATTAAGAGGGGTGAAACTCATATCAAAATTTGGTTATCAAAGTGCCACTAGATGCTCTAACTCGTTGCATATGCATTTAGGATCTAATGGAGTGCTAACACCCTTGAAAACGTTTGTGAAAATATGCTAACACATGTGTACAAGGTGATACACTTGGTGGTTGGCATATTTGAGCACGGGTTAGGAACTTCACTGGCGGAGTGTCCGCCCATAGTGTGCGGATAGTCCACCGGTGCCACTGACACCCTAGACAGAAAAGACGAAGGTCATTGTAAGTGACAGGACGCTGGTCTCTAAAGGACCGACGCGTCCAGTCAGTAGCAGCAGAAGAAGCGCAGCGTCGGTCATCGACTGAATGCTGGCGCTTAAATGATCGGATGCTGGCTAGCTATGTTCGGTCACACTGACATGGTCATGCACAGGGGAGTCGCTATGTGACCGAACGCTGGGTGAGTCCGGTCAAGCATGACCGGATGCGTCCGGTCATAAAAAGTCGTCCCTAGATGCTTACTGAAAACGACCGGACGCTGGGGTTCAGCGTCCGGTCACTTTGAGTTGCTACGTCCGGTCGTCACTTGGCCGTTGAGATCGGGCGATCAACATTTGAAGAGAGGGGACACATGGCACGCATCGCGTGACCGGACGCTGAGGTCCAACATCTGGTCACCCCGTATTGTGCCCAGTGAAGGGGCACAATGGCTCTATTTCATGGGGGCCTCTATTTAAGTCCCATGGCCAGCTCAAGCTCACTCTCTTGGCCATTTGTATTGACATAGCAACCTTGTGAGCTTAGCCAAAGGCCTCTCACTCATCTCCATCATTGATTCATCATCTTTGTGAGATTGGGAGAGAATCCAAGTGCATTGCTTGAGTGTTTGCATCTAGAGGCACTTGGTGTTCGTGTTTCGCTGTGGGATTTGCGTGTTACTCTTGGTGGTTGCCGTCACCTAGATGGCTTGGAGCAGTGAGGATCATCGAGCAGAGGGTGGTGATTGTCTCCGGCTCTGATCATGGTGATTGTGAGGGGTTCTCGACCTTTCTCCGGTGGAGAGCCAAAAGGTACTCTAGTAAATTGCTCGTGGCTTGTGTGATCCTCATCTTGTGTTGGTTGTGTGGCACCCTATTAAGGGTTTGGCGTATGATGCCAATTAGCGCGTGAACCTTCAAATGAGTGAATCGCCACAACGAGGAGTAGCTTGCTGGCAAGCAAGTGAACCTCGGTAAAAAATCATTGTGTTCATCATTTGATTCTGAGGTGATTGGTCTTTATTGGTATTCATTCTTGTGATTGATTGGCTCCTTCCTCAACACAACGGTATAAACAAATTGCTCACTCTCTTTACTTTACTGCAAACTAGTTGTCAAGCTCTTTAGTGTAGCTAGCTAGTTGTGAGAGCTTGTTAGTTTGGTTAGTGTGGCTCTTTAGTTAGCCTTTGAGAGCACATTAAGTTAGTGTAGTGTCATAGCTTTTGTGTGGATAGAAACTATATAAACTAGAATTATAGTAGGTGGCTTGCTATTTTAGTAGGCTAGGGCAACACTTGCTTTGCCTCATAATTACCTAACCGGTTTGTTAAGTGTTGTTGTAGAAATTCTTAATAGGCTTTTCACCCTCCTCTAGCCATTAGGACCTTTCAGTTGGGCTCACTGCCCCATATTGTACTCCTTAAGGGCTTTGGCAACATGGTTAACATCTTTATCTTTGAAGACTTTGTCAGGTCTACTACCATCACTAACAAGCTGAGCCATCCTACTAAGGACAAAGCCAGAGGTGTTGTTCCACCTCATGGCCCAAGGGCCCCCCTGCACCAGCACCACCACCACCATCTCCTACTGCTACAACAGCCACACCAACAGCACCCCCTAGTAGCCCATTGACTACATCAGAAGCAGCCACAAACCCACCCTAGGCACCGAGCACATCAACTGGGAGTGGAGCCATCCTATTTGGTATTCCAATTAGAAAGTAGGAGAATAACATCATAATCATAAGTAGACATAAGCTGTGGCCACAGAACACAGCCATACAACATCAGCATCATAATTCATCTATGGTGCAACCACTATATGGCTAAGTTTCATGGCCAGAGACCATGAAACAGTGATAGATGATGAAATGTCAACATGAACCAAACAATAAACAGCTGAGTAGGATAATAACTTGGTCTCAAGATTGTCCAACAAATTATTACATAACCATCACACAAACATGAGTTCCATAGCAGGGTAAACAAACTGAATTTAATAACAAAGTTACTACATGATCAGATCCTATAGGTACCCCTCCCTTCCCACATAGGATTACAGATGGCATCCCACCTAAGTGCCATGGCATTGGAGTCTCAAGACTGGCTCTCAATATTAGGCAGGTTGTCAAGTGGGTTAGGTTGGCTACCAGTGAAACCCTCCTTGGGATCCAATTGGTCAGAATATAGCAGGCCAATACAAGCTTCACCTAAGTCTTGTATGGGTGAAAGGGCTTGTTATCTAGGATACAAAACATGCTCTTCAGTGCACTAAAAGCCCTCTCCACAGTGACCCTTAGTGATGAGTGCTTCAGGTTGAAAAGCTCCCTTGCATTGGTTGGGTGGTTCTGCTCCCAAACTCAGTCAACTGGTACCTGACCCCATGTAGGGGGTAGAAAGCCACTACGACATGCATAGCCAGCATCTACCAGGTAGAATTTACCTGAGTCTTGTATGGGTGAAAGGGCTTGTTATCTAGGATACAAAACATGTTCTTCAGTGCACTAAAAGCCCTCTCCACAGTGACCCATAGTGATGAGTGCTTTCGGTTGAAAAGCTCCCTTGCATTGGTTGGGTGGTTTCTGCTCCCAAACTCAGTCAACTGGTACCTGACCCCCTATAGGGGGTAGAAAGCCACTATGACATGCATAGCCAGCATCTACCAGGTATAATTTATCTACATTTGGACATCTACTATGAGTGTGTGTGCAAATGTTAAGGACATAAGTGCATTGACTAGGTAGTGCAGTTACCTTCAGGTACAGTGAACCCATCATTCCTCTCTATGGCATCAGCCAGGATAAGTGCATCATGGGTAGAACCCTCCCAGCTAGCAAGGATATATGTGAACTTCAGATCAAAGTCCATAGCAGCCATGATATTTTGTGTGGGGTTGTGTTTCCTACCCCTAAAAGTAGCCTGCATGTGTCTAGGCACCCTTGCCAACACATGGGTGCCATTAATGGCACCAATGTAGTCCTAAAAACCAAGGAAGTGAGATAATAGTACATGTGAATATGCACATCTACCTAATGAAGGAACTTGTGCTTCACAATTACCTTCAAGAATAGATCCATCTATGGCTCCAAGTACCTTTGGGTGAATGGTAGTGCTAGGAGGCTTGATCATCTCATTCATAAGCTCACCAACAACATATAAAACCTGGTGGAAGTGTCTGTGGACTATCTCAATGGACCTCGTAAATGATTGGTGGACAACTCTAAATCTTTGGCTGTGACCAACCACATGAAGGAACATTGCAACCTGCTCCTCTACTATCACCTCTTCTCTATCAAACACTAGGCTCCTAGCTCTAAACAGATTACATAAAGCAAAAAAAGTGCTCTGGTCATCCTAAGCATGGATAGGCACTCTCCATCATTGGAGTTATAGATTAGGTTAAGGGTCTATTGCCTGTGCTGCTCAGCTTTATCCCTAAGTGCATACAGTAGAGGGCTAGGTTCAGTATCAAGCCTTTTCCTTTTAAGCCTGATGGTAACAAAGGATACCATGACTACAACTAGGGCAACTGCTTGCCTACACATCATCTCACGGCTCACAGAGGGATCCATCTACATGCATATAACAATGTAACACAAACTCAGATCATCATACCCTGCCTAGCCTCAACATGATTGTACAATGATTCAGTAAGCAAATAAAGCATGACTGCATTTAGGTACATGCCTCCTGGTGCTTAGGACAACATCATCAACCATATCATAAAAATACAGAAGCAAACCATATGAAAATCATGAAATGCATCAAGTATACACAACTCAATAAAGAAGAAGCACATCATAATGGCAAGCATGAAAGACTGTAAGAACGACCATCACTGAACTATCATATAAAACCCTAATTCATCAAGAAACATCAAGTACTACTCAAATCAGATGAACAAACCATGAACAGCAGCTACAATATGAAACCTTAACATCATGGCCATCAAGTAGTATGGAGGATTAGGGGTCGATGTCACCTCGGGGTCGGCGTCGACGCAAAGGAGCGGCATAGCAGGAAGAAGAACAAGATCAGGCGAGGCAGCAGAAGCAGATCCAGTCGAAGAGGAAGCAGATCGGTCTGAAAGAACAGCTTAATCACCACTGCCCCCATAAAAGAAGACGGCTGCCAACATGGAGTCCCCGTTGCTGAAGGAGCGGTGTCGCCTCATAGCAGATCCAAGGCGGGGGAACAGAGATGAAGACCACCATGGGAGGACGACGCTGCAATGCACACCAGGTCACCAACATCGCTAGTATCTCACATGGCTAGAGGAAGGCGAAGAGCAGGGAGAGGAAGGAAGGAGAAGCAGCATCGAGGGCCGCTTATAAATGCAAAGGATTTCACCGGTGGGGAGAGCACACTGTAACACCCTCAGTATTACACCCTAAATCATTTATTAAAACATATCATGAGCATCATGTTTATGTGTTGATGCATATGATAAAGTGTGTAGATCAATTTCGGTAACTCAAAATGATCAATAAAAATGTTAAACGAAAGTTGCTCCACGATTTGTACGGTTAACAAGTAGGGGTGTAAACTAATTTTTATTGAACAAAAACACTATAGAACATGTGTGTGATACTTAAATAAAGTTTGAAGTGCAAACTTTGTAGATGACAATGAGATACTTGCTATACAAAAATAATGTTACTAGCTAGTATTTCTAATAGTCTAAAACGGAACTTGAAAACAAATCCAGCTCAAAAATTTAGAAATTTTCCAAGTCTGTCAACAGCTAGACATTGCTATGTTTAGTAAATTATTTTGAGAGATTGGGTTAAGGAGTGGTGTAGTGTTATAGCTCAATTTGGTAGTCTCATATGCCATCTTCAACATGGTGAAGATGGTTTAGATCCTGGAGCAACCGTTTAGTCATGTTGGGTGCTTTAAAATTAGTGCGTGTCACCTGTCTCGGGTTAGTTGGTGTTGTGTGCGCGGTCACCACGTGGCCTCCCCACGCCACGCACATGGTCGTGTCTCGCACGGTCAGCCTACGCCACCACACTAGGTCGATCGGGCCGCCTAGGCTTGGCTAAGGCCAGCCACAGCGGGCCACTGGCCCCGCGCCCGGTTGCCTAGCCTCGCGCTACCACCATTGGTGCCGCCACGGCCACGTTGTCACTGTTGTCGCATCTGCCCATTGCTACCTCATGTTGCGACGTTGCCACTGCCATCGTGTCACTCCCGTACTCGTGTCTGCTTGCTGCATCGTGGTGCCCCCTCCCTAGCCTAGTTGGGTGTCGTCTGCATGTGGCCGTGCACGCCGTCATCATGATATTAATGGCGTTGCACGCACACGGGCCATGGTCGGTCGTGGATGCTCACGCTCGTCGTCTAGCGCTTGGGCGTGGGTCCCTTGACCACAACCGCTTGCGTCCTGCCAAGGTGAGGACCAACCGAGCTACCGGTCATGCCCCGTTTCTATCTTTCTCCCTCTGCATTCCGCCGCCATCGAGTCACGGTCACGGTGGGCCAAAAAGTGAGCACCTCTTATCAATTCCTCGTGCTCGCGTCTATGCCTTTACGTCCTCTTGTCGACCGCCCCACCTTGCCTTGATTATGGCCAGGCCAAGTTGCAATTTTGGAGCTTTACTCCTGCCACCGCGCCATTAAGGCCTAGCTACCTCATCGTGTCCAGCTCTAACCACATCATCCCATGTCAAATTGATCGCACCACTAGCCCCACCTAGAACCCCTCTTCATCATGCACATGCTAGTCGTAGCTCTAGTGCCGTCTTCTCACCGCTGACGTGGCCATGCCTTTGTGATCCGCCATTCACCTCACAGCGTGCACGTGGCCAGCCTTGCTCGAGTCATCCCCATCTGAGCCAGCATCTCGGTTAGGTCACTGTTGAGTCGTCGTTGCTCACCCACTACCCCTACTACCTTGTTGTTGTTGCGGCTCCCTGAATGGCGTCGCCATTGTTGTAGGGTGTCCACCGTCGTGGAGAGGTCCTTCTACGGCGTCCCAGCTCATGCAACCGCCATCCATCGTCTTGTGTCTGAAAGGTCCTAATGGCTAGAGGGGGTGAATAACCTATTAAAAATTCTACAACAACACTTAGCAAACCCGGTAGACAAATATGAGGCGAAGCGAGTGTTATGCTAGCCTACTAAAAATACAAGCCACCTACCATAATTCTAGTTTAGATAGTCTCTATCCACAAAATGGCTGTCACTATACTAAGTTAATGTGCTCTCAAAGGCTAACTAAAGAGCCACACTAACCAAACTAACAAGCTCTCACCACTAGCTACACTAAAGAGCTTGACAACTAGTTTGCGGTAATGTAAAGAGAGAGGGCAAGATGGTTATACCGCCGAGTCGAGCAATGAACCAATCAATCACAAGAATAAATATCAATGAAGACCAATCACCTTAGAATCAAATGTTGACACAGTGATTTTTACCGTGGTTCACTTGCTTGCCGGCAAGCTAGTCCTCGTTGTGGTGATTCACTCACTTGGAGGTTCACACCCTAATTGACATCACATATCAAACCCTCAATAGGGTGCCACACAACCAACACAAGATGAGAATCACACAAGCCACGAGCAATTTACTAGAGTACCTTTTGGCCCTCTACCAGGAAAAAGGTCAAGAACCCCTCACAATCACCATGATCGAGGTCGGAGATAATCACCAACCTCTACTTGATGATCCTTACTGCTCCAAGCCATCTAGGTGGCGGCAACCACCAAGAGTAACAAGCAAATCCCATAGTAAAACACGAACACCAAGTGCCTCTAGATGCAAACACTCAAGCAATACACTTAGATTCACTCCCAATCTCACAAAGATGATGAATCAATAATGGAGATTAGTGGGAGGGCTTTGGCTAAGCTCACTTGGTTGCTATATCAATGCAAATGGCTAAGAGAGTAAGCTTGAGCTAGCCATGGGGCTTAAATAGAAAGCCCCCACGAATAGAGCCATTGGCTCCTCAGTCCACTGAAAATCAAGTCGACCGAACGCTTTGGTCAGATTAACCGGACGTAGGACCCTAGTATCTGGTCACACGATGCATGCCAAGTGGCCCCTGCTTCAAATGCTGATCGCCCGATCTCAATGGTCAATAGTGCACTTAAGTTGTGACTGGATGCTCTACAGTGTAGGACTAGACACAGGACCCTAGCGTCTGGTCACTTCCAGTAAGGTTCCAGTCATGACTGGACATGTCAGTTCAATCACAACCGGACGTAGGACTCCAGTGCCCGGTCACTTCCTGTAAGGTTCCAGAGGTGAAAATTTACGACCGAACGTGTCCGATCATGCCCGACCAAACTCGCCCAGCGTCCAGTCACTCACTGACTTCTCTATGCGCCGCCACATCAGCAGGACCGGACGCTGAATAGTGTTTAGTCAGAGTCTGATCGCCTGTGTCCGATCAAGAAACTGAGGGTCACCTTCACTACACGCCACTGACCAAACGTAGGACCCCAGCGTTCGGTCACTGCATGACCAGCGTCCGGTGCACTCTGTGAAACCCTGTCTTTTCTGTACAGGGCATTGGTGGCACCATTGGACACTCCATCGGTGAAGTTTCGAACCATTGCTCCCAAGTGCTAAACACAATATGTATCACCTTTGTGCATATGTGTTAGCATATTTTCACAAACATTTTTAAGGATGTTAGCACTCCACTAGATCCTAAATGCATATGAAATGAGTTAGAGCATCTAGTGGCACTTTGATAACCGTATTTTGATACGAGTTTCACCCCTTTTAATAGTATGGCTATCATTTCTAAATATGATCACACTCTCTAAGTATCTCGATCACTAAACCGAAAAGCTCCTATCAATTTTACCTTTGCCTTGAGCTTTTTATTTTTCTTTCTTCTTTTTAAGTCTAAGTATTTGATCATCACCATGGCATCACCATCATCAAGTCATGATCTTCATTTGCTTCACCACTTGGAGTAGTGCTACCTATCTCATAATCACTTTGATAAACTAGGTTAGCACTTAGGATTTCATCAATTCACCAAAACCAAACTAGAGCTTTCAGCATCGACCCCTTGGTGAGATTCGGCCTCTTAGCTAGGTTAGCATGGGTCCCGGGTGGACGGCGCTGTCGCTAGTGCCACCGCTCACTACGCCGGAGCGCGCGGGGGAGGCCAGGGACCATGCCATTGTAAAGAGGAGAAAGTATAAGGGTCTTTTTGCATAGGTGTTGTCTCTAGGAATAGTAACATGCATCACGAGTTGTTTTGTCCATAGTCTAGGGGCGTTTTTGCTAATATGGCAGCGCGTGGGGATTCCCCCACCGTGGGCCGCCTCGCACTGTAGGCTGGCCTTGTGTGGGCCGCCGCGCGCTCGCGTGCATGCGCTGCGTCGCATGGGCCGCACGTGTGGGCCGCGCGGGAGAATTTGTTTTCCTTTTTCATAAGGAATTAGAAATAGTTTTCTGATTTAATTTTAAGCTGATCTTTGGTAAATCATATAAAATCATGTAGGTATCCAAAAATTATGCAACAAATTTTGTTAAGTTCCTAAAATTGTGCTCTATCAGTTAGTGCATTTAGTTCATATATATATATATGTTGATACTAGAAGCTATTAAATCATTTAAGAGTGCTTAATATTATTAGGTTAAATATTATAGGAATTTTTGTGATAAATTGGTGGTAGCTTTAATCCTAAAATTTTTATGATAGTTTTATGATATTATTATGTGCTCACTGTAATTTTGTAGCTCTAGAATAGTACTTAATATGGTAGCTAAATACCCATTAGGGCTAAAGGAATAATGGCATGATGTTGGTTTATAAAAGTTAAGCACTTATAGGGTAAGCTTGAAATCTATTTGGTAGAGATAATGATTAGCTTAGTATCTTAGTCTTTAGAGCCAGCTTAGTAGCTTAACATGTGTATTCTTATTTTAAGTGTTGCTATTGCCAAAATACTAAGTGTTGCATCATCATTGCATGCATGTAGAGAACGAGTTGGTGAAGTTCGTGACCATCGGAGAGCAAGAGTACGAAGAGGTGATCGTGGAGTACGAGGAGGAGGTCCTCGTACAGGAGGAGGTCCCAGAGCCATCACTGATTGACTTAGCTGATACCCCGCCTGCCCAAGGTAAGTCCCGGTGCATAACCCTTATTTTGAATAATCACTGGATATATATATATTTGTGATGTGCATTTACGTTACATGATTTATATTGAAACTACATGTATAAATAAACCTACCTATGAGTCCTACTAGCATAGGTCGAGTAGCTGCTATGCTTGAGCTATCGGTAGAGTGGGTAACCTACCGTTACTCATAATATGTGATTATTATTATTAATCTCATGATAAAATGGTGAAAGAAAATAGAGATCGGGTAGGGATACGGTACGGGTATTGGTGGGTGTAATAGGTTGTGTCCCACGGCCAACGGGGCATAGCTTGGTTACACTATTTTCCCTGTCCGTGTCGGTTAAGGACCGTCCGTTGTTGTGGATTCTAGTCAGGTCATAGACTTATTATCCTGGGCATATACTTGCTTATGCGAGCGGGAAGGCTTGTTGCTCTGTTATCGTGGGTTCCGGCTCTTTCTGGACCGACTGATTGGAGGCGGAGATAGTGAATGTCTAAGCACCATACTAAGTCCGGAACTCAGGAGTGGAGGCTTAAAGTCCAAGTTTGGACGGGGACCTAGACCTCTTGACAAGAGAGTGGTGAGTTGGTCTTGCTTGTGCCTGGGGTACAAGCGGAGCGTGTATTTTGGGGTGTCCAGTTGAGATACATTGGTTCGTGAATCATTGTGTGATACGGTACGACTTGGTTATGGTCTAGCACCGTAGTAATAACTGGAAGATGAAAGATGATGAAATGGATCTGATTGCTCAACTCTTACTTGAAAGTAGAACAGGTGCTTACATAGAATGGTTACCTAATGGACTAATCATGACTGCTAATAAAACACATACATAAGGATTCACTACTGGTAATACTTTTCACAAAAAGGAAACACAGCAAACCATAAAGCTTATCATATCCTTTGGAGTCAAGAAATTAATTCCACTAGTCGGGTAAGTCTTGCGAGTACATTGTGTACTCATGGTTTATTTACCCCTGTTGCAGGCGCAACTTGAGGAGTGGCTGTTGTGTGGAGGATTCTTCTGGTGGGTATAGATGAATCCTTATATCTTATTGTTAGATGTTTAATTCAATTCCGCTGTTTAAATTCCGCACTCTGAACTTGGTATTGTTAGAATGTATTTCCGAGAACTCTTGTTGTATGAAATGGACTAAGTATTGTAAGCTCGTACTCCTGGGTGAAAGACTTGGATTGTGAGTTCTTCCTTGGGGTGTGCTCGACAGAACTGTCCGATATAGCTAATTTTTTGGTGCTTAGTGTCTAGTGTAAGACGAGTGCCTTCGAAAACGTGTTATTTCGGACGGTTCTGCCACATGCGCGTGGAGCTTTCCCTCTTCCCGCGCGAGCCAGCCGCCGCCACCGAAATTGCCCGCCCTCGCGCCGCTCGCAACCGCGCCCGAGAGAAACAAACCCTAGTTTTGTTTCCCCAGAGCCAGGCGGAGGGGGCTGTTTTGCACCCCGGCGGCTGGGCTGCTGAGCGGGCCAAGGCTCCCAAACACAAGAGTTGTAGCCCACCAGCGCAGTCAGGCTTTTGGACCACGCTCGTAAACGTGCCCTATGTGCTCTCTCGTTTATTCATCGTTTCTTTCTTTTTTATGTAACGGGTTTGACCCATTTTTCGTTAAGAGGATTCATCGTTTCTTTCTGTTCGCATGGAAGATGAAATCTCACGCTGCTTTTTCATCAAGAGCCTTTTGGAGTATATATATACTGTACGTATTTTCGTGGTAGAAGGAAATGTTGTCAGTACTGTACTCGAGTTATTTGACTGCTACCATGACCAGAAGCCGTTGGGTGACGCCTGACGCGACGACAACCGACGAAGACACAGAGATAGAATTATGCAATGGCGCACGGTTGTTGGCACGTCCGTGCCGGGCGTGTGAACGCGACGAATCTATATGTGCATGCATGCGACCAGAGCTGGAATATAAGACTGTCTCCAATAAAGAGATTTAAATCCAAAATAGATAGTAAGAGATCTAAAATTAGTCTCCAACAGAGTACCTACACGGGAGATCTATTTTGGGTTGCCTGAGAGATACAACCTAAATATGGGTATCCTCTCTCCTGAAAACCTATTTGCAGAAAGGATTCTCTTTTGAATCTTGTTGTTGGAGAAGATGTCGAATATGTATTGAACATTTTGCCTGTAGCGCTATCTAAAATACGAATGAGTCTTGTATTTTAGGTGGTGTCGTTGGAGATAGCCTAACCGCAGAGCGGCCATACTGATTTGCGGTCCTGCAGATATAGCTGCATTTTTTTTTTGATGCTCACGATTCGTGGCCAGTGTCAGTTCATACATGTATGTATCGAGCCAACAGACAGAGTCTGAAAGTCCAGCTCGAAATTGCGTCGCATGTACAGCCGCAGCCAGCAACTCGTCGGCTCATGCATGCACCACCCAAAATGTGCTTACCCTTTTGATTACCTCGACATGTACATCTGGGCACTGTCGTCTAGATAGGTCTCTAGAGTTGTTGGCCGATCCAAGAGCCTTTTTCTCATATCTTACCTCTTTATCAGTTTTTCCACCGAACCTTCGATTATCTTGAAAGTTCTTTGGTCACAGTCAATCTTAATCAGTCCCATGCTTGCTGATTGTCGTTCTCAACTCACACATGCAGACTACTGATCAGCAGCCAACAATAGTATTACCGCTGGTGCTGGTAGGTTTTGTTCACTTATGTTTAGACCCATGCATGGTGTTTCAACAGTATTAGAGCAGATTTCAAAGAACGGCAGCTCCGTGGTTGGGTAGCTAGGTTAGGCACTGCTTGCGATTGTGCTGCATGATCAGTCATGGCCTGAAAACACAGCTGTCTTCTTTGGGAGAATCTTGATTAGTCTCAAGGTTCATATTTTGCAAATCAAAGCCTTTGTTTAATCCACCGAATTTCGTAAGAATCTCAGCACGTAGGTCGTTAGGGAGGTATAACCACCCAAAATGCATGACAGAACTAGTTTTGAAGCTAATGGTCCATTATTTTGGCGATGGATTCGCGTGAACTAACGATCGCTAATGATGCACCAACAGTAGCCCTACATGAGTGAGATTCGGTCAGACCATCAGTTGTTAAATCATTGGTAGACGCCGGGGGAACCTTAACTGCCCATTTCTTCATGACTTCGTATATATATTCTGCATACATAAATAATGGTCGATTGAGAGCTTGTTCAACACATCCAACTTAAAGAAAGGAAATGTCTGCATGTTAGTGACATTTACATATAAGTTTTTCTGAATGAGCACTGCCCAGGTAGCAACTCTTGTTGTCTCACTTGTTAGATCCCTTGGATCTGCGTCCTGATCGGGGGCGCCAAACCACTACATTGTTGACGGGCCACCGTCACACAACGCCATATAAAAAGGAGGTGGGGGCCGGGCACAAGGCATGAGGTTCACCTGAGCCGAAAGACACCCCACCTACATCCTAACCCTAACCGATCTAGAGAGGGGGCGCTGCCAGCGACGGAAAGCACCGCCACCGGCCACCGCCGCCACTGCGACCGCGTCTTCACCGCCAGACATCACCGCGTCACCGACAAGCACCGCCATGGCCAGCTCGCCTTCCTCGAAGGCGGCCGATGGTTTGCATCTCCGCAACCCCCTCTCTCTCACTCTATCTATAAATCCCGTACAAGTTCATGTTTCAGGACTTGCTATTTATCTCAAATGTCAGTATACATGCTAGATCTATAGCTAGATGATTCTGTCAAGTCTATCAATGGTATCGGTCGCCTAATTAGACGTAGATCTAGCTTATCGGGGTAGAAAACCGACTAGAAGAAATTAGAAGGAGGTGATTCGAATCGGATCGAACTTCAACCCAAAACCCTAACCCTAACCCTAACCCTAGAAGAATGGACGGAGAGGGGAAGAGACCTACCTGGTTTTTCTCGCCGCCGTCACCACCACCATCGTGAGGGAAGAAACAACGCCGCCACCTAGCCGGCACGCGAGGAGATAGCTGAGCCACGCTCGTCGCCGTGCGCGCGAGCCCCAGTAGAGGGCACCGTCATAGGACCGCTCGACGGCGCCGTGCACACCCATTGGGGAGCACGCGCTCCGGCGAGGGGACCCGTGGCGGCACCAGTAAGATCTAGGGTTTAGGGAGAGTCCCACCACAGCGCATGTGGGGGATTAGGGCATCGTCGCCCAGACCGCTCGACGGCGGCGCACTCAACATAGGGTGAGCGCGCGCGCCGACGAGAGGACCGGCCACAGCACCACTCTGCTGCTCACTCCTCTTTCCTTTCCATGCGCGGCGCTAAGAGAGAGAAGGTGTGGGAGCGAATGAATTAGGGTTAGGGCATTTGCGCCGCATCGGGCCATTTATGTATCCACCGAGAACGACGTACAACCGTCCGATCGCGATGAATGGCTGAGAGCCATCGGGCCAGATACTGCCCAGGCGGGCGAATGAAATCCTGGCTCAGGCCTAGGTTGCGGCCTGGGCACAGGGGAGCGAGGGCGCGAGCCGCCGCCGCAGGCCGAATTCGCTGCTGGGCCGCGATAGTGCGCAGCGCGCAAGCAGTTTCGGCCCAAGTTGCATAGTAACCTTTTTGTTTTTATCTTTTAATTTTCAAAAGCAAATTTTGATGATTTTAGACTAGTTTAAATCTCTATCAAAATTTAAACCAACAGGATAATTTTTTTCACAGAGTAGATGAATGCTTCGGAAAAGTAGATAAAGAATTTTTCTATGTTTCTGCTGCAATGTTAAAGTTTATTATCTTCTAAGTAAATTCGAACCAACAGGAGAATTTAATTTGAAGAGCAGTTGAATTTTATTCAGTAAATTATAATATTGTTAATTTTTCTGACCAACGTTGATAATAGCAATATTATAATGATTATTCATAAGTTTTTCCATGCATTAATTCTATTTCTGTCCAACGGTGATATAGAATGAGTGTATAAGAATGTTGTATGTTTTAATTTTGACCAACGTTAAATTAAAGCATGCAATTATGATGTCATATTTTCTCACTATCTCTGACGGTGTTTTTTAGGACTCAACCCAATGGCTTTTATCTCACACAGGGGGCAACTACAGGGTATGACGATAGAAGTATGAACTAGCACTTGCGCTGTCTGAAAATGACATAGCGCTTATCTCCCCATGTTTGACTGAGCCAATGGACCCATTGAGGGAAGATAATGAGACTAATGCTGATTTTATTGCTCGACAGCGAGATCATGTAGAAGTGCGGATGAAATATGATCTCGAACGCAAGAAATGTGACATTTCAAACCACAAGTGCTTGATGGTGGCTAAGTCCACTATTTCAGATGTGATAAGAGGGTCTATCCTAAATTGTGATACCGCCACAGAGTATCTTAAGAAAGTGGAAAGTCAGTTTATTAGCTCTTCAAAGGCTTATGCCAGTACTTTGATCAAGAAATTGTTCAATGAGAAACACACTGGTGGCGGTATCAGAGAGCACATACTGAAGATGAGCAACACGGCTTCAAAGCTGAAGCCAATAGATTTGGGGCTCAAGGATGAGTTCCTTATTTATTTGGTTTTTGCTTCCTTGCCTAAGGAATATGAAACTTTTGTTGTAAATTACAACATGCAGCCCGATAAGTGGAATATAGAGTGTGTGTTCAAGAAGAGAAGAGGCTTAAAAGCTCACATAGTGACTCTGCTAACCTTGTGAAGGACAACAAAAAGAAGAATTTCAATAAGAATGCCAAACCATAAGGGAAAGCCCCTTAGAATGACCACCATCAGAAGAACAATAATGCTCAAGTTGAGAAGGATCGGTGTAAATAGTGCAAGAAGCATGCACATTACCAGAGGGACTGTCTAGACTTCCTGAAGAGTCTTCTAAAGAGAGATGAGGATATTATTACATTCATAGATGAATCTTTATTTTTAAGTTATGCAAAATCTACTTGGTGGATTGATTTAGGAGCAACTATTAATGTTGCAAATTCATTACAGGGATTCCGTACGAGGAAGACCCTACAAAGAGGAGAAAGAAGAATTAAAGTTGTAAATGGAGTTGAAGCTGAAGTGAGGCCATTGGAGATCTCTCTCTAGAATTTGATGATGGTTTTAGACTTCAGCTTTCATATATTTTTTATGTACCCTCTTTGCGTAGAAACTTGATAAGTGTCTCATGACTTGACGATGATGGTTATGATTGCCATTTTAGCAATGGCAAATATCGAATTGTGTACAATAATAAGTGTGTTGGTCTTGCCTTCCGACAAGACAAACTTTATTTGTTATCACTTTCTAAGAATATGAATGTTGTAAGCACTAATAATGAGAATGCTTCCTCGTCTATGAATGCAACAAATAAGCGGAAGAGAGTGCATGATGTATCTTTGAAATTATAGCACTGTCGTTTAGGCCGTATTTCAAGGGGTAGAATTGAGCAATTGATTCAGAAATTAATTCTTCCGCCTTTAGAATTTATAGATTTAGAGCAATGCATTGATTGCATAAAAGAAAAATACGTTAAGAAAATAAAGAAATATGCCAAACGAAGTGCAGGTATTTTAGAAATAGTTCACACAGATATCTGTGGTCATTTTTCTATGAAAAGTATGGATGGTTATGATTCATTTATAACATTCATAGATGATTATTCTCGTTTTGGCTATATTTATCCAATTAAGGAAAGATCGGAGGCATTGGATAAATTGAAGATATTTAAGGCTAAAGTAGAAAATCAGCACAACTTAAAGATTAAGGTAGTAAGATCTGACCGTGGGGGATAGTACTATGGTCGACACACCCCATATGGCCAAGTTCCTAGATCTTTTGCAAGGTCCTTACAGGAAAATAGCATAGTAGCCTAATATTCTACACCGGGTGAGCCTCAGCGGAATGGAGACCGTACCTTAATGGATATGGTGAAAAACATGGTAAGTTACTCTTCTTTACCAATAAGTTTATGGATAGAGGCGTTGAAAACTGTCATTCCTATTCTTAATCGAGTGCCAAGTAAGTCAGTGTCTAAAATATCTTATGAGTTGTGGAAAGGAAAGGAACCCTCACTTAACTATTTACGTGTGTGGAGTTGTCCAGCTGAGGCAAGAGTCTTTAACCTAAACATAGGGAAGATAGACTCCAAGACAGTCAGTTGCCATTTCATTGATTATCCAGAAAAGACAAAAGGTTATCTCTTCTATTGTCCTGACAAACAAACGAAGTTTATAGAAACAAGACATGTTGTCTTCTTGGGGGATGATATGATCAGGGGGAGCATGATAGCGCGAGAAGTTAGTTTTAAAGAGAAGCAGGTATATGTGCCCACTCCTATGGTTCAGGAGCCATTCTTCACGCTACATGTTGTTGCTGTACCAACAGTGCAAGACACTATAGTAACAACACCTGTTGTTAGTTCTCCTATGGCAACAATGAATGAACATGAGGAACCAGTCTTTCAGGATCCCTTAGAGTCCATTGTCACACACGATGAAGAGCAACAACAGCCTCATATAGAACAAGCATCATCTAACAAGGCCCCTAGATGGTCTCAAAGAGTCAGAAGATCAGTTATTCCTGATGACTACGAAGTTTATGAATGTGAGGAATTTCAAATAGAGGGTGATCCCACCTCATTTGAAGAAGCCATGAGAAGCGTTCACTCATCAAAGTGGCTTGAAGCCATGAAAGATGAAATAAAATCAATGAAAACCAACGGTGTTTGGAACTTAGAAACAATTCCTAATGGAGCCAAGACAGTAGGTTGTAAATAGGTCTACAAAATCAAACATGACTCCAAAGGGAATATAGAAAGATTCAAAGCACGACTTGTGGCGAAAGGCTTTACGCAAAGAGAAGGTATAGATTATAATGAGATATTTTCTCCAATCTCATGTAAGGATTCCTTTAGAATCATAATGGGGCTGGTAGCACATTACGATTTAGAATTACATTAGATGGATGTAAAGACGATGTTCCTAAATGGGGATCTGGAGAAAAATGTTTACATGGCACAACCGAGAGGTTTTGTTGTGGAAGGAAAAGAACGTATGGGATGCCGCCTTAAGAAATCCATTTACGGATTAAAACAAGCTTCAAGACAGTGGTATTTGAAGTTTACAATAAGAAAGTTTGGCTTTTAAGAAAATATAGAGAACAATTGCGTTTATGCAAAGTTCAAGAATGGGAAATGTATTTTCCTAGTCTTGTAAGTGGATGACATCTTGCTCGCTAGTAGTGATGTTAATCTACTACTAGAAACAAAGAAGTTCTTGTCTTTGAAGTTTGATATGAAGAATCTCGGTGAAGCTTCGTTCGTCCTAGGAATAGAGATTCACCGAGATAGAGAAAAGGGGGTTTTAGGATTATCACAAAAGGCATACTTAGAAAAAGTTCTAAAGAAATACAGTATGCAAAATTATAAGTCTTCACCTGCTCCCATAGTCAAGGGCGACAGATATGGGGAATTTCAATGTCCTAGGAACCAATATGAGATCGGTCAAATAAAACCAGTTCCATATAGTTCAGCTGTCGGAAGTTTACAGTACGCTCAAGTGTGTACTTGCCCTGACTTAGCATTTTGTTACCGGGTTACAAGGCAGATATCAGAGTAATCTAGGAATATAACATTGAAAATTAGTAAAGAAAGTTTTGCGTTACCTGCAAGGTACAAAGGGTCTCATGCTAACGCACAGAAGATCTGATTCTCTACACATAGAGGGATATACAGATTCTAATTATGCGGGAGATAACAGAAAGTCCACGTCAGGATACATATTTAATCTCGCAGGATGAGCTATATCGTGGAAAAGCTCAAAGCAAAGTGTCACTACATCATCCACAATGTATGCTGAGTTTGTAGCATGTTATGAGGCCACATGGTAGGTGAATTGGCTAAAGAAATTCATGTCCGGGTTGAAAGTGATAGATGACATACATAAACCACTTAAATTATACTACAATAATAATCCAGCAGTATGTTATACTCACGATAATAAGTCAAGTGGTGCTGCCAAACACATTGACATAAAGTATTATGTTGTGAAAGACAAAGTTCGAGATCATATAATTAGTTTTGAGCATATAAGAACAGAAAAGATGCTCGCGGATCTGCTTACAAAAGGCTTACCACCCAGCGTGTTCAAAGAACACTTAGCCGGCATGGGTTTAAGGGAAAGCCTATGATTCCTGGACAATGAGGGCCTAGTTGAGAATCTGTTTTAAAATAGAGAGGTGCATTGTAGCTGTTTAATCTAATGGCAACTGACCGTGACGATGAGGCACGCTCTATGCACTAATCTGTGATGGAATGGGAACAAGATAAAGTAAGTAAGTTAAGTTTAAGTCATAAGGTGAGATCAAGGAGGAGAATATTAGATTGATCTCCACCAATTGGCCCAACGACCATTTGAGCCCTTGGATCCGCGTCCTGATTGGGGGCGTCCAACCACTCCATGGTTGGTGGGCCCCCGTCGCACAACGCCATATAAAAGGGAGGTAGGGGTCGAGGCATAAGGTATAAGATTCACCTGAGCCGCCAGATACCCTACCTACATCCTAACCCTAACCGATCTAGAGAAGGGGCGCTGCCAGCGACGGGAAGCACTGCCACCGGCCACCGCTGCCTCTGCACCGCCGCCACTGCGACCGCATCTTCACCGCCTGACTTCACCGCGTCACCGACAAGCACCGCCATTGCCAGCTCATCTTCCTCGAAGGCGGCCGATGGTTTGCATCTCTGCAACCCCTCTCTCTCTCACTCTATCTGTAAATCCCATACTAGTTCATGTTGTAGGACTTGCTATTTATCCCAAATGTCAGTATACATGCTAGATCTATGGCTAGATGATCATATCAAGTCTATCAGTACTCTCATGTAGTGTACTGTAATGTTCTCCATACACAGTGTGCACGTGGGGTAGGAATAATCCAGGTTAACAGACGTACGTAACTTGGGCTAAGACTAATAGCTGAAAGTGGAGCATGCAGAAACTATTTCAAGAAATTGGCTGGTGATTTTCCATGAAACTGCGAAACTAACAATCAATCTGTCATGGATGATCGCAAGAATATAATGTGAGTTGAGGTCAACGAGATATGACGAATAATGATGGCGATCGATGGAACGAGCTAGTACATATTGTATGATTTTGCGAGTAACATGAGTTTGTAGTCGATCATCTTGGAGTCCCTGATGTAGTCGTCAGAAATCACAATCGGATCCAATTAATAGTTTAGCGACCCATGTGAGTTACTTGGAAGGTGATGACGGCCTGATTATATTCCTGTACCAATGGCCCTTATTAGAAGCAAATTGAGCTGCCCTGAATTGTACATACGGCATCTGCGTCATGCATAACATATGCAATTCATCAGTCTCCAGATGCAAACTGTGCAGATCTTGACCGTTCTGATTCATACCGATCTTAGCCCTTGTTTAGTTCAAAAAAAAGTTTTCCCAAAAAGTGCTACAGTAGTCACATCGAATCTTGTGATACGTGTATGGAGCATTAAATATAGAAAAAAAAACTAATTGCACAGTTTGGTTCGAAATCGTGAGACGAACGTTTTGATCATAATTAGTCTATGATTAAATACTAATTGCCAAATAAAAACGAAAGTGTTACAGTAGCCAAATTCTTAAATTTCACCCAACGGTGCCATATATTGAATATTTCCCACACGCATTCCTAGGCGGATCTCTGAATGTCTCAACACTGGCATGCATGCAGTAGGCAGTAGCAGGTGTGTGTGTGTTTCAGCCTAACTGGTGAACCTCACTGAAGAATCTCAGTCTATGTAGTACGTTTGAAGAATTCTTTCAAGTTTGTGCCCCCCTTTGTGGACTAGTCATTGGGTTCGCCCTAGTATCGACACTCTAGCTCTTCCATACTGAAATATTCGGCAGTGTTAGCTATAATTAGCTACCACATCCTGACTAAAAGCTTGTTACAATTACAACAGGGGCCATATGCATGCATCCAGAAGGCGATTGTTCAGTAGAACTAACCACATCGATCGACGCATGTTACTGGCCACATGGATTGTTTGACAATCACCGCTACCTCATTTGCCTAGCATATGGGCCGGCGGCGTGTGCAGCTAGCTAGGTACTCCAATCCCGCTAGAGAAGAGACCAACACAAACACAGCTGTGGATCGAGCTGGGGCATCCCAGTTGTAGATAATCATCGTGGCTGGAGCCTGGAGAGAAACAAATTAACGGGATATATATCTGCAGAGCAGTCTTCTATCGCTCGTCATTCACCAGAGGGAGTCCCTGAAAACGGAGGGAGGACAGTGACATGCATGGTCGATGACATGCCTGAGCCCCGCAACCACACATGTGGCTGTAAACCAGAGCGACACGGTTCCCTGATCGATCGATTTGGAGCGCAGCGTGGCAGCGAGCAATGCAAGACCCGTCACTGATCCTGACCACTGTGAAGTGTGAACGGCGCCCAAGCTCGAGAAGGACGGACGACACCGACCCTCATGTTCTTTTGTGGGTGTCGTGGTTAGTGGTTAGGGCGTGTTTGGATGCTGCCCTCGCTTGGGCTTGCCTGCCAGGCAAGCGATCGCAGCCCCAGGCGATCGAAATCGAATGCCTAGGAACGCTGCTTGGCGTCTGAGCTGCCTGAGAGGCAGCATCCAAACACGCTCCAGCCCTGGCTACCTCGACGATTTCTGACACGTCTCCACTTATTACAGAATCGCGTGGCTCCGGGGGCGCTCACGTGGCCGCGCCGCGCCGTGTTTCCACGGTCCACCCGCATGGTCGATCTGGGCCAGCTCGTTGCTGCTCCGCCGCATGTGACGGGCCCCGTGGAGTCCATGTCATCTTCACGCGCGGCGCGACGCGACGCAGCGGGCCATGCATTCGCATTCAGCCGGAGCCCGGAGGCAACTACCAGCAGAATCCTCGCCGGAGAAAGGTTCGGTTGGTTGGCGTCGAGACAAGAAGACACCAACAACTGGAGTCGGATAGGACAAGTTCCGCCGCGGCCAGAGCAGCGGCGCATGCAACTGACCATTCGGCTTGGGGGCTGAGAATTTGAGATAGGTTTGCTTTCTTGCTCGATCGGCTTGCGCTTTTCAACTCTTCTGAAGCGAAATCATGGGTGGGCGGGCGGGCGAGGGGGAATAACCCCTACCGCCTCGGGACGAGCGCTTGCTGATAAACAGATCAGGTCTGTGGACTAGTAGCGCGGATAAAGGTCGGGTGTGAATGAAGGTGACTGATGATTCTATTGGATTTGGAGACGACGACAGGCGAGGCCAGCCATGCGCAATACGGCGGGGCGGGTAAAGCCTTTTTTCAAGTTTATTATTATTGATTGACATTTTCTAAGAAAAGTATATATTGATTATATATAAAATATTAAATAATATGAGAAACATCCCATTCCATCCGTCTCTAACCGATACTGTCCATCCCTCCGTAATTACCTCTGTATTTGGGCTCAAGCGGACGACTCGAGTGGAGAAGCAGGCCGGTCGAGTTCGTCCATGGGGATCTGTATTTGGGCTGGAATTTCCGGCCTGAAAAGCCCCTCGATGTTCATAGGAGCAGGCCTGTACATCTAACGCGGGCTACGGATTTACAGCTCAGTTCTTTGTTTTCCCTATTTATTCCTTTTGATTTTATGAAGATCGATCTCGGTACTTTGAGCATTGATTTAGGCGGTGTTTCATATGCATTAAATAAGTTGTTACATAGCATTTTTTTATGGCATGGCAATCTATTTAACGAGAGAGAAGAAATGAATTTCATGGGGATACCAACTCTCTTTGAGTCATGAAATTAAATGTCTATAATACTATAACATCAAACTTTCCATTGAGAGTAATCCAAGTTTTATTCATTTTATATGACATGGCAGTGTTGAAAGCAATGCTACGAAACTATCCAGACTGGCCTTACATAAATCAGAAACGTGACCCTCTAAAAAAACATAAATCAGAAATACAATTTTCTCTTGGTACCTGAACTTGACCATGCAAAAATTCGCGAAATCAATCTCACAACTATACTCATCCGTACGGATATATCCCCTCCTGAACAATTCGGTTCCCTGTTATTCAGCCGTGCCAAAAAAGCGAGCCCCAGAAATGAACTCATTCAAAACACGTTTCGCCACAACACTGATGATGAAAAATAAATGGATTAACTCATCCGGCACGTTTGCCTTTGCCCTGCCGTACTCGTACGCATCCACCAACGCCTGCGACGTCGGCGGTCGGCCGATCCACCAGGCGTGGCCGGTTCCCCCACGTTTTACTCGTGTGGCACATGACGCTTCTTGACTCGTGTCACGCCATTTTCTGGACTCCTCCCCTCCGGCCTCCGGGGGCGGGGCGGGGCGGCGCTCCGGCTTCAGTGCTTCACCTCTCGCAGCTCACACAACCACGTGTCCATGATCCATCCATCATCCGGTACAACCCGACGCGCCCAGCCTTTTTTCCCCCTCTCGGCAACCCGCATGGCCGCATGCGTACATGTGCATGGTAAACGTTTCCCTCGCCTCGCCTAGCCGAGCCAGACGCGGCAAGCACGCGCACCGATCAGCGCCGTCGCGTCCCTCTCAACGCCGCGGCACACACATGGACGAACGCGAGTGCCGACGCCGGGAAATGCTCGTTGGCTGGAGCGGGCCGATCGGTCAGACGCGACGACGCGGCGCGGATCTGGTAAACGGCCGGGAGGGGAGGAGCGAGGACACGTGTCCGCCGCTCCTGGCCCTCGGGCGCGGACGGGGAGGAACCGACCCCTTCCCCCTCCTAGTTGCCCCCTATTTATACGTCCCCCGATCGAGTTTCCCTTTCCCTCCCTCCCATGCGCTGCGCCGCGTTCATCCAAATTCCAATCCAAATGGTACGGTAGAGATCACCTTCGCCGAAGAAAAGATTAGATCTTAGGTTACTCCCGTGAGAAATAAAAAGGCAGGCTGCTGAAATCAGAAGATGATGATGGAGAAGCAGATCAGGGAGCACCAGGAAGCAGGGCGGCGGCAGCAGCAGCAGGTGGTGGTGGTGCACAGCCAGGTGCGGCGGATCAAGCAGGAGGAGGACGAGCGGGCCACGGTGCACGAGACGTACCAGCACCAACACGCCTCCGAGATGCGCCTCGTCCTCCGGGACCTCGACAGGCAACGCTCCCGCTCCCCGCTCGGCCGCGTCGCCCGCACCGCCATCTCCATCGGCGGTGACTCCTAGTCCTATGGAATTCATTCATTCAAGCCGATCGATCCCCTCGGGGAGGGCCGGGGTGGTGGAGAAGGCGTCCTCGGTCGGCGGTCGTCGTCGTCGTCATCGTCTCGCCTTCGCTCTTCCCTCTTCCCTCGTTAGGGTCGATTGATCGATCGTTGTTAGGATCCGTTTCGTTCGTCGTCGTCTTGTTCTTGGCATGGTCGGAGTGCTCGTTGAGATCCACACAACATTTTTATTCTATTGTTTTTAGGGTGATATAATGGATCAATCATGTAAATATATTTTCTTACATCATTCGATCGATCTACAGGGTGATGAACAATTCTCTATTTGCTTAGGTTTCGGGGAGAAAATATGGAAAGATTTCTTCTCTGAGGGCAATTGTTTCTGTTTTCTTGGAAATATTTTTGCGGTAGCTGGGTAATTACAGTTTTCTCTAGTCATACCGTGAAAACATTTCTTTCTATGTGAAGCACCCCAGTTAATCGGAAGATAAGGAACTTCAGAATCAAGAATATCATGGTTCTGCTTCGCTTCATTACCGCCACACTCTTTTAAGGCTTTATTATTACTCTTCAGGAATTTCAGAATCAAGAACATCATGGTTCTGCTTCATTTCCACTACACTCTTTTAAGGCTTAACTCTTCATGTAGAGATCAGTTGAAACTTGTGCAAGACATTTAAACGTGTTACACACTGAGAAACACCCTTTGAGCAGCCAAGAAGATGCAACTAATTCGTGTTCGGCACACAGGAAGTAGGAAGAAAGAAAACGAAATGGTAGAAGCGTCAAAATTGAGGCTTATTATTATACGCAATAATCAGTACAGGAAACTAATTGATTGTTGGATGCAGATGTAACTTTTCAATGTCAGGCATTGGAAGTAGGATGACAAGAATATGGTACACAATCAAAACTGGGGCTTGTGATATCTGCAGTAGCCAGTACAGAATGGTAACTGATTGTCTGACGACAAATTAAAGAACTACGCAGTGGATTTCTGCGGCGATAGCAGCTTGATTCTCCTGCTGATATTCTGCATCACGTCAACGATCATGAACTTCTTCTGCAATCTAAACTGCCTCGTCGTCCATTATCTTTGTGTGGAAGTGTTGGAGAGCAATCGCACGAAGGGCAAGAACTGTTCGGAGTACTGATGCTTCAATAGCGTTGCCTAAAGGAACTTGCACATCAAGGGACATCAGTGTTTTCAGGTCATGCTTGTGCACAGCCTCTGGATCATCCGCAAGAAGCACCCTTAGAGCAGCTAACAAGCGTCCATCAACAATGTCTGGGCCTCCTAAGCTTACCTGAAAGAAATCACATGTATTGCCCATAGCATGTGTGAGACTTAGCATACATGAATACTGCATTCAATATTAAGTAGACGTGGACTCAGCACGTACCACAAGATATACAAGCAAGTTAAGAATGTGGGAAAAAACCTTTAAAACGGCACCCTCTCCATGCAGATTTAGCTGTGACAATATATCTTGTTGCCACTTGGCTGGCGCTGAAAAGTTGGGAGAAGAGACTCCTGCTGCCATGCCTGCAGCATCAAGAAGGGTTCCATCATAACTTAGTTCCACTTGATCGTAAGGATTCGGTGTTATCACAAATCCATAATCAAGAAGAAAGAAATCATTTGGGTGGCAGCCATAGTTCAGTGTTATTGATGCATTTTGCTCAATCTTCTCAGCGAAAACCTATATAAAGCAATATAAATGTGAAGACGAAGTCAATAGACTTATCTCATATTACACAAACAAGGAAATTATGGACTAAAAGCAATATGCTCCCGGTAAATCAGTTGACTAAATGCACTTTAATGTGCCACAACTTTGCATTTTTTGGTACTAATCGAGAGCATTAGTCACCTATAGGTTCAGAAGTGGCAAAATCTTTATTACAGTATGGCATTGCTCACTAGACGAACAGTGGCTAGCAATGGCACAGAGATAGCTTAAAGTAGGGTGATAAGTTGATTTAAGTGTTGCATGGCTAACAAGTGCATTCCAACATATGAAATTGTATATGAAAAAGAGTAGGGAAGAACACGACTGATACATGGATGATGGATGTTACAATTGTGCATAGAGATGTAAGGAATGAGCGTATCAAATGACAAGTAGAGATCGAAGTAGAAATTTTGTGAAAGGCAAATATTTTCATAGTAATAAGAATAATCCAATAATACCATCCCCATTTGAAAAGTGGATATGAGAAAGAGGAAAAAGATAGCTTGATTCTGGAACAAAATTTTCAGAAGTGTATAGATGGAAAATTTAGGAGTGCAAGAACATCACAGGATACTTACCTTTACTGACATGTCTAAGCTGTTTACACTTACTTCCTGAACAATCCTAGGGGTTGAAACTATGGTTGCACATATCAATAAGAGGCAACAACATTGAGATTTCACCATGCAATCGGAATGCACGAGAAGAGGCAGCTGACATAGCCCATCCAAGGGAAGATGAATTTACATCTTGTCCATAGAAAGGAGATCTACCGAGGGCACAGTATGAAGCTTCTGCTGTATCTCTTTCTCAAACTCAAGGAGAAAACGACATCTTTTATTAACCTGAAATAGAATCAGTTAGAAAAGTAAGGGCAAAATGATAGGCCTCCCTCTAGATACAACCATATGTATTTAACAACCTGGTGGAGGAGAGGAGCATACTGCAAGTTTTTTTATGTCTTCCTCAGGAAAGAAGATTGGAACAGTAAATGCCTCTGGCAAATTGGCAATATAAGGCCACCAAAATGAATCAGATTTGGCCCTTTCTTGAAGCAACCTCAAGCCCAGCTTCATAGCCCATAGTTCCTCTATGAAAATGATTGAACTTATTCATTGTTTGAATTTACAAGTAGAAATCCCCTCATATATCTAAAAGAGGGGTTTGTGGTAAAAAATGGCACATTCAGCATGCGTAAACACAACAACATTGTAGCATCAATACACACACAGATTATCGAGCGAACAATAACAGGAAAACCTCAACACAATCTTGTTCAAATCAATAAAATATCTCTGGAAAATATATGGATAAAGAAATATCAAACTAAGAAATGCCTGTAATTCCATTTTGAGCAATGGAAATATAATGTATATCCTCAACCACTTTCTAAGTACTAATTTACTAAAACTGAGTTGATTCATGGAAAAGAGTACACACTGCAGATATAAACTACACCTACTCATATACTTACTGGGGGCCTAATTCTGACAATTTTGGGTTGACTTCAACAATTTAACATATCTCCAGGCCCCATAACATTGTTATAAGAATGGGGATTGATTCCACAGTTGATGGCTTCCAACACCAAACAGGTAAGCAAAAACAATTCAGGACAAACCCTGGATGACATGTTCAAATTGACATTCTTATATCACAACAACATTATCATACTAATAACAGAAAGACTGTTCACTGCTGCCAAGTGCAGAAGTGACCAAGTGAGAAATTCAACCGTGACCAAGCGTATAAATTAGCATTAAAGCTTAATTTCAGTCACTTCAAAATCATTATAGAGGCTCAAAGCATTAGCAACCACTAATTTACCTAACGTTTGATCAAAGTTTAAGAAGACGCTAGGTGCTTTCTTGGGGGCCCCTAGCTTAGCGCCTAGGCTAGCCTAGGCGTTTTGCCAATTTATTTAGCGCACAATATATATATATATATATATATATATATATATATATATATATATATATATATATATATATATATATATATATATATATATATATATATATATATATATATATATATATTAGCTGAGTAAATTAGTTAAATAGAAACATAGAGTATCTGAATACAGTATATAAGTGGCTTACTGGCTTAGGCTCAATAATCAATAGACAGCTTGTTCCTAGTTCCTACAACAAGGATTAACAGCTTGTAAATACTCAATAGACAGCAAGCAGTTCATCGAAAAATAGAAAATAGCAAGTTGACATTTATCTGAATGATTTCAGCCATCTCACATCCATGAACATACCATATCAGCAGCTAGTAATTACAAATTTTGAAGCACAAACAAGTGGGCAGGACAGCAGTACAATTGCACAACACAATTCATAAATAAATGTCTTGTTTAGAGAGCACATAGTTCTCACAAAAAAAGAAAAACACAGTCACACAACAGCAGTTCATAGGTTTAAAACATACATGAATGCATCATAAAAGATAAACCATGGCATGATAAAAAGGCCCCACTACCATATCATCTTTCTTTTTCAATAGGGTTCCACATAATTATCCTCATCTTCATCAAACTCTTCTTCGGACTCAAATTCTTCTCCTTCATAAAGTTGTCTCACTCTTGCACTTCTACGCAGCTCAAGTGGTTCTTATGCTCCCACTGCATCTCCAAAGACAGATTCGCTCCCTCAATTTCAGTTTCAGGTGTAGGTAAAGCTTCTGTTGTTGAAATCCTGCATTCAAGAGTTCAGAGCATACATTTAGGTTTCAGAGTTCAGTGAGCAAACATTCAGATTTCAGTGACATATACATCAGATTCAGTCAATCGAAATCGATAATACATTCAGTCAATCAATAATACATTCAGGCAATCACAAAATATATCCAGACAATCACAAAAAGACAGATTCAGTATCCATCCATTCATTCAGTATTCATAGAAGAGAATATATTCAGTATCCATCCATTCATTCAGTATTCACTTGAATCACTTCAGTCATTCAGTATGCAGGGGAGAGGAGCAGGGGAGGGGAGCTTCGAGCAGGGGAGAGGAGGGGGCTGGGGCGGGAGGGGTGCGCCGGCGAGGACGAGCACGACCGGCGTTGGCGGGGACGAGGTCGTCCGGCGGGAGGGGAGCACCTGGCGGGAGGAGCGCGTCCAGCGGGGAGGGGAGCGCCCGGCGGGGATGAGCAAATGGCAGGCGGGAAGTGCGTCCTCTCCCTCTTATCCTTCCCGCCTGTTTTCGCGCGGCCCAAGCCAGCTACGCGCGCGCTCGGTCGCGGCGTCCGCCTCTACGCGGGAAGTCTTCACGCGCTCGCCCGCTGCAGCAATTTTTTTGCGCGCTCGCCCTCTGCGTCCGCTTCCGCGCCGCACAGCTACATAAGTTGCCGCACAAGCAACTGAATCAGAAAGGACATTACCTGGGACTTGCTGGGCGAGCTGCACAAGCACATCGTCCGCGGCACCGGTGGGGCGGCGTAGTCGTAAAGGGAGCCGACCCGGGAGCGCGATGAGGACGTCCCCAGGGGGGATGTCGCCGTCGGCCGCGGCGGCAGAGACTCCGAGCCCGTGTTCTGGGTGATTCGCGACGCGGAGAGCAGGATGGACGAATCCACCCTCACGTTGCACCCACCGAACCAGGTACGACGGCTGCGGCACGAGGCGCGGTGCGGCGGTGGACGCGGCAGAGCAGGAGAGGCTACTGCCACGTGTGAGTGAGGATGAGAGGAGGGTGACCGTAGTGGTGAAGAGGGCCTTCCTCGCTGTCGCCGGCGTAGCCCCCGCGGCGGTGGCCGCCATGGGGACGCGCTGGCTGGTTGGATGCGGAGCGGGTGCGCACTCCGCACCACTGCACCTACGATAAAGAGCAGGTGGTCACTCCAAACTTTGGCTCCGTTCGGCTTACCTACAAACCGGCTTATTTTATCAGCCGGAACAATGTTTTTTTTTCTCATAACAATTCAGTCCGAACAATGTTTTTCAGTCAGTTTCAGACAAGTTTCAGCATGTATGCACTTAAGAGAGTCATTCTCATTTGGCATGCGAGAAAGAAATTCGAAATATAAGATATTTGGACACTAAATTAAAGAGGTTGTTGCATTAATTTTTTTTACTAAAATCTCTTCCTAATTAGATTATAAAGAATCTCTGGGAGTTGTTCGTACCCCTTCGTCCCTTTGCAAATATAAGGCGTTTAGCATTAAATCTTTTTTGTACTAAAATTTCTTCCTATAATGATCTAGTACTCCATCTATTTTAAAATATAAATTTTACTTGTGATAGCCTCCAAAATTAGCTTGCAAAAATTCTATACCAAGAACCTTTGTGCCACTTCCGATCCAGATCTGGCTCACTGGTAAGCATTCATTGATAATCATAATTTTTTTTTTGTTCTAATACCTCCTAGGTCTTTGGGCCTTCTAAACCATTTAGCCATATCCGATATTGGACTACTCATGATCACTTTCGACATATGTTGTAAGTTAACACTTTTTAGTAGTGTACACTTCGTCATATTAAGGGCTTGCTTGACATGTCTCCTCTTTACTAAGTATTCCTCTAGAGGAGTCAGAGCGAGGAGTCATAAATTGCAATCCTTTCCCTAAAATATTTAGTACAACTCCTCAGAATCCTTGTAGAAGCTGTTGTCAGAACCAGCTAGAGTTGAAACCATGCTAAACATGCTAAAAAATTACTAGGCTCATATATACCGCTTGCTTGAGGGCATTTAGGACGTATTTGGTCGGCGACCAAAACTTGCCACGCCTAACCTTAGACAAACTAAGTGTGGCAAGCAAATTGAAGTCACACTTGTGGTAAGATTTGTCACGGAAATGAGTCTATGACATGTGGGGCAAGGTGCTAAGAAAGTTTGGCGTGTCACAATTGTGGCAGTGAAACAAACAGCTACCGAAAAAACTGTGGCTCAACTAACCTTTGGCATAACAAGCTTTGGTCTCCAACCAAACACGTCGTTAAAGTTCTTGAGACGAGCTTGACGCTAATAATCGGGAAATCAGAAAAATACCCATGTTGCTCAAGTTGCTCCAAGAAAACTTCGGGGCAGGCTTTAGAAACAATTTCCAATTGAACGATCTGGCAAGTTCTAATAGAAAAACGCCTATAAAAAAGTTCTATATACAAAGGGACAAAAACTCTCGACTATCCTGAAAGGAAATACCGACGCTTGCAAAAGTTACTCTAGGAAAACTTTTATTTTAGATATATTTCGATTCTATTTCCAATAGAATAATCTGATAATTTATTATATATAGAGAGAAACAGAGCCAAAAACCTCTCAAGTCCCACCAAGTAAAAAAAAAAACTCTCAAGTCCCGAATAGGCCAACAGCCCAAAACCCTGCTCACCAAAACGAGCGAAACCATCCCACGCCGACGCCGTCACGCGGCAGCAATGGGTCTCGTCGTCTCCGCCACCTCCTCCTGCGGCGACATCTTCGGCCGACGCCGCTCCCCAACTGCGCCTCCCCCAACTCCTACCCCCGCGGCTAGCAGTAGCACCCCACCACCCACGGACACAACACCGGAGCCAGAGCTCGTCCGTGTGTTCCACCACTTCGACGCGAACGGCGACGGCCGCATCTCGGCGGCCGAGATGCGCGAGTCCTGCGGGTGCACGGCCGCGGAGGCGGAGGAGATGGTCTCTGCCGCGGACCTCGACGGGGACGGGTTCATCAGCCTCGAGGAGCTCGGGGCGCTGTTCGAGGACGGCGACCAGTCGGACACGCTGCGCGCCGCGTTCGCCGAGTACGACGAGAACGGCGACGGCGTGATCACCGCGGAGGAGCTGCGCCGCGCGCTGCGGAGGCTGGGGGTCGTCGGGGAGGAGATGACGGCCGAGCGGTGCGTGGAGATCGTCGCGGCGGTGGACCGAGACGGCGACGGGGTCATCTCCTTCGACGAGTTCAAGGCCATGATGGCTACCAAGCCGGCAGCGTGAGCCATACGCGCCCGGCGCCCCCACACCACACGTACGTGTACGTCTTTATCTCTGATTGTTCGTCGGCGACATGATGCACGTACGCAACTATTGTCGTAACCCTAATTAGCAGATGTAAAATACTCCATTAGTTTTAGGGTTTCACGTTTTACACTTCTACTGGTCGGTTCTAGTCTAGTTCGGGATTAGTTTGTGAAGCCTTATTGCTCGGAGAAAAGTTTTGAGTTTGATGTGAGGGCACTAAACTGAAAATTTGGAGGTATGCAGTTCAGCAGTTCAGGAGACAGATGTGAAAAAATAGCTTTGCTCGTACTCGACCATGATATCTCCTTATAATAATTTGTGTTGTGATCGATTGATTTCGACCCTTTCCTTTAATTTCTCACCCGTTTATAATTTGTGTTGTGATGTGCGCGATTGATTTCGATCCTTTCCTTTAATTTCTCACCCGTTGGACTATAGAATTTCAATTTGATTCCGCTCCCGGTCCCAACTGCCAACCCCACAAAAAAATTCAGTAGCAATATTGCTTGGTTGCTTGCGTGAATCATGATACTTTTCTATCCATTGTTTTAATTTTCTCTACCATTAGGGCAGTCCCAACAGTTGAAACTACGCTCGATATCCAAGATGATGACATCAGTAAAAGTCATCTATAGAAACTATGGGCATGTTTGGTTACCTGACTTCCTGCCTGATTACGAAATAAGTCAGGCTAGCCTAAGACTGCCTCCAGCAGCCAAGATAGACTTGTTTAGTTGCCTACATTATCTAAGCCTGGCTACCAACTAGTTTGTTTGGTTGCCTCGTTTGGCTTGGATAGAGTCACCTCTTCTTTAGGCAGGTAACTTCACATCTTTGAAGCAATTCGTCGAACACCTTTAATGCGGACAGACATAGCGGAGGAGAGCAGAGGCCATGGCCAATCGAACCGGCCGATGCCTCCCGAGAGGAAGGGTTGCACAGTTCATAGAATCATCAATGCATGCGAACAATAATGCAATTTCACATTTATTCATTATTGTTTACAGACGAAGCTGATAGTCCAACAATATCCCTTGTTCGCTTGATGACCGTGACAGCAGCAGTAGCAGAGCATCCTCCTCCTGCCGACAGGACACTAGCAGCATGGAGGCTCGGACTTGCAGCAACCTGGTGGTGGAGGAGCAGTAGAAGGGAGTGACAGTGCCGTCGGAGCTCGTCCCGCTCGGCGAGCGCGGAGGACACGAGCGCCACGCGGCCTCGGACTCCATGCGCCAGAGCCTCGCCTGGTGTGTGGCACGCGACGCATGGAGCTCGGCCAGCGCGTGGACCAGCGCTCGCGAGAGCTTCGGCGCCGTGGTCAAGTCCAGCTACTGGTGCGTGCAGGTACGTGTAGAGCCGTCGCTGCTCGAGTCTCCGGATCCCGTCGCGCTCCCGGAGTACGAATTCCGCCGGTGCCATGGGACCTCAACGCCGGGGACATGGTCGGAGTGCTTGACGACGACGACTGCGGCAGGGGGCGAGGGCTGGAAGAAGCGAGGGAGGTGACGTGATTCATATCCGAGGCCACCGACGGGCTAGCTAAGCCAGGCCAGCGAAAAATGGATCCCCGACTCATTTTTCTAGAGCCAGGCCGGGGCATCCAATTTGGCTTAGGGCCTGTTTAGTTGCACCCCAAAACGCTAAATTTTTTAAGATTCCCCGTCACATCGAATCTTTGGACGCATGCATGAAACATTAAATCTAAATAAAAAATAAAACTAATTACACAGTTTAGACGAAATCCACGAGACGAATTTTTAAGTCTAATTAGACTATAATTGGACACTAATTGCTAAATAACAACGAAAACGCTACAGTAACGTTTTGCCAAAAATTTTGGCATCCAAACTGGCCTTAGATGGACCTAGTTTCGTACTGTTTACAGGTAACCAAACATTTAGAAGTTGGTTACGGTGTTTAGCCACCCAACCTACCAAACAAACAGGCCCTGTCTCTCCCGATGCCAGTGTCTTTATGTAATAGATATTAGACTTTTTTTCTGTCTCACTTATCCCTTTCTCCCTCCGATACTCTCTCTCCTCTCTCTGAATCTCTCCCAGCCACACACGAGTACACGACGCAGAACACCCTCCGAGCACGGCGGCGCGGGCGTGCACTCGAGGCGGCTGGCGAGTTTTGCGGAAGCGCGGGCGAGCGCGCGTTGCTGCCGGCGCGGCCGGCGTGAGCGAGCTGGTCGGACGCGGCCGGCGCGAGCGGGTGGGCTCGGCCGAGCTGGGCCGGCGCGGTGGAGCAGAGCGGGCGCGGCCGAGCGGAGCGGACGCGGCTGGCGCGGTCGGCGCGAGCGGGCCCCTGTAGAAACCGGTGGTTTCTTCTGCGTTGACGGAAGAGAAGACGTCGTTTTTCTCTTTGCAAACGATTTCTACGAATTTTTCTTATCTTTTCTTATTAATTAGTCCCTCAGCATTTTAGTTAGGTGACATCTTATTTATTATTTAACAGAGATAGAGACCACCCAGACTCAGGGACGAAGCTATGAAAAAAATTAGAAGAGACTGAACAACAGCAATTAGCAAGAAAAGAATTTTAGTAAATCTCAGCTCCTCTTACCTGTACATCTACAGTTGAAATTTTAGACAACGACTCTACGAGGATTCGCTTTCTCGCGAGCCGTAGGGGGGGAGGGGGCGCTGAAGCCCCCTAGCCCCACCGCTGGCTCCGTGCATGCCCAGACTGCCCTTACTAGGCTCAGGCCACTTCGCTACCTGGTGGATCTGACACGTATGCTCGTTGCTCGCCTCAATTATCACTGGAAACCATGCGCGGCGTTGCCGCGCTCCTGCCTGTCTTGGGCCAGTTCATGATGTGTGTGTGAGTACGTGGAGACCATTCGTGTGTGCGGCAGCTCATGTGCTTGGATGATGTATAAGAATATCCATCGATATTATTGATTTCTGAATTATACAAATACAATGATGCAAAATGGTAATAACTGAAAATAGGAAATAATTACCTTTGATATTATGATGATAAGAATATGAAATTTGCAATTTTCTAAAGGTCGGCAAGTACAGATCTTACTTTGAGTGTGTAAATAGCAAATAAACAATCAACTCACAGTCCCCATCCTTGTTAGAGCACCCAATCGGGTATATTTTGAGTCCTGTTTCGATGTGGCTGGTAGATGTATCTGGACTCGAGGACACGTGTCTAAAGTTTTTGACATAGAGGAGCAACATGTAACTAATAAATATAAAAATATGTGCAAGCTGATAATGTTGGCAACTGAATATTCACTTATGTATTTTTCTGCTTAGTTGCCACACTCTTGCAAGATCAACTACTAAAAAAGCTAAGAAAGGTTATAAATGATATAATTTGCATGGACGTTTATGTATAGATATACTCATAAGGAGTATAATAAAACTGGATTTTCATTTTTACAATTTTTCTAAATTTTTCAAAGCTTCAACTGATTATATGCATAAAAGGGGGAAAACAGAAAAGAAAAGTATTTTGCATCGGCGACCCTGGTGTTTTAAGTAATTAACCCACAACATCTGTGTACTCACATGAGTCACGGAATTTGCATCTGAGAAAGAGTTTTTAATCATTTTTTTAGTAAAGTGCACCAACAGTTACAGCTGTGTCGTCTCGGTCCCTAAACTCATAAATCGATCGTTTAGATCCTCAAACTTGTTCATCCGTGTCATCTCGGTCCCTAAACTTGTTCGGCTGTGTCATCCCAGTTTCTAAACGGTCAATTTATAAATTTAGGGACCGGAATAACACAGCGGTACAAGTTTAGGGACCGCTGGTGCACTTTACTCATCATTTTTCTTCCCTCTTCCTTAACCTTACGAACAGAGCAGCAGGGTAACGGGTTCACAGCGCGATTCCGGCCGGTGGGGTGGCTCACCGTCGACGAGCGAGGGTGCTCGAGCATCAGCTTGCCGGCTCGCACGCAGGGTGGTCAGTAGGGATGAAAACGGATCGGATACGGACGGATATCACCGATATTATCAACTATGTCGGATAGAATATGATTGGATATCGACGTCATAAATATGTGATTTGAGTATTCGGATACGGATACGGTATCGGATGTTGGATATCCGGACTCGGATACGAACAGATCTGAATCCCTCTAAACGGATTCGGTTTCGAATACGGTCGGAAAATATCCGTACCGTTTTCATCCTGGTGGTCAGGGACGGCCTAAGGGAGCTGGGCCACGCGCACGTGCGTCCCGAGCAGAGGCCACGCTGGCACCGGTACCGGCACCGTCGCTGGAGCTCGCTGGGTGGCGGGCTGTAAGGACAGAGAAGTGGAGGGCAGCGACATCGTGCTGCGGGAGTCCGGGGCCGTGACGGTGGTGGCGAATCCGGCAGCGGCGGCGGCGTCTGCACCCATCGCGGCTGCTCACCGGCGCGGGCGTGGCCAGCTCTCCTGCGCGCAGGATACAGCCGACGGTGATGTGCACGCAGGCAGGGCGAGCGAACAGGCAGAGAAGCTGCGGCCCGTGAAGCTTCGCGATGGATCGGTCACGCTTGAAAGATCGGTCTAGAAAAACAAAAAACAACATAATTCTATCTTCGCTGGACACGACGCGTGTTCAGGTTCAGAGCTAAAATTACTTTTTTTTTTGGTTTTGACGGAGGGAGTAAGTACCTACGGTTCTGCCTCTTCCACCCGGGCTCGGTGGCCGCGTCCCAGTCTCCTCGCTTGTCCTGTCGCTATCCTGACTGAGAGATTCCAGCTGAGGCGAGGATCGTTCAAAGGGAGAATCTCTCGAGAGGAACACAATCTCTCACTCTCACTGCCGCTCCCACAGTAATAAGTGCCAGCGTGTCACCTCACTCTATCCTCGCCGGAAGGGAAGAAGACGATGGACGGTGACGCCGACATGATCCTCTCCTCGCCCTCCGCCGAGACATCGTCCTCCTCGTCCGATATCGCCACTGAGGTTCCTTCTTCTTTCACAACCATTGTGCATATGTGTGCATGAGCAGAATCTTTGAAATCCTGGTTTTGGTTTCTGTTGCCAGTCCACGGGGTCGTTTTTTCGGGACCGGAGCACGACGCTGGGCACGCTGATGGGCGTGTCCCTCGCCGACGAGGAGCAGGAGCAGGGGCAGGACCACCACCACCACTACCGGTCAGGGCAGGATGCTGTGGATGGGACGGGGACGGGGACGCCGCGTGCTCCGGTGCATGAGGATGAGGGGGAGGGGTGGAGGTGGCGCCGCAGGTGGAGGCGCCGGCACTGGCGCAGCGCCGCCGGCGGGTGGTGGAGGCTGTGCAGGGACGACGTCCGCGTGCCCACGTCGCTCGGCCACTTCCTGGACATGGAGAAGCAGCTCTCCGGCGCCGGGCTGCTGTGCGGCGGCGACGGCGCGGGGGAGCGGGACGCTGCCGCGGCGGCGGCTGTGGCTGTGGCGGCGGATGAAACGGGGAGGTGGAAGCTGCGGAGGCCGGCGCAGGGGACCTCGTCGTCCCTGGCGAGGCTGCCGGTGCTGCTCACGGCAATCTGCAGCGGTGGAACCGCGTAACCTTACCTGCCCCGCGGCCAAGTAGAGCGGTTCAGGTATTCAGTTGTTTGTCATGCTCACCGGTTAATTTGTCACCTTCCCTTTCTAATCCAAGTCGATCAGTGTCGGACACCTGATGTTATGGCTTGTTTTATGATCCATACTTTTCAGCTTATCTTTTTAGTTGAAATTATGTTTTTTCTCTCACAACAAGTTAGTCGGAATCATAAATATATTTATTTTTTTAGCGAAATGAACTGGGCCTCAATGATTGTTTAAATTTTTTTCGATTCAATGTAACGAGTGTGATAACCGATGAAACTTTGACATGATGCAATCATGCAAACTAGCATGATGTAGTGAATGAAATATGCAGTTGCTTGTCGCCTTTCTATACTTCAATCTTGGATGATCTAGCCTGGTTTGCTTGAGCTTACTCAAAACTTTTTTTTTAGTCATAGAACAGTATTTTTTCATAGCATTTCAGCATAAACATCAGTATAAGCTAAATTTTAGCATCAGCGAACAGGGTAAAAGAGTTCACTTGTTGGAAGCGGATCGCCTTTGTCAGTCAGAGTCAAGCTCTTAGACTGTCTTCAACAACCGCGACCCAAAATACAAGACTCATTCGTCCTTTGGGTAGCGTTACAGACAAAGGGTTCAATACCTATTTTTGGTCTTCTCCAACAAAACCCAAAAGATAACACTTTCTGCAAATAGGTCTCCAGGAGAGAGGATAGTCAGATTTGGGTTATACCTCTCCTAGCACCAAAAATAGGTCTTTCATATAGATACTCTGTTGGAGGCTATATGTATTTGGTTAGAGACTCATTTTGGTTTTAGGATCCGTAATGGGTCTCCTGTTGAAGGCAGCCTTAGGCCTTATTTAGTTCCCCCCTAAAGTTTACTCCATATGTCATTGAATGTTTAGACACATATATGCAGTATTAAATATAGACTAAAAAATAACTAATTGCACAGTTTATGACTAATTTACGAGACGAATCTTTTAAGCTTAATTAGTCCATGATTTAAAAATGTGGTGCTACAGTAACACGTGTGCTAATGATGGATTACTTAAACTTAATAAATTCGTCTCACGGATTACCGACGGATTCTATAATTTATTTTTTTTATTAATATTCGAACACTCTATGCGACACCCTATGTTACATTTGATACATTCGATGTAATACCCAAAACTTTACGCACTGTATTTATAGGTCTTAGTATATGCATTTCGATTCGAGCGTGCGGCCGTGCTCGTGCCCGTGCACGGCAGGGGAGATTAAACTTTGACATGATGCAATCGTGCAATCTAGCATGATGCAGTGAACGAAATATGCAGTTGCTTGTCGCCTTTCAGTACTTACAATCTTGGATGACGCAGTCAGGCTCTTAGCTTACGCATTTCGATTCGAGCGTGCGCCCGTGCTCGTGCCCGTGCACGGCAGCGAGATTCGCCATCCGTGAACTTGAGGCAGTGCAGCTACATTTGCACATGTGACCTACGGCTCTTGTCGTGCCTAGGCTAGCTCGTTTTTGTCAGAGTACAGCTACAGAGTCACATAATATACTGAGACAGGCACAAAGCGTCACGCACTTGGCAAAACACCGTACACAAAGTGGCACGCAGACGACGTAGGACACTTAACCTTACTACTAGTGTATATAACACCTTAATAGTTAATACTAATACAATCTTGGAGGGAGCCTACCAATTCCTCTTCCCTGATCTTTTTTGCAGGTAAGGGAGTGGCTCTGGTTAACTAGTTACAGCTACTCGTACGGAACTACGGATACACGCACACCCGTACACCACCAGGCAACAACAATGGCACCCCAATCGGGCCCGAGCAAGACAGACCAAAGCCCATGCAAAATACCCAGGCCCATACGTTCGTCATCTCTCACTTGTCACTTCTAGTCGCCGCCTGACTCGGCCGGGTTGGGATGGGCCGAGAAGTAGGCGAGGAGGCCCATGAGCGGCGCGTTGATGTACGTGGTGGGCTCGGACTGCTGGAACACGGCGCGCGCGTCGGGGAAGGCGTCGGAGGCGTCGCTGGGCCCGCCCACGACGGCGCCCACGAGCAGGTTCGGGTTGGGCGCCGGGCTGGCGTAGTAGGCGGCGCCGGCCTTGCAGCCGATCCGCGCCGGGTGCGCCGCCACGGAGGGCAGCGAGCTGGCGCGGTGGTGGATCCGCCGCGGGAACCGGGCGCCGTACCCGACCATGTAGGACATCCGCAGCGGGTTGTCGCCCAGGATGTAGTCCACCTGCCGCTTGGCCACGCGGCGGAGCTGCACGGGCGACGCCGACGACGAGCCGCACGAGACGCGCCCGCCGGCGTGGCTCAGGTAGTTGGAGTAGGCCAGCAGCAGGAACGACAGCTGCGTCACGTGCTGCATGTTGCTGCTCCCGACCTTGAACAGCAGCCCGCCTGCATTGCATTGCATGCGGTTAAATTCATTATTTCCGGTCCGATCGATTCGATGCGGTAGAATTTGAATCGGATCAGGGTTAGTGGTGTAGTATGTGATTCTGAAGCGAGCGGACCTGGGGAGTACTGGATCTGGGGGTGATTGGAGATGCCGGGGAGGAGGGTGCACATGAAGTTGTCGGCGTTGACACGGAATGACTGGAAGTACTCGTCCTTCCCCATTAGAACCTCCTGGTGAACAATAAAAACATTCGGGAGAAAAGAAAAAAAAAACAGGATTAGTGTTTACTGTTTAGCATTGGCAATCTGCTTTGATACTGACTGTTGAGGGCATTTTGGGTATCGTTTCGGTACAGTACACCCGTGATGCCTCTGAAAAGGCTTCCTTTCCTTCGCTGGAACCCTCTGCTGCTATACGCCTACGCTACTACCGTGCGCTAGCTGCTCGCGTCGCCTGCTCCGGCATCATGCGCGGGAGCACAAGGGCCAAGGAAGGAGACCGAGATTGTAGCAGACACGAGCATGTTCCTACAGCCCCACCAGTGGTAGGGTAGGTTGATGAGTACTGATTCTATAATACTCCGTACTAGGTTGATGAGTTGTTTACTGCATCTTCAGACAATGTTTAAGCTAAACTGTCCACCACAGAAAATATACCATGCATCCTAGATTCAGTTGCCCGCCACCGCCGTCAGAAACATGCGAGAATGTTGGCAAGATATCACGCGGTAAAGCTAGAAAACAGCAATGCGGTACACATATAATCGGCATGTCATCGAGGATTCAAGCTGAAGCAGTATGGCTAGCAGTCCTGATGGCTAGACATTCTAGTGCTAAGATAAAATACTGTCATCGAGGTTTTTCCTAACATTGCCAAGTAGCCAAGGACATGCCCCGAAGCCCACCGAAAAGATGATGACACCCTCTCGATGGGGGCGAACCATGTGCTCGCCTGTTGTCTGGTACGCAACAGAGACATGGCAGCATTATAGAGGTTAGAAACGGCCAATAATAAGGCACACCGCCCACCACGCTGACCAGTGCTGATGACTGTCTAATAATAGCAAAGGATTTGGGTGTGGCCAGTGCTTCTGACATCAGCGAACAGCCCAAATTTGTGGCACTCCGTCTCCCTCCGTGACACTGGCACATTAGTAGGAGTATACTCTGCTTCTACTTGCGTGCTCACTCAGGGTCAGGGAGCAGCACGCACAGCCAGAGTAAGTAAAGAGTTGTAACAACTCATTAACGTGGCAAGGCAATGGCAAATGTTTGCGCAAAAAAACGAGGAAGGAGAGGCGATGGAGGATGGACCTTTGAGATGAGGACGTTGATGCCGGCGTGCTTGTTGTCCCAGCCGAACTCGTTGATGGCGTCGCTGGCGCCGAGCACCACCTCGTTCCTCTTGATGTACTCGCGGTACTCCCGCCGCCGCGTCGCCTTGTGCAGCCACGCCGCGCTCCACAGCAGCTCGTCCTGGTACCCGGAGTAGTCGCAGTAGCAGGGGCACACCGCCGCGTGGAGGCTGCTGCTGTAGGGGCCCCGGTACTTGTCCGCGAACTCGAACACCTACAGCAACACACGGCTTTTGAGTTGTCATCGGCCACAGAGTAGCTCTGCTAGGCTGCGCGCGCTCTGTCTCTTACGGCGACGGCGCGGTCGAGGAGGCGCTTGGAGTAGGCGGGGTCGGCGTCGCGGAAGACGATGGAGCCGGCGGCGAGCGCGGCGGCGGTCTCGGCGGCGACGTCGGAGCCCGGATGGGACGGGTCCACCTTGTACACGGTGCGCGGGGTGTCCATGTCCTCGGGCCGCTCCCAGCACGCGTGGTCGCGGAAGGCGTTGCCCACCTGCACGTACACCGTGTTGGGCTTCGCCGTCGCCTTCATCAGGTAGTCCGTCGCCCACCGCACCGCCTTCCGGGCCTCCTCCCTGTGGGGGCCGAAGCTGCGCCCGAAGTCGATCAGGCCCCACGACATGAGCGTCGCCGTGAACGCCATCGGGAACCCGAACTTCACGTTGTCGCCGGCGTCGTAGTACCCGCCGGTCAGGTCCACCTGTTACGTTCCGTTCCGTTCGTCACAACACAGCCAATGGCGCAATGCTGACATGCCTTGCTTGTTCGAATAAAGAAGCCAAAGGCAACTAGAGTAATTTATTAGGACTGGGTGCACGTACCCCGGCCGCGGCGCCGTCGTGGAGGCCGGAGTCGCGGCGCCAGCGGAGGCGCTGGTCGGGCGGGAGCCTCCCCGAGCGCTGCCCCTCGAAGAAGAGGATGCACTTGTGCAGCGCGTCGCCGTAGTCGTGCTGCGCAGCCGCCACCGCCGAGGTCGAGAGCAGTATTGCCACAACGGCTGCGGCCGCCGCCATTGCCCTGACACTCCGCGACGCCGCCGGCATTGCAGCTAAAAGCTAGCAATGGCAATGGCCACCCAGCAGTGAATACTAGCTCTGCCGACTGCCCGTACACACACAGCTGGACGCTTCGGCAGGCGACTGAGGTGTGCTCGGCGGCGTACTAGCTGCACTGACCGTGCTCGGCAGCAGTCGGCGGGGGAGGCTTATAATGGGCGGGGAGGCGAGTGAGGTGGTGGCCGGTCGGCCGAACGGGAAGGAGGGAGAGCGGTAAATATGGCACGTGAGCGCCCGCAGACACGGGCCGATGGGGAAAGAAGGCCTAGGATGCCGGAGCGCGGGACCAATGCGGAGACGCCGCGTGGACGTAGCGAACGTTGCGGCGCCGGAGGCCAGCTCGGCTTGGCTGGGACCCGAGACACTGAACGGTGGGGCCAGCGCAGATGGCTCTCCTGCCGTTGTTTGGTTCGTTTTTGGCTGTTGGTCCTGTTCCTGTCCAGAAACGGTCTCCACACCTACCTACCAGTGTATCTCACTTGGTCTGGGTAGGCGCAGGACAAGGCCACGACACATGGAGGACAGTGCACATGCACGTCTTGGCGTACGTACGTACTAGGATTAGGATCTACCAAAAGAGTACCTACCGGGCACGTACAGCTTTTCTACTTTATTAAACCAAAGATCTATTGCTCTCAACTGAATACATTTAAGGTCCTCTCTTGCAAGTTTGGGGCGTACGAGCGGTCAGGATTAGCGGAGTAGCAGCAGTAGGCTACTAGTAGCAGCGCCATTTCTTCGTCCGTATGGAATTCGGGGGCAGTAGCATGTTCGCTTGCCTCGTAAACGATCGTAAATTTCTAGCTGGAAACAGTGTTTTTCTTTCACATCAAACCAGTCAGCAGTAAATAATCCACGATATGATACGGCCTTCCGAACAGGCCGAGTATTTTCGGTTCGGTTGGTTTCGTCTCGCGTTCCCGTGCGACGCGACGCCGGCTCGCATCGCACTGGTGACTGGTCCGGTGTCCAGTAGATGACGCTGCCACACAGACACCGGTAGCAGTAAAAACTGTAGTGGTCCTGTGCTCGGCTCGTGCTGCGCCGGTCACTGCTGCTCACTCAGGCCATTTGCTTTTACAGTGTTTCCGGTGCTGGTAGGCGGTTGGTAGCTCGTTGCTTCGCTGACTTCCCCGGATTTCTACACACAAAAAAAATGATACCGTAGTTATGAACGAATGAGTTACTGATGAGGCTTTAACGGCGTACCAAATGACGTCCATAAGTACATACGATGGCGTCCGAGATGGACCCCGGTGCATTGCAATCTACGATAGCATCAGAGCACGGCGATCCAGCATGCATTTCCTGTCATCAGTGCCCGGAGATCCGCCGGTTTTTGTTAAATGAGACCGTTGGGCAACGTAGGGGGACGTAGGGTGGTGGGACTGGGTCCCGCCGATGCCTAGACCGAGACTCACGGAGGGCATAGGATGGGATGGGATGGGACGGGGAGCCGTTAAAGCGTACGATCGCCATTCAGCACGGCCACGAGACGTGAGAACCTGGCGTCCCAAAGCAAAGGGCTCGCAAAGGGCCAAAGGCGTGACGAGAACCTACGCTAGGTGCTGCCCTGCTTTGCGTGACGAGAAATGAAGGGATCATCCAGCAGGTTAAGCCGTTAAACGCGCATGCCATGCCCCCTCATCAAACAAAACCTTGGATTGGATCCTCGACAGACGTGGTTAATTCACTTGGCAGACGGCGAGCGCAGCAGCCCTGTGAGGCTGTGACCCTGTGCCGCTGGCTGCGTCGCCTGCATGCGCGCACTCGAAAATGGCCCAAGGCTGCGACGGGGCTGCGGGTACACCTCCACTTTGCGGTGGCCAGCGCCACTTGGCCGGCATGCACACCCAACGGCACGGGCACGGCAGCCGTGGCTCCTAGCCGTAGGTGTGTGCACCTGCTGCTCGGGAATGGTCGCTGCGTGCGAGCGTGCGTGCTTCGCCGCTTTTCAGGTGACCGCGGTTGCAGGGAGTGAGGTCGCAAAAGGCGACGACGGGTTTCTGACCGAGTAAACGCTGGCTGCTGTTGCACAGTGTTCTGAACGAGACCACCACCACCACCACTCGGTGGAAGCACACTGACAACCCGCCGTTTCCGAACGTTCGAGAGCTCTCCCCCTCTCTGCTCCCGTGGCTGGCTTTTATTGCCACGCGCCGGATACGACCAACGGTCGGAACCAGGAGCACAAACGGCGGGCTGCCATTAATCCGTTCCTAGGAAATCTCCGCCAACGTCTGGGAGGCCGGCTCCCGGGGTCCCGCCGTCCCGGAGGAGGAACACACGAGTACACGACGAGACGAGGACTCCATCCGGATCCCGTGATTTCTTCCGGGTCACGGCGCACGTTGGTCGGACTCGGACCTTCTCTTCCGTCTTGTTTGGCAAAAAGCAGATACATCAGGCAGCTGGTGGAGCGCAGCCAAACAAACCTATAATTAGAGTAAGTTCGATCACGCCTTGTTTAGTTCCACCCTAAATTCCCAAAAAGTGCTACAGTATCTGTCACATCGAATATTTGCAGCCCGTGCATGGAGCATTAAATGTAGACGAAAAAAAACTAATTGCACAGTTTGGTGGGAAATTGCGAGACGAACGTTTTGAGCCTAATTAGTCCATAATTGAACACTAATTGCTAAATAAAAACGAAAGTGCTACAGTAGCCCTAAATTCCAACTTTCTAAAACTAAACACGCGCTCAGTCTACTGGATATCTAGTTTGACCTATGGAAACAGCACTAACAGGTCATAAGGACTGACTTTAAAATCAAAATGGGTTGACAGAGCTAAAACACAACCTAGAGCTAAAACTTGTTGATCTAATAAGTAAGTTAGACCGACTCAATCATTACATACAAACTTTTATGTAATTATTAGCATCGAAAATGTCCTTTACTCTTTTTGGGTGCCAATTTGCCATCGGGAAGACTAAGACATTGACTAAATGTTGACTTAGTTCAAATAGTGACGTACTTGTGCATCTCTTTTATCGTTCCATGGAGCAATCAAACGAGTAGTTAGTGGTGATCGAGATTACTTCATATGCTAATCAGGAGTAATCATCGCGGTGGCCAACTGCATTTCCCTTGTCCAATCGGACTCCTCCACTGGTGCACGAGATAAGGTAGGCGCCTGAGCCTCGCGGCTCTCGAACGTTCATGTTCCCCGCCCCTACAACGTTCCCCGCCCCTACACGCACCAAAGTTGGAAGAGCATGCCTCCGGCATTAACCTCCGTCTTCGACACCTACTCGGG
The DNA here is from genome assembly GCF_019320115.1 of Miscanthus floridulus. Lineage (NCBI taxonomy): Eukaryota > Viridiplantae > Streptophyta > Magnoliopsida > Poales > Poaceae > Miscanthus > Miscanthus floridulus. The sequence goes on along the minus strand of NC_089586.1, from coordinate 116,160,710 downwards.
TGTACAAAGGAGCAGGTTTTTGGGGAGCGTATGCGTGATTGCTTGTGTTCTCGGTGACAGGAAAATATGCTTCCTAGCAGCAGTGAACGTATATTTCTTGACGACATTTAGGCGAGTGAACTCCTATTTCTGGTGGATGTTTTGCTATATCTATTGGTGAGAACGACATCACCGATGCCCTCAGCACCGGTACCATGCTAGGGTATTATCTCTCGAATTGCATCTGTTTTCAATACGTTGATCATCATCTTTGGCTCTTTGCATATACAAGGAGATCGCATAATTACATATACACATGTGATGTCACAGGCGCCTCAACGGGTGAGGCGGTCTGCGTTCATGGTCGAGATCTCTTGGTCCACGTTGTGGGTACGGTGCCGGCATCATCACGCTCAAGTAGTTCCTCGCCAACCCACGGCTTCCCACCCGCTGAGGCGTCGATGACACCAACCTCACCGCGCCCATGGTGGCAGCCTGGCCCCTCGCTGGAGATGCGAGCTCCAATAACGCCGGTGGATGGTTCGGATGAGTGAGGACTACTCATCAACAAGGGTCAAGGGAGGAGGAGCCCAGCGCGAGCTGGGGCAATTATAGATAGGACAAACCCGGCCAAAAATTATAGATAGGACAGATCACTTTTCATGTGATGTAAATAAATATTGAAGACGATGGTTACTCCCTTTGTCCCAAAAAAAATAGATAGGATACCCTAAATCTGGAATATAATCTTTCTTAGCGTGAACATGTGCTAGTATACTTTTTATCTGGAATCTATTCTTTCATGACGTGAATATGTGTGGTGTTAGTGGACTGACAAAGGTAGAAAAAAAAGACCCTTCTGCTAGTGGTTCGGCTTTTTTCTGAGCAAGGACGGAGCCGTCGAGTGAGGATTGGCTGAGCGTGCTTTCGCCGCTCGTGGTGGAGTACTCTTTTAATTATTCGCTCTATTATTACCTCAGGATGTGATCGGGCAGTGCCTCTCGCATAAAAAGCATGTAAGAACAATTCTGATCTACGGTCCATATAATTCACATACATGATATATTAAATGCTAAAAAAAGCATAGATAACCTGCAATAAAATAAACTTAGTAAGCAATAGTTGAGTGAATATGTAAACAATTATTGAACGTATACCGTTACCAAAACACTGGCCTTGCCGTGTGCTAGCTGATGGGCTTCTCCTCAACTCGTTAAAATTTGGCCGGTCCAGCTTACCCCTTCGTTCCTTGTCTGTGTCGTCTTCCTCGGCACTTCGCTGCAGACTCACGAGGAAGGAGGAACAGCCATATTGTTTCCAAAAAAAAGGAGGAACAGCCATGACGGGCGGCAAAAACTCTTCTCCGGGCCTCGACCTCTGCCGGATGGACGGGAACGAGAGGCGGCGGGACCGCGGAGGAGGCCAGCCGAGATGTGTCGCACGCTGTGCCATTGTCGCTTTCGTCTTCAACCTCAGGCGATCGGCAGCTCGGTTCCTCTGCGGTTGTCCGGGGTCGGGGCCGGGGTCAGGGCTCAGGGGAGGGGAGGGTCGGTCCGCCTATGTTCGACACAGCCAGTTGCTTCTTCTGTCTGTGTTGGTTTCGGACAGAACCCGAATCCAATCAGATGTCTTCTCACTCCGGCTATAAATATGTGGCGAACCGAGAGCGGGGCAGGGAGGGACACCACATCATCAGAGGTAAGAGCACAACCAAAAAAAACCAGAGAAGATAGGCGGGCCTTTGGCCTTCCCAGTGCCGTGCCCTTGCGGCGGTGCCTTGTCAAGATTAATGACACCGCTAAACTAAGATTGCATCCAGAGATGTCTAAGCGCCGGGCACAAGACAGCCAAAGTCAGGGCAAAAGACCATGGCCGGCGATCAAGAAGCACCTGTACCTGGTGTTGGATGACTGGGAGAGGGGATACTCCATCCGACAGATCGACCCTGACACCATGCTCTCGGTCTCGGACACCGATGACTTAGCTTGCACCAATCGGGACCCAACGCACCTCCCCGAGCCCGCAGCGTTCCGGTTCGTGGCACCTGCCTTGGACACGCAATTCATCGCCATGGGCAGCAACATCGTCGTCGTGAGTAGCAGCGGAGGCGCAGAGGCTCCTGTTGTGCTTATAGGACCACTAGGATCATAGATCTAGCCGGGTACTCGTTATTGAATAGAATCATGAATCATAAAACACGTTCTAGACTGAGAGACAGAGACACAGAGAGGATAAATGAGGGCTGACGAAACTGACACCGTGGATGGGGATGATACAGAGGCCGTCATCGGGTTCGTTGGTGAAGTCTGCGCCCGGACACTGACGTTCGGGGAAGAAGTTGATGAAGTCGTCGACGTCGGTATAGCGGGGGGCGTGGCTGGTGGCTTTCCGTCACTGGCTGCGCCCCTCTCAAGATCGGATTAGGGTTTAGGTGTCGTTGGGGAGCTCGGCTCAGGTCAATCCCGTGATAAGAGCCGCTGGCCCCCACCTCTTTTTATAACGCAGTGTGACAGGGGCCCTCCAACCATGGTGAGCTGGGCGCCCCCGATCAGGGCGCGAATCAAAGGCCCAACTAGGTCGTTGGGTCCAGTTAGGATTAGATATTAATCTAACAATCTCTCCCTTGATCTCCTTCCACTTTTATTTTCATATCATTTACTTTAGTTCATTCCATTACAGATTAGTGCATAGAGCATGTCTCATCGTCACGGTTCATTGCCGATAGATTTAACAACTACGATACACCACTCTGTTCTGAAATAGATACTTATCTTTGGGCCTTCTTTTGTCCAGGAATTATAGGCTTTCCCTTAAACCCCTGCTGGCTACATGTTCTCTGAACACGTTGGGTGGTAAGCCTTTTGTAAGCAGATCCACGAGCATCTTTTAAGTACTTATGTGCTCAAGACTTATGACATGATCCTGGACTTTATCTTTCACAACATAATACTTTATGTCAATGTGTTTGGCAGCACCACTTCACTTATTGTTGTGAGCATACTATACTACCGGATTATTATCGCAGTATAACTTAATTGGTCTATAGATGTCGTCAACCACCTTCAAACCGGGTATGAACTTCTTTAGCCAGTTCACCTACCCCGTTGCCTCATAACACGCTACAAACTCGGCATACATTGTGGACGATGTAGTGATGGTTTGCTTTGAGAGTGAATATATATCCATACGTGGATTTTCTATCATCTCCTGCATAATCAGAATCTGAATATCCCACTATATGGAGTGAATCAGATCTTCTATACGTCATCATGAAGCATTTCGTTCCTTGCAAATAACGCAAGACTTTATTTACTAATTTCCAGTGTTATGTTTCAGGATTGCTCTGGAATCTGCCAAGTAACCCAGTAACAAATACCAAGTCAGTGCGCGTACATACTTGAGCATATTGCAAGCTTCCGACAGTTGAAGCATATATGTCGGTGTTTTGGACCGAGGGGTCCGTAACCAACTAGTAAATTTGTACTGCGTGTTTCTGATCCCGGATGGTGATGCAAAGAGACACAAGGCTTATACTGGTTTAGGCGATCGGTGCCCTACATCCAGTCTGAAAGATTGATCTTGTATTCCTTGCACCGAGGTGCTCGTAGTAGGGGGTTACAAGCTGGGTGAGAGAGGGAACCAATCCTAGGTCTCAGCACGGAGTGATGGGGGCTGCTTGAGACGTTGCTCTCAGACAGCAGATGAGTGTGTGTGTGTGTGTTATAGGGTGTTGTTTTTGCATGTGCCTGTGTTCCTCTCTTCAAAATGGCCCAAGTCCTCTCCTTTTATAGTCTGAAGGGAGGGCAAGGACAATACATGTGCTAACTATACAGTGTCGTGTGAACAGAGGCGGTGTGTCTGAGCCCTGTAGCCCGTTCTTGTGGCGGTGTGATCGTCGGAGTGGTCCGTCCTTGGAGCGCTGGGGCGACGTGCTGGTCACATCCGGTCCTGTGCGTCATGGAAGCTCCTGGGCTACCTCGGAGCTGGTGCAGTGGTCAGCGTGTGGGTCGCTGTGGATTGACTATACGCGAGGCCGAGGCTCGGTCAGTGCCGAGGCCGAATCACGGTGGGGGGGTCTCGGTAGACGTGAATCCCGAGATAGCCGAGACCCTGGTGCAAAGTGCCGGTTCGGAGGCGATGATGACCCAGGCCAGGCTGCCCATGTCGTGTTGTTTTCGAGGCGGGGATCGCGGGGCACAGTGTAGTGCGGTCGCCGATCGTGGGCACAGCGTCAGAATATAGTCACCGGTAATCCCCGTCATGCTCTGTCTCAACGGTATGGCGCTGATGCGACCTCATGTCCCGTCGGCCACTCCGCGGTGTCAAGCCGCCGTCCGGCTGATATTTCGGGAGTGGTTGACGTATTAATGGGATATGACATGCTGTCGGGAGGACCGATCGAGGCGGGGGCGACGGGCTATCGACAAGCCAGCCTCGAGCGATATGGAGAATAGCTATCTCATTCAAGGTTGTATGCACAGGGCCTCGGGTGAGACGGAGATTGGGCTCCTTGCCGAGGCCTCCCGTGAGAAGCCTCGCGCGAGGCGGAGATTGCGTCAGGACGCCGAGACCTCCTGTGCGAGGCTCGAGGCGAGGTAGAGAGCCTGGTGGGCTCGGACGTGGCCGGTGATGAGCCCATGACTTACCCTCTAGCTTTGTTTTTGATGGGATTTAAGTGATCCTTTTGGTGTATGCTCGGGGTACCCCGTTCTATGGTACCCGACAATATGGAACCACTTTCATTTGATCGATCCCATATTGGTTCCTGGGGCATTGAAAATTCTCATATCTGTCGCCCTTGACTATATGAGCAGGTGAGGGATTACATTTATGCATACTGAATTTCGTTAAGATTCTTTCTATGTATGCCTTTTGTGACAGTCCTAATACCCCTTTACTTCTATCTTGGTGAATCTCGATCCCTAGAACGAACGAGGCTTCACCAAGATCTTTCATATTAAATTTTGAGGACAAAAACTTCTTTGTCTCCAGTAGTAGACTGACATCACTACTAGCAAGTAAGATGTCGTCCACATACAGGACAAGGAAGATAAACTTTCCATTCTTAAACTTTGCATAGACACAATTGTTCTCAACATTCTCTTTAAACCCAAAATTCCTTATTGTCTGATCAAACTTTAAGTACCACTGTCTTGAAGCTTGTTTTAATCCATAAATAGATTTCTTTAGGCGGCATCCCATTCGATCTTTTCCTTCCACGACAAAACCTTTCGGTTGTGCCATGTAAACATTTTCCTCCAAGTCTCCGTTGAGAAATGTCGTCTTTACATCCATCTGATGTAATTCTAAATCGTAATGTGCCACTAATGCCATTATGATTCTGAAGGAATCCTTACATGAGACTAGAGAAAATATCTCATTGTAATCAATCCCTTCTCTTTGCGTAAAGCCTTTTGCCACAAGTTGCGCTTTATATCTCTGTATATTCCTTTGAGAGTCAAGTTTTATTTTATAGACTCATTTATAGCCTACTGTTTTGACTCATTTAGGAATTATTTCCAAGTCCCAAACTTTATTAGCATTCATATATTTCATTTCATCATCCTTGGCCTCAAGCCACTTTGATGAATGATCACTTCTCATGGCTTCTTCAAATAAGGTGGGGTCATCCTCCATTTGAAATTTCTCAGTGTTGTACACTTCATAATCAGTAGGAATAGCTGATTTTCTAACTCTTTGAGACCTTCTAGGGGCCTCCACATTTGGCACATCTTCTGTTTGAGGCTGTTATTGCTCCCCCTCATTTGTGGCAATAGGTTCTATAGGATCCTGAAGAATAGGTTCCTCATCATCATTCATTGTTGCCACAGGCAGAATAATAGGTGCCAGCACCATAGTATTTTGCACTGTCAATGCAGCAACAGCAGGTAGTGAGAAAAAAGGCTCATGAATCATTGGAGTGGGCGTATACACCCGCTTCTCTTCAAGGTCAATTTCTCAAGCTACCATGCTCTCCCTCATCATTTCATCCTCTAGGAAGACAACGTGTCTCGTTTTCATAAACTTTGTATGTCTATCTAGACAGTAGAAACAAAAACCTTTTAACTTTTCTGGGTAACTAATGAAATGACAACTCACTATTTTGGGATCTAGCTTCTCAAGGTTTGGGTTAAATACTTTAGCCTTAGCAGGACTCCCCACACACGTAAGTGGTTTAGTGAGGGTACTCTTCCTATCCACAACTCATACGGTGTTTTGGGCATCGACTTACTTGGTACTCTATTGAGAATATGAATGGCGGTTTTTAACGCCTCCATCCATAAGCTCATTGGTAAGGTGGAGTAACTTATCATACTGCGCACCATATCCATCAGGGTACGATTGCGCCTTTTAGCTACTCCATTCTGCTGAGGTTCGCCTGGTGTAGAATACTGGGCTACTATGCCATTCTCCTATAAGAACCTTGCAAAAGGTCTAGAAACTTGGCCATATAGGGTATGCCGACCGTAGTACTCCCCCCACGGTCGGACTTGACTATCTTAATCTTTAAATTGCGTTGGTTTTCAACTTCTGCCTTAAATATCTTAAATTTATCCAATACTTCTGTTCTTTCTTTAATTGGATAAATATAGCCATAACGGGAGTAATCATCTGTGATTGTTATGAACGAATCATACCCATCTACACTCTTTACACAAAACGGACCACAGATATCTGTGTGAACAATTTGTAGAATTCTTGCGCTTCGTTTGGCATCTTTCTTAATTTTCTTTATATTCTTTCCTTTAATGCATTCTCTGTATTGTTCTAAATCTAAGAGCTCTAATGGAGGAAGAATTTTATTCTTAACTAGTCTTTCTATTCTCCCCCTCGAAATATGGCCTAAACGATAGTGCCATAATTTCAACAATGCATCGTGAGCTCTCTTTCATTTTCTATTTACATCCACAGACGAGGATACATTCATATTGTCGCACGCAACGTTCCCATCATCGCATACAACATTCACATCATCACGTAGTGATAACAGATAAAGCTCATTTTGTAAGATAGCAAGACCAACACATGCATTATTGAATGTTATCTTACATTTACCATTTCCAAAATGGCAATCATGTCCATCATTGTCCAAGCATGAAACACTAATCAAGTTTCTCTGTAACGAGGGAACATAAAGAATATCTCTCAGTATAAGTGTGAAGCCATTAGCAAGCTATAGAGAAAGATCACCAACGGCTTCAACATCTGCTCGGACTCCATTTGCAACTTTAACGTGTATTTCACTTCTTTGCGTAGTCCTCGTCGAACGAAGTCCCTGTAAAGAATTAGCAACATGAACAGTTGCACCTGAGTCAATCCACCAAGTAGATTTTGAATACTGTATGTACAAGGGTTCATTTATGAACGTAATAATGTTCTCACCTTTCTTTGTCATGATCATCTTTAAGTAATCGGGACAATCTTTCTTATAATGTCCTATCTTCTTACAATAGAGCACTGGTCTTTCTCTACTGTGAACTTATTCTGCTGAGGCTGATGCAGCATGGGACCCTTTCCCTTTGACTTTGAGGAGAAGTTAGTATTATTATTATTTTTCTTATTGTCTTTTAGATAATTGATAGAGCCACCATTGGCAGCTTTCATTTTCTCCTCTTGTACACACATAGCCATGAGCCTCTCCATGTCCCATTTTTCGGGTTGTATGTTATAGTTGACAACAAAAGTGTCAAACTCTTTTGGCAAGGAAGCAAAAATCAGATAGATAAGCAACTCTTCCTTGAGAGACAAATCCATTGGTTTTAGCTTGGATGCCAAATTGCTCATCCTTAGTATGTGCTCTCTTATGCCACCATTACCTGAGTATCTCTCTGTCACTAGCTGCTTTATCAGCTGGTTAGCATATGACCTTGAAGAGCCAGTGAACTGACTCTTTATTCTTTCGAGGTACTCAGTGACGGTGTCACACTCTGGGATTGAGCCCACAATTGTAGGCTCAATCGTGTTCTTTATCATAGCCAAACATTTCTTGTTGGCAGTGACCCACTTCCTATGCTTAAGGTTATAGGACATTCTTTGGGATGCAAAATCCCTCTCTTTGGTTGCCCAACCGGCATCAGCCTCGTTTGTCTCCCTCACCGGTGCCACAGGTTCAGTGGGACATGGTGAGGTGACTACCCAGTCCACCTCAGCCAAGATGAAGGCTAGGTCAATCTTTTTCTTCCACTCCATGTAGTTATTACCTTTAAGAGTGGGGATCTCTTTCATACAACCCATCAGGTTGTATCCGCCTAAAAACACAATTCATATAGAGTGTCGGTGCAGAAAGTGACCAACTAGTGAATATTTGTAGTTTTGCTGTACGTTATGATCGGAGATGGCCTAGCACTCAATGATATATGATTTATACTGGTTCAGGCAACGTGCCCTATGTCCAGTCGGGCTCAGTCGGTGACTTTATTCCTAAGCCTAGGTGCTCGAAGTTTACAGTGGGGTTACAAACAAGAAGGAGAAAGATGGGGTGTATAAGAGGTCCGGTCTGCTCCAGTCGGAAGGACCGAGAGTGACAGGAACTTTGCTATGAGCTAAGTGTTCAAGCGGGTGCTTGAGGTCTGAACCTGGCGGTTCTGTGGTTGTGAGCTATCGATCTAAGGAACTCTGATCAACTGGAATCGGTCCCCTTTGTTGGAGGAAGCACACCCCCCTTTCATAGATGAAGGGGGCGACTTTACAAGTGAGAGGGAAAGGGTGCGTATGTTATCAAGCCTTGTTGCCCATGTCTACCGAGGCTTGTTGCCCACACCGGCAGGTACAAGATAATGGTAGGCGCCTATAACACTATTGATGTTACTATAGAATGTTAGATGCATGTGGAAGGTCATGCTGCCTTCTTCAGAGATGGCAGACGTTGGTACCTGCAATATTGTTTGATGCCTAGAGGCATGTGAGGAGTCTTGCTATGTTCACCCGGTACGGTAAATACTAGCGCCCATACCGCTATCGATGCCTAGAGGCACGTGAAGGGCCTTACCGTATGAGAGTTTTAGCGGCCCCTACAATACTGTAGAGGGAGATATTGGCGCCTACAATACTATTTGTGTTAGGGTGGCTACAAAGTACTATTCCATGTAGGGTATGGTCCCTGGTACAGTGGTTTTGACCTGTGAGCCTTGCCTTGCTTTTCTCCGCACATCTCCTGGTTCCTACCGAGAGGGCGTCCCCGGTCGGATGACTCTAGTCGGCTCTGAGTGTGCCAGTCGGAGAAGAGCAGTGAGCAGGGTCCCCACGAGCCCCGGTCGGAGGGACGTGGGGTTGGAGTTAGAAGTATCACTTTGGGCTAGGCCTTCTGATAGGAGAGGGCGTCCGGAGGCGTCTGGAGGCCGAAGCGAGTGCTCCAATCAGAGTGGTGGGCCGAAGGGGTCGACAAGCGGGCGCCGCTCCTTTTGGTCTAGACCTTCTGGTCGGCGACTAGGCTGCCCTTCTGGCCTGTTGTACTTAGACTCTTGGGCCGAGCCTTGGCATAGAAGCTGGTCCCCGAGGGACCTCAGGTTTATGAACCCAACAAAAGCCCCCGAGTCCCCGGGCAATTCAGGTCGAATCGTTCGTGGGATTTTTGTCTTGCCGATGGGTGCGCTCGAGCGCACCCACGAGTGTAGCCCCTGAGCCCCCGGGCGGTTCGGGCAGAACCGTCTGGGGGGGTTTCTGTGTCATCAGGGGAGGTTTTCCATTTTGTCGGCAGGTGCGCGTGAGCGCACCCACGGGTGTAGCCCCGAGCCCCCAGGCGGTTTGAGCAGAACCATCTGGGGGTGTTGTTCTGGTGGGCGTGTGTGCAGGTTTTTAGTCTGAGATGGAATTTTGTCGCTTGAGGCGTCGTTGTGCAGCCGAGGTGGTTTTTAGTTTGTTTTAAGAGATTGAGTGAGAGGGAGCTTGTGGATCCTGATGTCGGTGCACGTCATGGGATCGAGCGAGGGATTCAATCAAGGGTTTTGGATGAGATAGAGCTCACTAATCCTAGCATCGATGCGCGTCGTGGGATCGGGCGAGGTAGTTAGTTTTGGTTGAGACAGAGCTCACTGATCCTGGCGTCGATGCGCGCCATAGGATTGAGCGAGGTAGTTAGTTTTGGACGAGACAGAGCTCACTGATCCTGGCGTCGATGCACGCCGTGGGATCAGGTGAGGCAGTTAGTTTTGGACGAGACAGAGCTCACTAATCCTGGCGTCGATGCACACCGTGGGATCAGGTGAGGCAGTTAGTTTTAGACAAGACAGAGCTCACTGATCCTAGCGTCGATGCACGTCGTGGGATTGAGCGAGGGAGTCAGTCTTGGACAAGATAGAGCTCATTGATGCTAGCGTCGATGCGCGCCGTGGGATCGAGCGAGGGAGTTAGTCTTGGATGAGACAGAGCTCACTAATCCTGGCATCGATGTGTGTCGTGGGATCGAGTGAGGGAGTCCGTCTTGGATGAGACAGAGCTCACTGATGCTGGCATTGATGCATGCTGTGGGATCAAGTGAGTCGGAGTCATATTTTGGACTAGCCAGAGCTCACTGATGCTGGCGTCGATGCACGCCGTGGGATCGAGTGACTTGGAGTCATGTTTTGGATGAGACAGAGCTCACTGATCCTAGTGTTGATGCATGCCATGGGATCGAGTGAGGGAGTCAGTCTTAGACGAGACAGAGCTCACTAATGCTGGCGTCGATGCGCACCGTGGGATCGAGTGAGTCAGAGTCATGTTTTGGACGAGCCAGAGCTCGCTGATGCTGGCGTTGATGTGCACCGTGGGATCGAGCGAGTTAGAGTCATGGGGCAAGATCGGGGTCACACACCTGGATGTTTGGAGCGCAATCAAAAGTGTAGCCGGATGACGTGAGTTCGGAGTCGATGTGAGTTTAGAGTCGCGGTCCCTGGTTTTTTGGAGCGCAGTCGGAAGCATAGTTAGTTGGTTAGTTTACATATCGGATGAGGCGGTGCTCGCGGATCCTGGCGTCGATGCACACCGTGGAACTGGGCGAGTCAGAGTCGTGGATCCTAGCGAGTTCGGGGTCACAGTCCCTGGCGTTTGTCTTGAGCCCTCGAGCCCTGTTGGGCCTTCGTAGGGGTCGATGTGAGTTGTGTGCATTACCCCATCCTTGGTTCCTCACAACCAGAGGGGCTGAGTCTTGTGGCCTATCCCGATCGTTTGGGCTCGAATGATGTCACTTGGTGAGTTCGCTAACGGGTATAATCGAGTGGAATCCGGTCCGTCGTTCATGACGGGGTCAGCATAGCCCTCTTGTGACATTCCACTACTCTTTTACCTGTAACCCGATAGATGCCTAGGTCGTTCCGGAGACCGACCCAGGTGGCCTAACGGCCTCCCCTCGATGGAGATTCTGTGGGCTTGGCGAGAGGTTCAAGATCAAATGAGAAGGTTGAGATGACCCAGTCTGCCTGACCAGGCAAGGGCACACGGTGCTCATCTACGTTTTTCTCCCCTGGCTCTGTTGGTGGCTCGTGTCAAATGAGTCAACCACCGCTTCGTGATGCAACATGGAACATTGTGATGCATTTCGCTGCACGTGCGATGCTTAGTTCCTGAGCCCTCGGGTGGTTCAGGGCTCGAATCGTCTAGGAGGTTCGGACATATGGAATGAATGCACGTATGGATGTATGAAATGATTGTAAGGAAATAGAGGGGGTTGGTAGTGCTCACCTTGATGGTTTTGAGTGACGGGGTTTGGAGAGTTTTAGTCAGAAATGTCCGACCGGGACCTGCGCTCATCAATCATGGATAAGCCCTTGTGTGAATAGTTTTTATATTAATGAACACATGCTCACCTTGATGACCAGAGTGACGGGGTTCGAAGAGCTTCAGTCGAAAATGTCCGACCGGGACCTTGATGACCTGAGTGACGGGGTTTAGAGAGCTTCAGTCAGAAATGTCCGACTAGGACCCATGCTCGTCGTTCGTGACGGAGTCAGCATGGCCTACACGGGGCGTCCCTTTGCTTCCTACCTGTGTCTCAGGTTGGCCAGTTAATAAAGTTTGATGATATTTCTTTTAGCCATGGTGGCCATACCTTGGTGGTTGCGCCCCAACCCAGGAGTTGCCTTGACTGCATGAGAAGGTCAGGAGCTCCATGTTCTTCTACTGAGCATCTACGGGTGCGACGCCCTTGAGGTACCCGTTGCGCTTGCCAAAGCCAAGGGAGCGGATCCCTTGCGGTCGTAGTAGTATTTGTAGTAGTAGAAAATATAAAAGTTAAGTTTGTGGGGGAGCCCTCGTGTAAATATTACAGTGTGCTTAATGACTACCGTCGGTTTTGTTTTCTGTGATGGAATTGCTCCGTTCGGGGGAGCCTGTTCCCTTTCATTCCTTAGTTTTTCCTTAGCATAATTTTGTTTTTATTCTTTCTTTCTTGTACCTGCCCATTTGTCCCATAGACTGTGACCTTGGGAGCCTAGGGTGTGGCCCGCGAGGCTCGGCTGCTCGTAACCATAGGGAAAGGCAGGGTGCGATCGGTTGAAATGTTTTTAAAGCAAAGCTACGTAAAAGCAAAACTAAGGAACAAACTATCTTGTTGGTTGGGTAGGAAGGAATTCCACCATATGTAAACAAAACAGGGGGGTAGTCATTAAGCATAATGATAGTAGTGTACCCTAGTGGAGCCCCCGAGCGCCCCGGGCCGAAAAGTGTTCGGGTCGGGGTGCTTTTGTAGGAGCATATACTAAGTAAATAATGGTAAGACTGAAGCTTTAGGAAAAACGACATAGCTGTTCCAGTAGTTCGGAGAGATGGGCATCGTTGTCATCCTTCGGTCAGTACGCGTCTGGTCGGATCACTTCGTTCTTCAGTCATCCGTATCCTTGCCCACCATGCCCCCTTTCAAGGTTGCTGCTTCTTTGCCTTTCTCTTTCTTTGGCCTGTTGGTCTATCGTAGAAGGCGCTTGAGGAGCTAGCAGTCCTTGTAGAGGTGTTTTACAGGGTAGTCGTGGTTGGTGCATGGGCTCTCCATGAGCTCGTGGATGTGGCCCGGAGGGTCCTGCCAGGGCTACCTGCCCGCATGATCAGCAGTGGCGACCAACGTGGAGTTGGCTGGTCAGCGATGATTCTTTCTATTCTTTTTGCCCCTCTACATGGAGGGGCCTTCGTCCTAATCCCAGCGCTTGACCTTGCCCTTGCCCTGGCCTTTGTCGGAGCGCGGTGGGAGCGGCGTTTGTTGGGGATTTTGGACAAAGGTCCATGGTCCCAGGCCATCAGGGCTGCGACTCCAGTCGCTGTAGTGTGTGTCTTGGTTCGGTCCGAGTCACGGGAATACAGGCGGTCGGTGCAGAGCGGTCGCTGGGTCAAGACGAGGTGCTAATGCAGCCTCCTGTTCTGCACTCGGCGATTGTAGCGGCAATCGGGTTGCAGCGACCCATCTGCCGCGTTCTCGTTCCGCTGGTGGAGAACGAGGACGCGTGTCGGCATCATGATATGGAGCACTATGCTTGTTGAATGGCGGCGGTCTCCACTAGTGCCTAGAGGTTCCAGTGGATTGCCTATTCATGAGGGTCATTCAGCTCGGACAGGCCGCGTAGAAGCATTGCCACAGTGGCGATGTTCTGGTTCACCGAGCGAAGTGCGGGGGATCGTTCCCCCAGTCCATGGTGTTGTGCTGGACCTGGCGGGTGCGTCCCGAGGCACCGCTCGCCGGTCTATGCGCGTGGGGCACAGTGTGGTGCGCCGGGAGTGCGGGCGTAGTTGGTGGCTGATGCAGCCACCGTTGTCGTAGTTCCTCCTCGTGCTCGAGTGTGAGCTCGAGGGTCTTCGCGTGAGGGTCCAAAGAGGTGTGAGTCCATGAGGACTTTGCTTCCGCTAGTGGGTGTCCTGAAGGGTCCACCATGGCGCACTCCCGGGACAGACGGTGGCTAGGTGCCATGTCACCGATGCTAGAGCCGTCACTCTCACCATCGTCATCCATGAGGTCAATGAAATAGGTGGGAGCATAGCTCGCCATTCCCACAAATTCGGATGCGAGAGAGGGCGGCGTAGGCATCCTTTGGAGCCCCCAGGTGTATGCGTCTGCGGAAGACACGAGGCCATAGGGGAACTAGTCGTATGGCGGTTGCGTTAGGGACAACGGGGTTCCGCCGGGTAATCGGCGGAAGATAAAGAATAGTAAGTAAATAACAGCGTGTATATTACTCATAGCGGGGTTTGAGCAATGAGTTTGCTTAGAAAGAAGCGCAGATGTTGTGTCGTCGAAGCCATGTGTCCTAGAGTTGATGGAGAGCGCTCCTCCGACGGGTGTCGGGACGTGAGCCTCCTCGCGGAGATGTAGCACGCTGGGCCGGTCGGCGACAAAGTTCAGGCTTCCGAAGAGGAAGGCCTAGGATGGCTCAAAGATGAGTGGAACCCGTATCCCAGCGGGTGAGAGCGTGGGAAACTCTAGCGAGCCAAAGCGAATCGTATCGCCCGAGCCTGCCACAGCGAGGGTGGCGGAAAAGTGGGTCATCCGATGACCAAAAAGTGTTGAACGTACAGCGTCTTCCCCACGGACAGCGCCAACTGTCGGTGCAGAAAGTGACCAACTAGTGAATATTTATAGTTTTGTTGTACATTATGATTAGAGATGGCCTAGCACTCAATGACACAGAATTTATACTGGTTCAGGCAACGTGCCCTACATCCAGTCGGAGTCGGTCGATGACTTTATTCCTGAGCCCAGGTGCTCGAAGTTTGCAGTGGGGTTACAAACGAGAAGGAGAAAGATGGGGTGTACAAGAGGTCCAGTCGACTCAGGTCAGAAGGACTAAGAGTGACCGGAACTTCGCTATGAGCTAAGTGTTCAAGCGGATGCTTGAGGTCCGAACCTGATGGTTCTGTGGTTGTGAGCTATCGATCTAAGGAACTCTGATCAACTGGAATCGGTCCCCTTTGTTGGAGGAAGCGCACCCCCTTTTATAGATGAAGGGGATGGCTTTACAAGTGAGAGAGAAAGGGTGCGTATGTTACCGATCCTTGTTGCCCAAGCCTACCAAGGCTTGTTGCCCACATCGGTGGGTACAAGATAATGGTAGGCGCCTATAACATTATTGATGTTACTATAGAATGTTAGATGTATGTGGGAGGTCGTGCTGCCTTCTTCAGGGACGGTGGATGCGGTACCTACAAATACTGTTTGATGCCTAGAGGCATGTGAGGAGTCTCGCTATGTTCACTCGGTATGGTAAATCCTGGCTTTCATACCGCTATCGATGCCTAGAGGCACATGGAGGGCCTTACCGTATGGGAGTTTTAGCGGCCCCTACAATACTGTAGAGGGAGATGTCGGCGCCTACAATACTGTTTGTGTTAGGGTGGCTGCAGAGTAATATTCCGTGCAGGGTATGATCCCTAGTACAGTGGTTTTGACTTGTGAGCCTTGCCTTGCTTTTCCCCACACGTCTCCTGGTTCCTACCGAGCGTGTGTCCCCGGTCGGATGGCTCTAGTCGGCTCAGAGTGTGCCAGTCGGAGAAGAGCGGTGAGCAAGGTTCCCATGAGCCCTAGTCGGAGGGACATGGGGTCAGAGTCAGAAGTATCCCTTTGGGCCAGGCCTTTTGATCGGAGAGGGCGTCCAGAGGCGTCTGGAGGCCGAAGCGAGTGCTCCGATCGGAGTGGTGGGCCGAAGAGGTCGACGAGCGGGCACCACTCCTTTTGGTCTAGACCTTCTGGTCGACGACTAGGCCGTCCTTTCGGACTGTTGTATTTAGACTCTTGGGCCGAGCCCTGGCACAGAAGCCGGTCCCCGAGGGACCCTAGGTTTATAAACCCGACATAGAGTGAGAACATAAATAATAACAATAACAATTGCATGTCTTAGTTCCAACGTTGGTCAAAATTAAAACATACAATTATCCTCTACACTAATTCTACATCACCGTTGGACAGAAATAAAATTAATGCATGACAAAACTCATCATAAATAACATTATAATATTGCCATTAATCAACATTGGTTAGAATAATAACAATATTATAATCAATTAAAACATATCCATTTTTCAAAATTAAATTCTCCCGTTGGTTCGAATTTAATAATGAAAATAACAACTTGAAATACGCAGCGGAAAAATAATCTCAATTTTGTGAATTTTACCCACAGGAAAATTCTCTTTTCTATTTTCTTTAAGCCATTTATCAATTTTCCAAGAAATAAACATTTATTGGAAAAAGAAAAACAAAAAACTGATTCAATTTATCACTGTTCATTCGGCCTAGCCGGGAATTCGGCCCGGCCTGTCTCTCTTCCACGCGCGCTGCTCGCTCCCAGGCCACAACCTGGGCCTAGGCCGGTAAAGCCACGCGACCGCGCTGTCGGTGTTTTGGAACCGGGGGTCCCTCAACCAACGAGTGAATTTGTGCTGCGTGCCCCTAATCCCGGATGGTGATGCAAAGAGACACAAGGTTTATACTGGTTCAGGCAAAGAGGCCCTACGTCCAGTCTGAGAGATCGATCTTCTGTTCCTTGCACCGGAGTGCTCGTAGTAGGGGGTTACAAGCTAGGTGAGAGAGGGAGCTAGCCCCAGGTCTCGGTGAGGGTGGTGCGGGCTGCTTGAGGCGTTGTTCTCAAGCAGCGTAGAAGTGTGTAGTTCTATCGGTGTGTTCGTCTTCCCTCTCCCCCCCCTAGAAATGGCCCCGGTCCCTCCCTTTTATACTCTAAGGGAGAACCAGGGACGTCCATACATAGCGCTCTATAAATGGGGGTGGCGTGTCCGAGCCCTGTAGCCGGCCACTGTTGTGGTATGGTCGATGGAGTGGCCCCGTCCTTGTCGTGCAGAAGTGACGCGCCGGTCATACTTGGTCTTGTGCGTCATGGGGCTCCAGTATAGCTTGATGCAGGACATGGCGGGCGACGTGCTGGTCATCGTGCGATGACGTCATAGGGAGCTGTGGCTCTGCAGATGCCGAGGCCAAGCCATCGTGGGGGGCTCGGCGGACATGGATCCTCAGGCTGCCGAGCCCCTGAAGCAAACTGCCGAGGCCTTGGAGGGAATTATTGGCCCTGGGTACTGATTCCGAGGCCACAGTATCCCAGACGTGGCTCCCCACGCTGCGTTGTTCTCGGAGCAGGAGTTGGCAGCATAGTGAGGCATGGGCGTCAACCATATGCATAGTGGTTAGCACAGTGGCGGGTAACCCCTGCCCAGTCCTACCTCCTGTCCCGTCGGCCATTCTGCTATACTGTGCCGAGCATGCGGCCGATGTTAGGGGCAGCAGTTGGCTGAGTTAATGCGACACGACGTTTTGTCAGAGGGACGGGTGAAGGAAGAGGCAGCGGAGTGCTGCCGAGCCCGCCTCGCGCGAGACGGAGGGTCGGCGGCCCGGCCGAGGCCTGCGACGAGAGGGGGTCGGCCGAGGCCTTTGGTGGGGGATCGCCCAAGGTCAGCGGTGAGGGGGCCTCGGGCGAGTCGGAGAATCGGCCGAGGCCAGCGGTGTTTAGCTGGTTTCGACTTTTACGAAGTCTAAGCAGTTGTTTTTTTGGTTCTTGCTTAGGGTACCCCTTCTCACGGTATCCGACATGCGCGTGCCCGCCTAGGCCACGAGTCGGCCCGATTGATCTCGTCCGCTTGTCTGCATCGGACGGCTACGCACGTGCGTCGGACAAACAAAACGGCGATGGCAGTGGCCCCCCGAACCCTAGCGGCCATTCGGCCTTCTCCTTCTCTCTCACTCTCTCAGCCGCAGCGAGTGCACAGAGCGAGCGAAGCAGTGAGTGAGCAGACAACTCAGCCCCGTCGCTGGCCCCCTCGCTGGCGAGCTCGCTCCCTAGTGGCCCCAGGGCAACAGAGTTAGGGACGACTATGGGCGAGCCCATACGGGACCGAGGCCCAAGCAAGTGAAACGCTTGGGATGCCCTAAGTCGTGTTCGAGACCGACAGAGAGGTCTCTGAATGGCCCTGGCACCCACTAGAGAAGCTCTCTGGTACTCATGGAGTGCGTCTCTAGACCGCTAGCCGACCCCTATCGAATGGGGCATAGGCCTCCACTCAGACTTACCCGATAATAGCTCACCGAAAGTGTCACCGCTCACGCTCACCGAGGGTAGCCTGGCATATTCCACCCCTCCTTCTAAACGAAAAGGATGCGCGAGGGTCACACAAAAGCCAGGGGAACCCATGACGGCACTCTCGCAGAGGATAGGGGGCTCTTCCTGCAAACTTGTTGAGACCCAGCAACCCAGGCTTGCACGCGTGGGCTCGACAAACAACCCTTCCTTTCAAACGAAAAGGATGCAAGAGGGTCGCACAAAAGGCAGGGGAACCCCTGACAGCACTCTCGCTCCGTGCAGAGGCTAGGGGGCTCTTCCTGCAAACTTACTGAGACCCTGCGACCTAGGCTCGCACGCGTGGGCTCGGCAAACAACCCCTCCTTCCGAACAAAAAGGATACGCGAGGGTTGCACAAAAGCCAGGGGAACCCCTGACGGCACTCTCGCTCCATGCAGAGGCTAAGGGGCTCTTCCTGCAAACTTGCCGAGACCTAGCGACCCAGGCTCGCACGCATGGGCTTGGCAAACAACCCCTCCTTCCAAACGAAAAGGAAGCGCGAGGGTCGCACAAAAGCTAGGGGCACCCCTGATGGCATTCTCGCTCCGTGCAGAGGCTAGGGGGCTCTTCCTATAAACTTGTCGAGACCCAGCGACCCAGGCTCGCACGCGAGGGCTCAGCAAACAACCCCTCCATCTGAACAAAAAGGACGGGCGAGGGTCGCACGAAAAGCCAGGGGAACCCCTGATCGCCCTCTCGCTCCGTGCAGAGGCTCAAGGGCTCTTCCTACAACCATGTCAAAGACAAGCAACCCAAACTCGTAGGGAAAAAACATGATAAAGGGCACCAAGCCCATTACGGTCCAGGGGTTCAAAGGCTGGGCCCCCGAGGGTTTCGACAGCCACCCTAGGGCAACAGAGTCAGGGACGACTATGGGCGAGCCCGCACATGGCCGAGACCCAAGCAAACGACTGCTCGGGACGCCCTAAGTCGTGTCCGAGACCGACAGAGAGGTCTCCGAATGGGATCTCACCGTAGGGATGTAACACCTCGGGTGTTAGCCTTGCATAACTTGACTTGCATAACATGAGCATGAGCATCAAGCATTCATAAATCATCATTTACAATTAAAACATTTGATCGAAACATATGAAACATTACTTGTTATCTCGTGTTTCTTAGAACATATGCATATGATCATGTACAAATGAATGCAAGTGGGTAGTGCTAGTCACTAAAACACCTTAGCTACACTTAGGTTAACAAAAGGAACCTTGTTCATGAAGGCCACATTTCATGATCAAGCACTTAAGTGATATTTCATGTGTTGACCTGAATAGCTATATGAGTGACTACTACATGAAATGCTTAAATGACCTTGCAAATTGTTTTAACATGCTTAGGATATCATTAGGAACAACTTTGGTATTTAGTGCTAGGGCTAGTTTGGTCATTTAGCCATGGTTTGAATGTGTATCATGATTTCAAAGTGACATGTTTGACTAAAGTTGAACTAGATGTTGGAGACCTTGCATGGAGGAGTTCACTAAAGCAAAGTTGTAGTGTTTGGCATAAGGAACAACTTTTATTTTTGGGTCATGGACTGATTTAGCTTCTAACATGCTTGATTGGGTCCCACAAAAACCAGCAAACCCAGCTTTCAACACTTCACGATTTTTTTCTAAGTCAGGAACCCTGACAGCCTGACAGGCCAACTTTGAGCATGATTTTTCTCAGTTTCGGTTGCGAATTAGCACGAGATGATTGAACAACATTTGTAGCTGGTACTTAGGACTACAAAAGTCATTTAGATCATTTACGAGTTGGAACCACGGATTAGCAGTTAAATCAACGAGAAAACTCGCTGTCAAGCGGCCAACGGTGCTCTGACGAACTGAACCGGGCACCATTCAGTGGCCGACACCGGCAGAACCCGCGCACCGCGTGTCCTCGGCGACGGCCGTGCGTCGCCAGCGCTCTAATCGCGCAGGCCACGACGCGCCCGAGCGCGGCCTTAACGTCGCCAGCGCCCGCCCGAGCCACCCCGCGCCTCATTTCCCAATCTCTACTCTGCCTTCCTCGCCGCAGCGACAGCCGAGCTCGGCCGCGCCTCCGCAGTCGCCATAGCCAACGTCAACTCGCCCTCGCTGCTTCTCCACCCCGGCAACGCCTCCACTAGTGCCCCAGCAACCCACTGCCTCCTCCCGTGCTCGCTGACCGAGCTTGGTAAGCCGCCGCATCGCGTATGCCCTCACCGGAGCCCCGCCACGGACTCCGTCTCCATGGCCACGTCGCCACCGTCCATCTCAGGCCGCGTTAGGGCACTAGATAGCTCCACCGTAGCTCGGTGATGCTCGGCGCAGCGTCCGTTCGAGCCACCGTAGCCCACGCGCGGCGTACCGCCGTGGTCCAGCCCCGCCGTTCCACCATGGTCGCCGCCGTCGTCTCTAGAGTCGGCAATTGGTCTGGTCATGTGGCTCAGTAGGTTCGCTAGGTCATGTAGGTCATACCATGATGACCTCACCGCCGGCGAAGCTCACCGTCGATGAGCCGCAGCCACGCAGTGCTCAGCAGCGCCGCTGCTCTGCTCCGTGTCACTGACGCGTGGGGTCCCCTGACCAGCGGGTCCCACCTGTCAGCGACAGCAGTAGTGAAGGCTAACTCATTTTGAATCCAGTTTTTGATTTGTTTTGTGAAATTTGTATCTTCAGTTTGGTAGCTCCAAAAATTGTGAAATAAATATGATTGTGTTGCTTAGGAAGTGTAGTATTTAGTAAAAATATGTTCTTGGCTTCAACAGTAGAAATTTCTAGAGATTTAAATAAGGATTTGAAATGTGCTTTTGAATGCATTCGAATTTGTTTATTTTATATCTAGAGTTCCTGTGCTCCAAAAATTATGAAATTTTTGTGGTAGGCTATTCTTGTCATACATGAGCTTGGGTAAAAATTTGAGGACCAGTGCATGTGTAGATCTATAGTTATAGATTTTTCTTTTATAAATAGTTAATCCTTGCATGAATTTTTATAAATTAATTATAAGTCCAAAATTCATGAAATTTATTGGAGGTGATACTAGTACCATATGGATGTTAAGAAAAATAAGAAATCTATTGCTTGACACTTTTCAATAGGATTTTCCATTTATGCTATTTCAAGCCTTGCTTCCTTATCATTTTTGTATAGAATGTTCTACTTAGTAAAATAACATGAAATTTTTATAGTAGTCCTTTGATAGCATTAGTAAGGCTCTGTAAATTTTTGAGAATTTATTAAGCACATCTGATGTATATTTATTATTTAACCTAGATATCTAAATAAAATAATAAAGGCAATTTAATAAATAGTTTGGGCTTCACCATTATATCATCTTAACTGTAATTGGTATGCTTACACTGTTGGTAGGTTCTAGTTTGTCAAATTTGGAATGATTACATAAAGTAGAAGTATTCTTACTTTATATTGCATGTTAAATCATTTCCGGACTGATTCTAGATTGTGATGAGTTACATGTTGAAACTAGTGTAGACTATAAAAATGGTTAATAACAAAGTTGTAGAGAATTTGATAAGCTTTCCATAAAGTCCAGGATCACTGTTTTTGGATTTGTAGAACTCCAGTTATGATTGAAACGAGTAGCTACTGTTTGTGGCATAATCGATGCATTGTAGAAGTAGTTAAGTAATAATCAAGAAGAGATATGCACCTACTCAAACAACGTGATGCACTTGTTAACATATATGCATTCGTAATACTTATACCATACTCATGCATCTAGGATCGGAGGAAGAGATCATGTTGCTGGAATTCGAAGAAGCAGAGGAAGGGAACCCGCAGGAGAATCCGCAAGCCCCAACTCCCGAAGGCGTGGAGCAGAACCCTGAAGAGCTTCCGGAGTGCCCTGACCACCGCCCTACTTCCTTTCTGCGAGGTAAGCCCCGGAGCATTATAAGACTCCCAGTAATTTACAAATGTTTACTTACGTATTTATGATTGATGCATTAGGTATAAGAGTTGAATGAAACCACTTGATGCATGTAGATTCCTTGTCCAGATATTAACCCTTTAACCGGTATAGGTCCAGGATCGAATATATGCTTAGCCATGCTTAGACTGGTAGAAGTCAGGTGATGTCCTGTCACCTGCGAGAGATAGGTGGATACCGGAGCACGGTTTGCTATATCTGCTATCGTGGAACAGAACCATGTGGTAAAAATAAATTGAGACCGGACGGGAAGTCGATAGAGAAGCAACAAGACATGGAGGTCTTGGGTGTGGATTTATCCCCGTCTGTGTCGATTAAGGACCGTACCATTGTTGGCGCTTCTGACAAGATTGAACGCATGCCTCTCACTTAGCTGGCCGGATAACTCGTTCCGACCGCGAAGCCGAGTAATTCAACTCAGGCCGGGAACCGTTCTGTTGTGCGCTCCTTCTGGGGAACGATCAGACTGAGCCCAAGGGAAGGCTTGGCCTGAGCATCCTGGCATCTGGTGTTCCAGATTGTGCGGCGTGGTACGGACCCGCGAAATGTGTACCTGAGTTGTACCAAAGGTGACCTAAGACTATCGTGGCTGATAGATCTAGGTTTATGTTAGGAATAAATTCCCAGCTGGTTGAAATCGATTCGAATCGCCGTCTCTCCCGGATAGTGAGAAACTTGGCTAGTCCCAACATCGTAGTAACTATATTATGAAACATGATGGTTCAGATTAATATAGAATTACAATACCTGCTATGGTTACTATTGTATGCTTCTAAATGATATACCACATGTTTGGCATAGCATAGTTGCTAATCTAGAAATGGATAGTTATAATTAACTTGATAAAAGAATTACAATTGTACAATGGTTAATTGCCTTTTTCGCAAAATGTTGTCAAGTTACGTCCACTTATACAGCCTTGCATAATCCTTGGAGTCATTTTATTTCTAGTTCATGACGGGTAAGTCTAGCTGAGTACCTTCTCGTACTCAGGGTTTATTTTCCCATTGTTGCAGATGGCACTGTGTATCATGGTTATTGCAAGAGTTGCTTCTATCCTGCTGTGGATGAGGAGTAAGCCTTGGGCAGGCTTCTTTAGTAATTCCCATCTTTGCTTTTGTGGACCGTGATCTGGCTTGGCACTGTATCAAACTATGTTGGAAACTTTATCTTCGAACTTATTTGCTTCCGCTTTGTTTACCAAACTCAGTTTGTAATAACTTTTTATTCGTACTCTGATGATGAGAAGTATCTGCGAACCGTATGTAATATGTGGCATGTATGTTGAATCCTGTACGATCTTGGTTGTTGTAAATTGTTTATCGAGACCCGTCGTGGTACTCGACGGACTACCGGGTTTATATGGATTCAAGTATGACAGTGCGACCGCTTGCGGATTGCCATTATACTTGTATTCTTATAAATTGGTCGGTTCTGCGACAAGGGAGGCATCGAGCCACTGGGGCCCATCGAATGGCCCCGGCACCCACTGGTACTTTTAGAGTGCGTCTCTGGACTGCTAGCCGACCCCAATCGAATGGGGCACGGGCCTCCACTCGGACTTACCCGATAACAGCTCACCGGAGGTGTCACTGCTCGCGCCCACCAAGGGTAGCATGGCATCCTCCACCCCTCCTTCCAAACAAAAAGGATGCGTGAGGGCCGCACAAAAAAGATAGGGAAACTCCTGATCGACCTCTTGCTCCATGCAGGGGCTCGGGGGCTCTCCCTACGAACAAACCGAGGCTCAGCGACCCAAACTCGCACTCATGGGCTCGGCAAACGCAATGTAACCCCTCGCACGACATAAGAAAAGCCCCCGGGGGGATAAATCCACTCCTCGAGTATGAAACACCATCCCGCTAGGAGCTGCCACGAGCCGAGTCCTGTCAAAACCTCAAGGAGAGTGCTCACGCTCTCCCTGAGGCTTGGGGGCTACTGTCGGGTACCATAAAACAGGGTCCCCTAAGCGAAAATTGAAAAAATCGCTTAGACCCTATCAGAATCAAAGCCAAGAGACAAACTATTGGCTAAACCCCGGCCTTGTCCGAGGCCACCGACTCTCCGACTCGATCGAGGCCTCGCACGAAGGGCCTCGGACGGCCTACCGAATTTCCGTCTCGCTCGGGGCCTCGCACATAAGGCCTCGGACGAGCAGCCAACTCTCCGCCTCGATCGAGGCCTCGCACGAAGGGCCTCGGATGACCTACCAAATTTCCATCTCGCTCAGGGCCTCACACGTAAGGCTTCGGATGAGCAACCAATTCTCCGTCTCGCTCGAGGCCTCGCATGTAAGGCCTCGGACGAGTTGCCGATTCTCTGTCTTGCTCGAGGCCTCGCACGTAAGGCCTCAGACGAGTTGCTGATTCTCCATCTCGCTCGAGGCCGGCTTGACAACAGACCCGCCGCCTTTGCCTCGACCGATCTCCCCGACAGAGCGTCACATCCAATTAAATGTGACCAACCACTCCCGCGATATAAGCCGGACGACGGCTCGACACGGTGGAGTGGCCGACGCGACGTAGGTCACATCGACGCCACACCGTCTGGACAAGACGAGGCAGGGGTTACCGGCCGCTGTGCTCGGCACTATACCCACGACTGCCACCCATACCGCACTATGCCGCTTGACCCTAACTGCTCTGAGGACAGCGCGGCATGGGGGGTTAAGCCCGGGTCACTATAGCCTCAGAATCAGCATGCAGGACCAGCTGCTCCCTCCACACCTCGGCAATCTACTTCGGGGTCTTAGCAACCTCAGGATTCATGCCCACTGAGCCCCCCCCACGATGGCTCGGCCTCAGCACCAACCAGGCCTCGGCCCTTCATGCGGTCAGCACATAGCGACCGGCACGTCCCCCGCTAGGACCTGCGTCAAGCAATCACTGGAGCTCCCACATCACACAGGATTGGATGTGACCGGCGTGTTGCTCCAGCACTTTAAGGGCAGGACCACTCCATCCACCATGCCGCCACAGTAACAGGCTACAGGGCTCAGACATGCCGCCTCTGTTCGCATGACGCCACATAGCTAACACCTGTACCACCCTTGTCCCCCCTTCAACTATAAAAGGGAGGGACCGGGACCATTTCTAGGGGAGCGAAGAGCGAAGGGCGAAGGAAAGAGTGAAGGGACGAGCGGAGAGACGAGCGGACACAAGCTCACAAGTTCACAAACTCCCATACACGCATGAGCAACACACGCTCGATGATCTGTAACACGCACGCTTTCCTGCTGCTTGAGATCAACATCTCAAGCAATTCATCCCGTTCCATGCAGAGACCTGGGACTAGCTCCCTCTCTCGCTCCGCTTGTAATCCCCTACTACAAGCACTTTGGTGCAAGGAATACAAGATTGATCTCTCAGACTGGACGTAGGGCACCCATTGCCCGAACCAGTATAAACCTTGTGTCTCTTTGTATCACCATCCAGGATTAGGGACACGCAGTACAAATTTACTAGTTGGTTGAGGACTCGCCAGTCCAAAACACCGACACTAGTTTATCAAAGTAATTATGAGATAGGTAGCACTACTCCAAGTGATGAAGCAATGGCGAAGATCATGACGATGGCGATGGCATGGTGATGATCAAATGCTTGAACTTAGAAAAGAAGAAAGAGAAAAACAAAAGGCTCAAGGCAAATGTATAAATAGTAGGAGCCATTTTTGTTTTCGTGAACAAGACACTTAGTGAGTATGATCACATTTAGGTTAGATAGCCGTACTATTAAGAGGGGTGAAACTCATATTAAAATACGGTTATCAAAGTGCCACTAGATGCTCTAACTCATTGCATATGCATTTAGGATCTAGTGGAGTGCTAATAGCCTTGAAAATGTTTGTGAAAATATGCTAACACATGTGCGCAAGGTGACACACTTAGTGGTTGGCACATTTGAGCAAGGGTTAGAAACTTCATCGATGGAGTGTCCGCCCATAGAGTGCGGACAGTTCGACGGTGCCACCGGCGTCCTATACAGAAAAGACAAAGGTTCATAAAGTGACCGGACATTGGTGGTGCAGTGACTGGACGCTGGGTTTAGAGTCCGGTCAGTGACAGCAGTAAGCACACAGTCTCGGTCTTGCGACCGGACGCTGGCATGTAAACTGATCAGACGCTCATGGTCTGAGTCCGGTCAGTGCTGACGTACGCTGATGTAAGGTGCATAGAGGAAACTTTGAGTGACCGGACGTCGGGTGAGTCCGGTCGAGCATGACTGGACGCGTCCGGTCGTGAAATTTCACGTTTGGAACCTTACTAGAAACGACCGTATGCTGGGATCCTGCATTCGGTCACTTTCTAACTGACGCGTCCGGTCATCGCTTGACTGTTGAGATCGGGCGATCGGCGTTTGAAGCCGATGACACGTGGCAAGCATCGGGCAATCGGACGCTAGGGTCCTACGTTCGGTCGATCTGACCGGAGCGTCTGGTCACCTCGTGTTGTGCCCAGTGAATGGGTACAACGGCTCTATTTCGTGGGGGCTTCTATTTAAGCCCTATGGCCGACTCATGCTCATTCTTTTGGTCATTTGCATTGATATAGCAACCTTGTGAGCTTAGCAAAAGCCCTCCCACTCATCTCCATCATTGTTTCATCATCATTGTGAGATTGGGAGAGAATCCAAGTGCATTGCTTGAGTGGTTGCATATAGAGGCACTTGGCATTCGTGTTTCACTGCAGGATTCACTTGTTACTCTTGGTAGTTGCCGCCACCTTGATGGCTTGGAGCAGCGAGGATCGTTGAGCGGAGGTTGGTGATTGTCTCTGGCTCCGATCGTGGTGATTATGAGGGGTCTTATGCCTTCCCCGGCGGAGCACTGAAAGGTAACTCTAGTGGATTGCTCGTGTCATTGAGTTACCTCACTTGTGGGTAGGTTCTTGCGGTGTCCAATTGTGTGGACGAGGTTCGTGCAACACCTCTTAGCCACCGAACCACCAAGTGTTGGTCGACACAACGGGGACTAGCGTGCCGGCAAGCACGCGAACCTCAGGAGAAAAATTGGTTGTCTCTTACCCTTTGGTATTCTCCCGGTGATTGATTTAGTATTCATCTTGTGATTGGTTGACTCCTCTACACGACGGTATAATCACCCTACTCACTTATTTATATTTTTGCAAACTAGTTGTAGCAAGCTCTTTAGTGTAATTAGAATTGAGAGCTTGCTTTGTTGTTTTAAGTTCATCTAGTGGAGCTCTTCAGTGTAGCGAGTGTAAGAGCTCTTAGTGAGTAATAACAAAGCAAATTATGTGTCTAGAGATCATAGCAACTAGAATTATTGGATAGGTGGCTTGCAACCCTTGTAGAGCTAGAGCAAGTTTGTATTTTGCTATTTGTTATACTAATCAAATTGCTCTAGTTGATTTGTAGATTTGTAGATTTGTTAAATAGGTTATTCACCCCCTCTAGCCATATTAGGACCTTTCATCGGCCTTCTTTTCCCCGCGCGTCGGTGAGGCAGTAGCACTGCGTAGTGGCGAGGTAAGCCAAAACGGCTCTTCCTTTTCTCCCTTTCCCCTTCTTTCTTCTTGGATTAACCCGATTTTGGGATGGGATAAAAATTAGGGTTAGAGTTTCTTTTCCCGATTCTATTCGTTCGATTCGGTTCATCTTTTTGATTTGATTTGATTTCTTTTCTTTTCTATTTGTACCCATACCGAGATCTACTCAATAGAATCTGGCTAGCTGTTCCCCTTTCCCGTTGCAAGTTAGGGTTAGGGTTTGACTCACTAGAGTCACTATTCATCTTCCCCGATGGGTTAGGGTACTGTTCTTGTTCCCCGACGGGTTAGGATTCGGATGAACCTCTGTTCTTTTCTCAGATCCAAACGGATCTAAACTATTAAGCTAGATCTATACCTAAACGGGGCTCTGGTACCATTGTTGTGCTTATAGGACCACTAGGATCATAGATCTAGCTGGGTACTCGCTATTGAATAGAATCATGAATCCTAGAACACGTTCTAGACTGAGAGACAGAGACACAGAGAGGATAGATGAGGGTTGACGAACCTAACACCGTAGATGGGGATGATCCAGAGGCCACCATCGAGTTTGTTGGTGAAGTCTGTGCCGGGGCAGCGATGTTCGGGGAAGAGGTTGATGAAGTCATCGATGTCGGTGGAGCGGGGGGCGTGGCTGGTGGCTTCCCGTTACTGGCTGCGCCCCTCTCTAGATCGGGTTAGGGTTTATGTGTCGGTGGGGAGCTCGGCTCAGATCAATCCCGTGATAAGAGCTGTGGCCCCCACCTCTTTTTATAACGCAGTGTGACAGGAGCCCTCCAGCCATGGTGGGCTGGACGCCCCCGATCAGGGCGTGAATCAAAAATCTAACTAGGCCGTTGGGTCCCGTTAGGATTAAAGATCAATCTAACAGCTCCAACCCTGGTGTACGACACGAGGGCAGCAGCGCTGGCCATCAGCCCTCCCCTGCCGGGCCTCCTCTCCGACTTGCCCGTCGCTACAGCAGGCGGCGACGCGGTGTTCGCGCTGACAACGCTGGGCGCGGGCCTGCCACTCGCCTTCGAGGCATTCTCGTGGGCGCCCCGCACCGACGACGTGGCGGAGCCGGGGCGTCCGACGCACCGGTGGTCGTGGAAGAGAGTCGCCGCGCCGCCTCTGCCTTTCGCTCCGGAGGCCATCGTGTCCTACACGGTGCCCCCGGACAGGCGCACCGTCTTCGTGTCCACGGCCACGCGCGCCGCGGCACCTACTCCTTCGACACCACGCGTCGCGAGTGGCGGTGCCACGGGGACTGGGTGCTGCCGTTCCATGGCCAGGGCTTCTTCGACCGCGAGCTGGACGCGTGGGTCGGCCTCGACGAGGAGCAAGGCTGCGTGTGCGCCTGCCAGGTCGCGTCCCGCAGCACGATCAGCATCGTGCCGCACTGCCGCCGGAGTCGGACAAGATGGAGGAGAAGCTGTTCTGCGCGACGGGCGAGAGCACGCGCTCGGAGGCCGCGCTCGCGTACATGGGCGACAGCAAGTTTTGCCTCGTGGAGAGCGTGCCTCGGCCCCGAGAGGAGGATGCTGGGCTCGGGAACGATCGCGTCGTTCGTGTGACCGTGTTTGGCCTAAGTTTGATCGGAAGGGGAAACTGCGAACTACGAGTCACCGAACCAGTAGCTCGTATGTAGTGTTTGGCCTAAAAAAAGTTCCTTTCAATTTTTTCCTTTCAAAAAAAGAGGAAGGACACTATTCTCCCATTTGTCCGTGTGCTATTGCTTTTACTTTTACTTCCGGTACTTTTGTTGCGAAGGAAAGAAGACATATATTCGGCCTATTCGCTGGTTGGTTTCTGGGTTGGTTTGGGCTGGCTGGTGCTGGTTTATTGTGAGAGAAAAACACTGTTGGCTGGCTGGTTTGGGCTGGCTGAAACCAACAAGCGAACAGGCTAATTGAAACACATCTCTTAGTTACACCTGGAAAAATCTAAAATAAAAAGAGATACAATGTTCTATTCAGATTCTTCTATCTTCTTCAGCAGCTTTCCTCGATGCATAACAAAGCTTTATACTGAATCTAACGATCAACTCAAAACATTGGACATGGCATAAGATTCAATGGTTCAGAACCGGTTCGAAACACATTTGAAATGATGAAAGAAACATCGTCAATTGCATCGTTGAGTACAACATAGGCTGCAGATTCGTTGCCTTCAACCCTCGTGTCTGATTTGCTCTCCACGACCGACCAACGACAATGATATTGATAAATGATATTGATAAACCTGAGTTCATATCCCTGTGGGGAATGTTTAGGATCACCCCTCTCCTTTCAGATAATAATCGCAAATTGATCTTTTATTGATGAAATCGATGCCTACAACACTTATTTTATCGTGACAATCATCGAAGTCATTGCAGGTAACAAGATCCTAATCGAAAATCATCTCATTTCGTCGATAGACTTATTTAAACTAAACCCTAAACAAATTAAATTTAAAAACTATTGTAAAAGAAAGATGGGTCACTTCTCTTTATCACCGATAGACTCACCGGAGACGAAGAAGAGGAGGTGCTAATGGCAGAGTGACGATGGCGGCGGCTGCTCCTTCTCGGTGGTGTGTTCTAGGACCGAACCCCTACTACATTGCTACACACGAATACCTCTCTCGTCTATCTTGTTAATTTGCAAAAGAAAAATAAAAGAAGAGATACTATATGATAGTTAAGGACACGTTTGGTTGGGTGGCCAACTCCCAACCAGGCTCCACAAAAGCTACCTTGGACTTGTTTGGTCAGCCCCAACATGCCACCGACCACCCCTTTGTCGGGCCAGCTGGGAACGCGGTGGGAGTCCGTTTCCAGGGAGGCATGCTTGGCTAGGGCTCGGTGCTGATTCGCTTCACCTCCCCGGTGCTGTACTGCTGTGCATGCTCTCCGGTTCCCACCGGCCACTGCTCCGCCGAAGATCCCGCCCGTGCTGATCTCCAGCGACCATACTCCGCGGATCTCGAGTTCCCATCGGCCACCACGTGAGCTCCGACGAGCTCGAGCTTCTCGGGCGCCTCCACGGAGAAGCCTTGCGCTGTTGCCGTGTGGGACGCGAGCACGACGCGCCACATGCGGACGCGGCGCGGGCTGTCCAGGCCTCGGTGCCTTGCGTGTCTGGCCTCTGCCCGTTCCCTGCTCGCTGACACATCTCATGGGCAAGAAGGCCACCTTCTCTTCTACTAGTCCTGGGAGGAGGCTAGCTGTAGTACTGGATCATAAGCGGCAAGATTGGTACTTGTATTAAACTATTCCCTTTCTACGGTCGTTGTTATGATGGTTCATCTTTTGCTTTGGTGGATTTGCCACGCCGGCCATCTCCCCAGCTCCGATTCGCAGTGGTGAAGTTACCTGGAAAAAAAGAGGTGACTCTATCCCAGTCAGACTAGCCAACTAAACAAACGATGCTAGCCAGACTTAGATTACGTAGACAACCAAACAAGTCCATCATAACTTGTTGGAGATAGTCTTAAGCTAGCCTGGCGTATTTTCTAGTCAGGCTAAAAGGTAGCCAGATAACAAACAGGTCCTAATAATTAGCCAACTGAGAGCCAAATCGTATCGTCTTCATCAAACGGCCGGAGTACCATCAGGCTAAAACTATGGCAATGAATTTCATGAAATCGCTCGACATAATCGTCAACTATTCATCAAATCATATTACATTACTCTCAGTCTCAACTGTAGTCAAATCCCGGTTTGACGACTATAATGGAATGGAGAGACGTTGCATTCGCATCGCATCGTCGGTCAAAAATCGAAAATAGAAAGGGCGTGCGCTCCAGCGGTCTTGTAGTCCCTAACACTAGTACTACCAGTAGTCCAGTCCAGTAGTGAAAGCGCGGTACACTGACACGGAGCAGCTGCGGCCGGCTGCTGGTGTGGACGGTGCACCATTGTGCCATGCGCCCCGGGGCCCCGGCAGACCCACATCAGCACGGCGCTGGATCGCCTCGAGCACGCGCGCATGGCGCATCCGAGGCTCCGGGCGGTGAAAAAACCATCGCGAGTGGCCTCGCGCGCTTTCGCGCCTCGCTCGTGCGGTGCCGTGCCGGGTGCCGCGAGCCCCGCCCCGCGTCGGTGATCCCACCCACGGGACTTGAGGATTCCCGTGCAGAGAAAAACCCATAATAAAATGTAGACGCGCGCTTTAACGAACCCCAACGTCCTCCTCGTCCCTCTCACTCCCTTCCTTCCTTCCCTCCTCACGTCCTCACACACACACACACACACACACACACACACAAAAAAAACGCCCGAGCCGCTGCGCAGCATGGCGCTAGAGGAAAACGCACTGGTTGTGATTGCATCCAGTTCAAAACTTTCGGCGCGCTGCGAAGGGAGTCGGGCGCTGCGGGCGGGAGGTGGCATGAGGGAGCAGCAGGGTTCCGGCGACGTGGCGGGGCGCCGCCGGGGCGGGGTCATCAGGTCGCTGCTGGGCGTCGAGCGCCGGCTCGCGGAGGGCAACGCGGACGCCGAGGGGGCGGTCGGAGTCTCCTCGGGGAAGCAGCCGGCGGCCGCGGACGGTTGCGGTGGCGAGGAGAGGAAGGCCGTGGTGAGGGTGGTGGCGGCCGACATGCCGCCCGCGCTGCAGCGCCGCGCGTTCCGCTGCGCCCGCAACGAGCTCGCCGCCATGCCGCACTTCCCGCGCCGGCTCGAGCCCAAGCGCCTCGCGCTCGCGCTCAAGAAGGTAAATGTGTGTTTTTTTTCCTCCGAATTGACTATACCCCGTAGCAACCAATGCTAGGACTTGCATATTCCTATTGGCAAGTTCACTTACAAGTCGCGAATTAGAGTCTCTGAGATGCTGCTTAGACTTCAGTGAGGTCATTGTCTTGGATTCTTTATTGTTCTTACTATTACTAAATGTTTTGCTTCATCGCCCCTAAGAATCAAGGATATTGGAGCGGCATTGCTGCTATAGCGTGATTTTGCACATGTTTTTATACCATCATCGTGCACTAGCGTCTTCTCACGGGAATGCAGTCATAACTGGTATATGATCTGTCCCTTGTGGTGCCTTACCATGAGTCCATGACGACGATTGTGCAGTGCATTCATATCCATTCTGATTTGATTGCCGTTGGAGTAATCTGGGACTGTCTACTGTCTTCATGCGTCCGAATCCAAGATAGTCCTGTAGTTCGTTTGCCTTTCAGCTCATTTGGAAGGTTCTGAGAGTTGCTGCTGATCCCATCATTGGCAGTTCAAGTATCAGTTTCTGAACAACCAGCCGATGGGGTCAGGTTGAATCATCGTAACTGTTCTAAGCCATCCTTGTGCAATCTATGGTAGCTAACCACCAATACTAGCAATTAATACACTGCACAATCATAAGGTCATGCCATCATATGCTCAGGTGGTTGTCATTTCACAAAATGGTACTCCTATGCAAGTTTGACTGATCATGCAGCAACTTTGAACAGACTATTGATCTTGAATTTGTGTGTTTGTATTGATTACTTTTAATAATGTACCATTTCCCAAATTTAATGTATCATTTCGAAAGTCTCATTTTGTACTACCCAACATGGTTCTTGCTTACATTTTGTAAAGACATATGGATCTTTTCTCAGTTACATGAATCTGACAAAACCTCCAAGCAACCAAACAGCCGAATCTAGGACCACATCGCACAATTCATCCCCATATATGTGATCATACAACCACATATAACGTATTCCAATTATTTGTCCACAATTTCCTCATTTTGTCCGTCCTTCTGTTTCAGATTGCAATCCTGTACCACATTACGTACTGATAAGGTCTCATCCCTTGCTGACAGGAGTTCGATACTGCTTATGGACCAGCTTGGCACTGCATCGTGGGGACGAGTTTCGGTTCATATGTCACGCACGCCCGGGGTGGATTCTTGTATTTTTCCGTCGATAAGGTCTACATCCTGCTCTTCAGGACAGCCGTGGAGCCCTCGCCTCATTGACGGCCACCAGCCTACCAGCAATGGACAAATGGTTCATAAAAATGCGCAGTTCTTGGGACAACTTACACCAAATTCAGTTGTTCAGTCAGCTAGGCCAAGGCCTTGTAACTTGTAAATTCCATTGTTTCTTCGAAGGCAAATGGAAACTCTTCATGCTTCTGATAAAATTTCGATTGTTGTTGTCATCTGTTTCAACTGAATCTGTTCAAGACTTCTAATGGTTTTGTTTTTGTGCCTGATAGTGTACAATAGATTTCTGGCTCCTTTGTAGATGGCCAGATTGTATCAAAAGTTGCACAGGAAACAAATTTGGGGTATGTCCAGATGATCTTATCCTACAGAAAGTATCAAATGAGCTTGAACTTACCTTCTGTTGTTTTCCAAGGCATGAATTACAGCCTGCGATCATCAAGAGGTTGATGCAACACAGTATAACACATTTGTTTCTAAAGAAATACGTAGAAATATCGATGTGGATCGAAACAAAGAAAACCTAATTAATTATCTCGTCTAAGTTCTGATGTATACACATCGACTAACAGATTCAACACGTGTCAAGCCACGATGGAGCTTGACAATGACATTATCTTTGGCATATAGCAAAAACTTGTGTGCGGCTTAGGCTTAGCTGTATCTCAGGAGTCAGGAATCTGGATTAGGGCGATGCAAACTGGAGCTCTAGAACTAGAAGAAGTTGATGTCATCTTTCACTGCTACGTGCTATGCTTACTTTTGCCAACCACATGTTACGTACTGTCGTTGGAGCAATGCAATGAAAAGATGGATACGCATACGCATCAACTAACGCCATGTTCGATTGGCTTATAAGCCGTACTTTTTCAGCCAACGAACAGTATTTTTCTCTCACAATAAATCAGCTAACAATACTTTTAGTCATGGCTTATCAGCCAAGCGAAAACTTTCAGAGACCTCAGGACACAAAAAATGCTTCACGATGACACGATACATGATTTCAAAGGATAGATAATGGAACATGACCCATAAAACAATCATAATAACCACTGCAGCATCGAAGAGACCACACAAATATAACAGAGTCAAACACATCAACAAATCTGAAAATCCATTACAGAGTACACAATCCAAATGATAGTTCTAGTAGCAGATGCTAACGAAAATAAACAATGTCCAAAGTTTGAGTATCACTGAACATATATCATCATCACATATCGTTTCAACTTTCAAGTCATATATGTAGTAGTAGCAGATAGTAGTGCAAGTCATAAGCGTGTACCGCCACTAAAGTAAAGGGCAACCGTGCGTTTCAGGCTCCCCTGTTGAGCCGCTGGAGGTGCTGCTTCCCGGCGTTGTGCTGCTCGACGTTGAGCCCGCTGGAGAGGTGCACGTTGCACACCGAGCACCGCACGTTCATCTCCCCGGCGAGGTAGGCCAGCCTATTCCGGTGCTTCCGCCCCTGCTCGTGCTGCTTCAGGTGCCACGCCGTCATGCACAGCACGCCGCAGAAGGTGCACGGCACGGTGGGCTTCTTCTTCGCCGCTGGGTGCGGTGGCTTGGGCGTCGTCCTTCGCTGGAGCCCGGGCACGGCGCTGGGGCCGGCGTGCACTGGCGGCGCGGCCGTGGCGCCGCCATATGCGCCTGGCGCCGGCTGCGGAGCATGCCCCGCCCTTTGTGCGTTCAGCGCTGCTGGGGCCGGGGCGCGGTGGGCGTTCGGCGGCGCCGGTTGTTGTGGTTGCGCTGGCGCCTTCGGCCCTGGTGGGTACTGCTTCAGCGGTGGCGTGCGAACACCCGCGAACCCCGGAGGCGGTCCGAGTGCTGGCCTCTTTGCGCAAGGGTGCTGCGCTGCTGGAGGTGGAGGCGGTGGCGGTGGCAGTGGGGGTGCTTGCTGTACCTGAGAAGTGAGGAAATACACAAGTCACACAATATACAGCCATATAGGTCATAGTCAGAATCAACCGTACATGACAATGCAATTTGTAACAAAGATGAAGTGAAGGCAGGCATCAAATTTGGAATGGATGTAACTGACTATGTGGTTGCCGAACATCTTGTAGTCCAGTGACTAGTAATATGGGATTATTTGCTCGATCCTGTTAGTTTTTTCAGAAGTGTAAAATGTGACAATGAATTACAATCCTACAGTTAGAGGTCCTTTTCCCCTCAAAAAGAAAGAATGACGGAAGGAGTAACCGAGTAAGCGTGCCGGTTAATGAACAAACGAAGGACACTTAATGTTTGATTCTAAATTTCTAAGACAAACTTTGTGTTACCCCCAGTAAATTGTTCTTTAAATTAATTGCAGTACCATCTTTCTACATCATATTTGTTTAACTGAAAAATGCAGCTACAGAGGATAATTCTATCACTTTATTATGAACTATCATTTGAGGAAACACACATCACAAGGCAACTGAAGAGTACATTTCTGTATCTTGAATGGTAGGCTTTCAAGGATACCACTATCTTCAAAAATATATTTGGATTTAGAACTGACAAGCCTTGCTGTATGTTTTTGTTGCAAGTGTGAATCGATTAGGTCCTTATGTCACCTGAGACATTATATCAAAACAAATACTTGAAGTTGAAGATTAGAATGAAACACATGCAGTCCTAGAACCTGCAGAGTTTTCGTTTTCTCTGCTTAGCAATTATAACTTAACTGAAAAATGCTAATCGGCCTTTTTTCTCTACTGAAATTACTGCTATGCTTAGACTTTGCACAGACCAAATATATAAGCACAAACATAAGAGAAAATGATGAAACCTGAACAACATTTTTCAGGAAAAAAAAACATCACTTCAGTATTCAAAACCACATCCTTCAACAGTTTTTCAATATAAAGGAGGAAGTGAAGTACTGTGCCTCACCGGTGGGGCTGGGGGAGGCTGCGACTGAGCACTGCCAGAGGGTTGCTGGCCCCTCCTCTTTTTGAGCTCGAGCCAGCGCTGGACGTCCTTGGTGAACATGTCCCTCAGCTCTTGGTCAGTCTCCCTTTCATCTTCTACTTTGATCACAAGAGCACCCGGCGGAACAGGAAATGGCGGCGCCATGCTTGTCAGAGGAGTCGCTAGCTGGATGTGCCGCTGGATGAAATCTCTGAGCTGAAGAGGAAGAATTGCTATAGAACTCAGCAATAGATGAATTGTATAAGTCTCTATATATGCTGTTTTTCATCCCACGTTGGTTAACCCCTCACACACCCCTTGTGCATTGAGAGCACACTTCATGGCCAAGCCATAAAGCGACGGAGATAGCCCAGCCCATCGTTTGTATTGGGCAGAGAAAGAACCGGGCCCAGCATGCAAAAGTTCCGTGCAAGGTGTGGACTGACTGAACTCAATCATTTATACTTGACCAGAAATGCTGATCAAGGCTACATAAGGCCAGAGCTAATAGTTCTATGTGTATGCAGCTTGGATGGTCCACATAAACCGATCGATCGCCTCCCATGTCGGCTACAAAAGCCTGTAAATCCAACTGAGTTAGTTGATAGCTGGCGAACAATAAAACAGGTGACAAGCCTCACAACCAAATTCAGTTGTTCAGTCAGCTAGGCCGAGGCCTCGTAACTTGTAAATTGCATTGTTTCTTCGAAGGCAAATGGAAACTCTTCATGTTTCCGATAAAATTTCGATTTGTTGTTGTCATATGTTTCAACTGAATCTGTTCAATACTTCTAATGGTTTTGTTTTCGTGCCTGATAGTGTACAATAGATTTCTGGCTCCTTTGTAGATGGCCAGATAGTATTAAAAGTTGCACAGGGAAAAAAGTTGGGCTATGTTTAGACGATTTTATCCTACAGAAAGTATCAAATGAGCTTGAACTTACCTTCTGTTGTTTTGCAAGGCAGGAATTACTGCCTGCGATCAAGAGGTAGATGCAACACAGTATAACACATTTGTTTCTAAAGAAATACGTAGAAATATCGATGTGGACTGAAACAAAGAAAACCTAATTAATTATCTCCTCTAAGTTCTGATATATACACATTGACTAACAGATTCAACATATGTCAAGCCACGATGGAGCTTGACAATGACATTATCTTTTCAACCCCCAAAAAAACTCAATAATAGATAGATTAAACCTGCTCAAATCATTGGAGGATCAGACGACCATTTCAGCCTCCTTCAAACTAGAGGGAATTCCTATATCTAGTCTCATAGTGGCTTTGTACTTCTCCGGAACTTTTGCACCACCCTGAATGCATATCTCAACAACAGCTGGTGCCTGACCATAGAAGGTCTTTAGCTCCCTCTGCAGTTCCTCCCCCGATTCTGGCATGTGCCAGACGTATCTAGGAGGTATTAGGTCATCGAGCACCGCTGCTTGCCATCCATGTTGTCCATTCCTCTGCTGGTGCTTAAAAGCTCCACAGTTGCGTGCTTTGTGGCCAGTTGGCCCAACATGGACCTCAGGGCAGTATCCGCAAACCCTCACTGCATAACCTTTCATAAGCTTCAAGGCACCATCCCTAACGGCCTCCCATGCTTCAAGTGTCTCCTCAGCAAGAGCTGCTGCCTCCTCAGGGCTAGATGGAGCAATAATCTTATCGTAATGTAATTCCTCAAGAAGTGGCTGCTTAAATCTGTCAGGCTCTGGTTCTGGTAGGTCATCTTCATTTGCATCAACAAACTCTTTTCTTCCAATTTTAATGATAGGCTTTCTTCGACGCTTTGTGGGATACTCAGGAAGGTCAACTCCAGCTTGGATGCAAAGCTCCACAAGAGCGGGAATGTGGGGTACAGAAAACCTCTGATCATGAGGGATGCGCGGCCCTAGGCGGTCCTCTAGATGATAGGCTTCGACGGGTAAGAAAACAGCTTCCACTAGAGTACTTCCCCAGTCATGTTCTCCTCTACGTTGAGCTGCTGACATTCCTCGGCATGTTCGGAAAGGATGTCCAACAGATCCAACATGTATCTCACTGCAATACCTGCAACAGAAAAATACACATGAATGTGCTAAGACGAACCCAGGAGGAACTAGGTGGCATTTGTAAATTTGTAAATAAGAAGAAATAGGCATCCATATTCGAGTTGAAGAGGACTTGAATCTAGGTGGTTGGGTGTGCATCCACACCTCCCATCAACTGAGCCTAGCTCAATTCTTTTTGAACTTTGAAAGTTCACCTAGTGTGACGATGAGATTTTCTTCGTGTGCAGTATGAAGACCTCACTGGGAAACAGACAGTTACTCTAGTTCTCTGATCAGGCTGAATGCATAGCTCCAAAGACAAACAACATGACTTTCATCAAACCAAATGCAGGCTTAACTGGAACAAACAATGCCTGGACGAATAAACAAGTCTATCGTCTATAAGCTTCTCACCAAGATAAAAAAGCACAGTATGCTTGCAAATAACAGAGGTGTCATTCATGATGCTATGAAGTTTGTATCGCATAATATAATAGGCACATGCTTATAAATATGTTATGCACCATAAAAGTCGTGAAATTAATTATTAGCACACTCAATCAATTCAGCAGCAAACATATGTCACAGTTCGCTGCATTAAATGCATCATATTATGTTACCTTGGTTTATTGAAAATGAGCAGCCTATTCGGTTGGCTGGTTTGTATCGTTGCTGGTTCGTGAAGAAGTACTGCTGACTGGTTTGTGTGAGAGAAAAATACTATTCCGGCTGGAAATTTACGATCGTTTACGACAAGCCACAGCCAAACGAACAGGCTGTCGATCCGTCCGATCAAAAAACAAAGAAACATCCCAGCGTAACAATAGCATAGTTTGTAATGAATAATCAACGATAAAGAATGGGAAACAGGAATTACTTGCAGCCTTTTACTGGTACTACTTTCATAAGCCTCTTCAAGTTGTTGATCAGCAAAATTCTTGCATTGTACACTTTGTATGCAACTGGTATAAGTCTACGCACTAGCATTCCGTTTTTTGGTGGAGGCATTGGTTGTTTCGGTTTCCCTTGTGCTGCCTTCATCCTCTCCTTTGCTCGGCGCCTTAACTCCAGCACTGGAATGGGAAATGGTTTCTTCTCTCTTTTTGAATATTTTCGTGGAAAGTCAGCATTTTGAGCATGTTCATTTCTAATGACAACAGCCCTTTGACGAGATTGACAAACATTTAAAGTAGGTACACTGCCAAAAAAAAAGGAGCGTGAGTAAATTCATCAGTAAATCGGGACGAAGCTAGCAAGACTAGCATTCAACCAACTTTAGTAAAGAAATGAAGAATCCTCAGAAACATTTTGGCAAATTTCACCCAAATAAATCACTAGGATCTTCAATACAGATTACACTGCTTGCTCTAATTAACATACAAAGACATGCAAAGGGGGGTGGCAACTACTGTTACAGCATGTGTATTCGACTGTTCATGTGGTTTGTTTTTGTGGCTGCTGAGTGTGTCTTTTTTTTCCATTTTGGGGTTCATTTTGAAGGGCGGGCCTGGTGCAAGCGGTAGAGTCTTACTACCTGTGACCGGAAGGTCCCGGGTTCGAGTCGCGGTCTCCTCGCATTGCACAGGCGAGGGTAAGGCTTGTCACTAACACCCTTCCCCAGACCCCGCACAGAGCAGGAGCTCTCTGCACTGGGTACGCCCTTTTTGGGGGTTCATTTGTACTCATTTCTTTCTTCTTAATGAAACGACATGTGACTGTCCTGCATATTAGCAGAAAAAAGGGGTTGGGTAACTGATAAATTTCCAGGATGAACGAGCATACATCGACATATATTGAATATTCGATAACCACTGAAGTACTATGATTCCCAGCGTAATGAGGATAGCTTATTCATCAATACACTGGGCAGCTCCACCCTCCAGTTACTTTTACATGATGTTTCAGACAACAAAATTAAAATACATACATGCCAACTTGCTGTCTGAAACCGTCATGTAAACCTGACATAATTATATGGCACGAAGCCACAAACAGTTTGCCGCCCACTAGTCGCTAATAGTTCTGACAGCCACCTGGTATCCCCAGCCACATTGTATCTGTTTCTTGTTACTTTATAAAAGCAGGGTTTACCTCCGTAAAAAAAAAGTTCCGACAGCTGCAGAAGTATTAAAAAAACTTCCCTTGATTTGCTCAGTGCTCAAGCATCTTTCAGGGCCTCATTATAGCAGCACTTTCGATTTGTTTATGGCAGTTCCGGAGATTAGCAAGATTATCGAGCAAAAAGAACTCAGAGCCAGCAAGAATAGGACTAACCCGAGTCTGAAGCTGCATCCCCGCTTGCCATTGACAACAGCTACGGACGCACCGGCTCGCTCCCTAACCTGCGGTAAACAGGCACTGCAGCTGAGCAACTGGCATGAATCACACGAATTCTGGAAACACGGGGCTGAGAGTGGGAGGTACCTGGAAACGGGGGGCGGACCACCGGAGACCGATGAAGCTGCGTAGCGGAAAAAGACGGGAGGAGCAGGTAGGCGGAGGGAGGATAGCAGAGGGAGCCGTTGAGGTCCGCATGGCCAGAGCTTCTCCCGTGGCCGTGGCCGGAGCGAAGACTGCTCCGTGCGACCGTGCCCGGTGCCTCCGTCTCTGTCCCTAACTCCCTATCCTGGAGGCTGGAGGTCGGGAACCCAAACTCCGGTTGGGACATGGGATTTTTTTCGCTGCTCTCTTATGAGCCGGCGATTGTTGGGCCGACTTAAGGTGGCCTGCCGTGACTATGGATAGTTCGCGGTCCAGTTTTCTTGTGGAATCCACTAATAAAAAAAATAGTTTTCCGGTGGAAAAAAATACGAAAACGCTCCTTCTAGCGCATCCGTCTGGACGGACCGCGGGACAGACCCGTTCTCGCCTGCGCCTAGCTCGCTCTCGGACTCGCGTCTCCAGTCACGGCCGTGCTCCATCCGCCTGCCCCTGTCGAGGTCTGTGTCACCAGCGATCTCCACACTGACGACTTTCACACCACTCTGCAGCTTCTTGCTCCGTGCTGGTGTCAAGCTCCACGTCGATGAGCCTCTATTCGTCAAGCAGCAAGCAGATACTACGCTAAAAACATATGTTGCAATAGTATATTTCGAGTGTTTCATATATTTCTGAGGTATGTTGCAAATGTTATATATCGATGTTGTAAAAGTAGATTGGGATGTTGCATAGTTGTAATGGATATACACGTATGTTTCAAGTGTATGTTCTAATTTTTTTATCTGCTCCAGACGAATGTTGTAAGTGTTTTGTTTGGATGATGCAAAAGTAGATATAGATGTTGCATATACATGCACGTTGCAAGCATATGTTTCGAGTGTTTTCACGTGTTTTATACATATGTTTACAAGTGTTTCATCTGGATATTGCATATGTTTGCAATGGTTTTTAAATATTTTTCAGGCGTTTTCGCAAATGTTTCAAACGCTTGTTTCAATTGTTTCATGTGTCTTCTTTTGTATGTTGTAACTACTGTATCTAGATGTTTTAAAAGTAGACTGGGTGTGGCACATGGGATACGCGTGGGAAGCGGCCGGCAGCACGGACGATATCCGGGTGGCGCGGCCGACAACCGGGGCGGTGCGGGACCACTACTGGTCCCGACGTGTTGGGTGCTCGTTCGCTGCTGTGCGGGCAGCACCCGGATCCGATGTATTTTCTAAAAAATATCCTAAAAATCATAGAAATAATTTTTCAAAAAATTTATCCAAATATTTTTACATGGAAAAATAATTGCAATTAAAAATTATAAAATCTGGTTCAATCTTGGAAAGTTCATAGAAAATTTGTTTTACCTTTGAAAATTACAAAACTAATTTTATCTTTTCTAAAACCATGCTCTATCTTATGGTGGATAGCTTGGAATTGTTTGAATTTTGATAAACTTTTTTTTTTGGTGCTTATTCGCTATCCCGTTACCTCTTATAGATAGTCGATGTTTTCTCTGGCTGTCCCTGGTGACTAAAATTTTGACCTGTAAACAAACAGAGGCCAACTTTCATTGGCATAACCAACAATTGGTGTTGGGGGCCTTAGAACGAAATAGCCCCTTATTAGCAACCAGCTAGGAGCGTGCCGCGCCTGCTAATTTTCTCTTCTAGAGCTGACACACATATGGTAGTCATTCTAAGTGGTAGCTTCTTGGAAATGAAAATGGTTTCTTGGGCTGGTTCTCCAAATTGCAGATTTCCCATATACCCATAACCAACCGCTGAAGCACTGGTATCATTTCTACTACCAAATTAAACAATGAAAGCTGTTCAAGCAAGAATGCCACAAGTTCTTCAACTACCCTCAGCTACCAGGCATGTTTACATGCCAATTGACAATTTGTCTCTCCATTTCGTACACCGCACCTCACACGGATAGCTGTAACAACAGATCGTCACTACACTCAAGCCGGAAACTTAATCCGTTAATCTGAATTAACCCAAACTTGCAAAAGAATGACACGACTCGATGCAACCACGCCTAGCTATAAAAACAACACCTCGCCAGTCGCCAGCCCCCATCAAGCAACCCAAAGCCATCAGCTAGCAGCAGCAATTGAATACCAACATATACAGAAAAGACGTCCACAGTATTCAGAGACCAAAGCAACAATGGCAGCCGCCCTCGCCGTTGTCTTCGCCATTGCCGCCGTTCTCGCGCATTCAGCCGTCAGCGCCGTGGTGGCGGCGACCGACGATGAAACTTCTACGGCCGCTAGAAATTTCACGATAGCTTCTCCTCCCTCTCCGACGACCACTGGTCCGGTGACATACGTGTTCGGCGACTCGATGTCCGACGTGGGCAACAACAATTACTTCCCCATGTCCCTCGCCAAGTCCAACTACCCCTGGTACGGCATCGACTACCCCAACCGCGAGGCCACCGGGAGGTTCACCAATGGAAAGACCATCGGAGACTACATGGGTAAGTTTCTGCGAGCTGTTACTGCTAGTTGAATCAATGTGGCG
Organism: Miscanthus floridulus; assembly: GCF_019320115.1. Classification (NCBI taxonomy): domain Eukaryota; kingdom Viridiplantae; phylum Streptophyta; class Magnoliopsida; order Poales; family Poaceae; genus Miscanthus; species Miscanthus floridulus. The sequence continues at coordinate 116,117,498 of NC_089586.1, read as the reverse complement.
CTGGCGCGATCGATCAAGCAGCAAGCATGACCTGACGTATATACGTGTTATGATGTGCAGCCGAGAAGTTCGGCGTCCCACCCCCGCCGCCGTTTCTGTCGCTGAGAATGACAGGCAAGGACGTGCTCGGCGGCGTCAACTTCGCTTCCGGCGGCGCCGGCATTCTGAACGAGACGGGCATCTACTTCGTAAGACGCGTTGCTGCTCTTCTGATGCTAGTAGTGAACTAGTGATTTGTTTCTGTGTCTGTAACACGTACGACGAATGCGGCGGTGCAGGTTCAGTACCTCTCATTCGACGAGCAGATATCGAGCTTCGAAATCGTCAAGAAGGCGATGATCGCCAAGATCGGCAAGGAGGCGGCGGAGGCCGCTGTCAATGCGGCATTGTTCCAAATTGGACTCGGTGAGGGCCAGGGTTTCTTCATCTTACATACTCCATTCTTAACCCTTGTGGAGGTTGTACTCCTACTGAGCCAGTAGCAGCAGAGCACTGACGTGGCGTATAAAATGTGTCTTGGCGTTGGGCAGGGAGCAACGACTACATCAACAACTTCCTGCAGCCATTCATGGCGGACGGCACCACGTACACGCACGACCAGTTCATCCGCCTCCTCATCACCACCCTAGACCGGCAGCTCAAGGCAAGACCCCGAACCGACACTGTCCACGCACGCACGGCACTGACGCACTGCCCATGCAGAGGCGGGCTCGTCTAATCTGTTCTGCTTCTGCAGCGGCTGTACGGGCTCGGCGCACGGAAGGTCGCGTTCAACGGGCTGGCCCCGCTGGGTTGCATCCCGTCGCAGCGCGTGCGCTCCACGGACGGCAAGTGCCTGTCAAACGTGAACGACTACGCCCTGCAGTTCAACGCGGCCGCCAAGAAGCTGCTCGACGGCTTGAACGCCAAGCTGCCCGGCGCGCAGATGGGCCTCGCTGGCTGCTACTCCGTCGTCATGGAGCTCATCCAACACCCCGACAAGAACGGTAACGTGTCCTGACCGAGTGCACGGCGATCCCGCTCCGCCGGCGGCGTGCGTACGTGAATAGTACACTGTACACTTCTTCTTCTTCTTTTCTCACGGTGCATATATATACGCACGCAGGGTTCACGACGGCGCACACGTCGTGCTGCAACGTGGACACGGAGGTCGGAGGGCTGTGCCTGCCCAACACGAGGCCCTGCAGCGACCGCAGCGCGTTCGTGTTCTGGGACGCCTACCACACCTCGGACGCCGCCAACAAGGTGATCGCCGACCGCCTCTGGGCCGACATGATGAGCGCCGGGCAAGGGGGCGCTTCGGCTCCTCCGCGCGTCGGCGCGTCTAGCCCCGCCGCGGCGCCGTCTCCGTCCCCGTCTGAGGACTACTGAGGAACCGACCGTGCCGATCGATGCACGGTGTTGCCAGCGCCCGTAGAGCGTTTTGGCAATCGGATCTGCAGATGTTTAGTTCACCTTATACGTGTTCACAGAGGAGCATATATACATGTTGCGTGTTTGCGTTGTGTCATACACATAAGTTTGAGAAAGGAAAAGTTATTCTTTTTTAGAGGAAGAATGGAAAATTTATGTGTTTGTAATTTCGTATACACCTTCGTGTGTTGGGCCTTTTCACGATTTGGCGCCAAACCAGCTAAAAACCAGGAAACGTCGATGCCCTTCCTAGGCTTCTGATCTTGATCATCCCTGTACAGCTTCTTGAACTCCCTCATCGGCACCTCCTTGCCGAGCACCCCGCACGTTGCCAGGGCTCGGTGGCCGTCTCATCGGCCTCCATGGAGTCCACGCTGGCGTGCACCAACTGGGTGAACACCAACCCACGCTAAACTGTCGTTGAACAGGTCTATTATGCGTTGCACTTGTATATTAACATTTAGGGTAACACAGTTAAACAACTAAAATGGTGTATATGCTTTAGTGATTTTGAAAAATCATCGATCACATATTATAATATTAGATAGAATTAAAAAATATGATTCCGATGACAACCTGATACCAAATAAAGATTACTTGCATGACAAAAATGATATCATAATATTGAGGATCCATACACAACCTTTCATTTTTTACAAACAACAAAAATAGTTTGGCAAACATCGAGAATTTACATGTGTAGCCTGACTGACCGGTAACCTCGATGGTGCTTTAGATTTTACTCTGCACGTGACAATCAAAATTCCACTTCACGAACAAATAAGCAAAAAGAACATTCCAAGGCTTGTAATTAATCCCAAGGGCTTGCAAAACTACCTGGATGATGAAATGACGTTGGATAGATTTTGCACGGAAGATATCTACCCCTTGACCACATTCTACCAGCAATCATGCAATCATATTTTGCACGGAAGATATCTACCCCAAGGGCTCTGCACAGATCTGTCTCACGTTCTAACAGTTCCATATCCTTTGATATTTTCAAATACTGCCACCTCATGCAATCATACTCCATTTGATGTGATATGTTATCATACTTAGGCCCTGTTTAGTTCCAAAAAATTTTGCGCAGTACCCGTCACATCGAATCTTACGGCACATGCATGGAGTACTAAATATAGACGAAAAAAAACTAATTGCACAGTTGGGTGAGAAATCGCGAGACGAAACTTTCGAACCTAATTAGTCCATAATTAGACACTAATTGACAAATACAAACAAACGGGCTACAATACCCAAAACCAAAATTTTTTGGCTTCTAAACGCGGCCTTACCTACCAGCAATGTAACAAAGTAAAAGTCAAGTTCTTAGCCTGGCATATTAGATACACAATTTGAAAAATACCGTGCATTCTCACCAACACACGTGATCTTAGAAGCAGAAATTAGCATCCTTGCAGTTCAGGCACATGATAATTTATTTTTGATAAAAAATATGTTCAATCTGTTGGGAGTTTTTTCTTGCCATAGCAAGAGATACAGGAATCAGTTCACATTACCTGAAGATTATTTGTGCAGCCCACAATTTCACGATGGTCATCCTTGCACAAGAAGGTTCCAGCAGTGAACCAAGGTCGAGTGAATATACCAGTCTATTTGCTCGGAGCTTCAGATGAAACAAAGAAAGAAAACCATTTAATAAATGCTGAAGGTTTGTTCTATATTAGTACCCAGTGCAGGGAACCCCTGGTCAGTGCGGGATCTGGGGAATGGTGTCAGTGGCAAGCCTTATTCTCGCCTGTGCAATGCGAGGAGACCGAGACTCGAACTTGGAACCTTCCAGTCACAGGCGGTAAGACTCTACCGCTTACACCAGGCTCGTCCTTCTTCTTCTGTATTAGTATGAGAGAGAAATTAAATAAGTCAATGAGTGCTTACAGATTTAGCGGACCATGTCCTACTACAAGATGTGATATCCCACGAGTTCACTTCATGGCCTAACTAAGTCCTTGTTTAGTTCATGAAAAGTTTTCCCAAAAAGTACTATAGTACTTATCACATAGAATCTTGCGATACGTGTATGGAGCATTAAATGTAGACGAAAAAAAACTAATTACACAGTTTGGTTGGAAATTGCGAGACGAACGTTTTGAGCCTAATTAGTCCATGATTGAACACTAATTGCCAAATAAAAACGAAAGTGCTACAGTAGGCAACTTTCCACCAATTAAACACGGGCTAACAGGGATAATATATAAGTAAAAAATAGCACTGGGAATTGAAGGTACCTCTAGGAGTACCCCATCTCTGCATTAGAAGTTCCAGGTTCAGAGAATGGATGAGAGCATTCTTCTCCAACTCACAACAACAGTTATGTGGTTGTGATACTTCAATTACTGGCTTCCTGGTGCCCGCAATCCATCAAACACCTTAGGAGCATGGATGTCTCCATGTATAGAACACATAAGCATCAGTGTAGTTTGTACTCCGGCGCTCGGAACGGATCAAGTGTGTGTTTGTTCTCACTCTGTTGTCTCCTCCTAGGCAGGGCATAGCATGTCCACACTTCAAATTGGAGAAGCACCAAGATTGGATGGGGCAATTTTAGTCAAGAAAGGGGAACAAATCATATCCATAGTGGAACGAGCAATACAAAGCCTATAGAACAATGCAAAAATCAAGTAGAACAATGGTACAATTTGGGACGGAAGAAAATTAGTTGAAACAGAATAAATGATTTAAAAATCAGTAGCTTCTAGTGATGGTCTCTACCTGCCGCCGCCGCCGCCTGGGTCAGTCGACACTTAACTCAACTCAGAGTCCTCCACAGATGCTCCTATGGACATCCTCCGCCTCTGCATTCAACGGCCTCAAGGTAGCCGCATTTGTTGCGCCTACGCATCCTCTGCATTCAATGGCCTCAAGGTTGCCGCATCTACTGCGTCTGCGCCTCCGTCCACGGGAGCGAGAAGTCGAGCTCACGGCGCGAGCAAGGGAACTACGTGGCAGGCATTGTGGCAAATCGAGCGAGAGTGGCCGCAGGGGGGCAGGGTTGCGAGCCCAAATCCGGGGCCTAGGTAGATCCGCACCTCGGGAGACATTGGTGGTCCTGTCCTTGATGACAGTGGCCTCGTCGACGGCGGCGACCATGCGAAACATGTCGAGCGTAGGTCTGCCTCGGTCATGTGGTGTCCGTGGGTGCCAGCCTATGGGCCGATGCGTCGCCTCGTCGGGGGCGGCCACCGTCGGGCTTCGCCGCGTCGGTGCGCGTCACCCGCGGGGGGAGGGGGGATGCCTCGAAGGCGATGTTGACGTGATGACGCGGAAGTCCGCCTTGGCCACATCCGCTAGGACGATCGCCGCCACCATCGGCTCCTCGAACCCCGCCGCCGCCGTCGCCACCCTCATCCACACGTTGGATTAGATCAGAGAGAGAAGGGGCACACACCAATGGCAGAAGAGGAGGAGATGCAACTACAGGGAAGGCAACATCACCAGGTGCCGCGTCTCCCTTGATGGCACTCCCACGCGGTCAACTCCACCGCCGCCGTGTCTCCGGCCTCATCCACTCCGTTGACACAGCGTGGAGAGAGCGTCCGGGCGAGGTGAATTTTTTTAAAAAAAACATCCTGTAGGAGGGAGAGGGATCGAACCGGGGATATTTAACTTTTTAGCATCATTACCTATGGCGACGCCTGAGATAGCATCTTTAGGTTTGACGCTACGTTTTTAAGTATTGGAGAGAGAAAAATGATACACATTTGCCACTTTTACTCATGTGGCATGCCAGGTCCGCTGTCTAGCTCGTATCCGAGTCAGCGGGCCGATGTAAAATGACCGCCCTGCCCTTGTGAAAGGGTCGAGATGGTGACTAGAGGGGGGTGAATAGTCTTTTCTAAAACTTAATCTCGTCGGCTAACCGAAACAAGTGTGAAATTATAACTATCGGTCTAGCCAAGACTACGCCCTTCTATCTATATTCACTAGCATATTTCAAAGATACTAATTAGCAACAAAGGTGCCGGGCTAGCTAGAGCTCTCCTAACCAATTATAGAAGCAAGGTCACACAAACCTATGCCACTAGTACTTTAAGCGACAAGGAAGCTCCTACACATGCTAGTAAGCAAAAGCACAAAGCCAATTAAACTTACTAGCAATGCTCAATAACAAAGCAACCAATGCTAAATTAGAGAGCGTAATTACTTAGCTACATAAACTAAGCAATGTGACTAACAAGGTTACACAAACCAAATTAGCCATATAAGGGAGCTACTTCTATGCTATACAAGCAAGAAGGTAACTAGTAAGCTACGCAAGCTAACTAATTACAAGAGCAACTACACAAGCTTAATATGTATAAAAGTAATTGCAAGCTTATGTAATGGGGATGCAAACCAACGGGAAGAACAAGGTTGACACGATGATTTTTCTCCCGAGGTTCATGTGTTTGCCAACATGCTTGTCCTCGTTGTGTCGACCGCTCACTTGATGGTTCGGCGGCTAATTAGCATCACCCGCTAAGCCCGCACGTCGGGCGCCACAAGAACCTACCACAAAGGTGAGGGTAGCTCAATGACACACTTTACTAAAGTTGCTCTTCGCGACTCTCGCGGGGCGAGCACAATGCCCCTCACAAGCTCTTCTCCGGAGCGCCGCACAAGCTTGTTGCAGGCTTCAACGGAGACCACCACCAAGCCGTCTAGGAGGTGGCAACCTCTAAGAGTAACAAGCACCGTCGGCTTGTAACTCGATCATCTAGTGCCACTCGATGCAACCTCATAATGCAATCGCACTAGAATCGCTCACTCATACAATCGGATGATCACTATCAAGTATGTGTGAGATGGAGGGCTCCTAAGCACTCTCAAGCATGGACACAAAGTCCTCCAAGGTGCTCAGCACCAGCCATGGCCAAAGGCCACTTCTATTTATAGCCCCAAGGGCTAAACTAGCCGTTACCTCTTCACTGGGCAACTATCGGGTCGACCGGACGCTCCGGTCGTGTTGACCGAATGCTAGACCTCAGCGTCTGGTCACCCGATGACAGCCACGTGTCACCTGCATTCAACGGCATTCTTTCGATCTCAATGATCATCTTCTGATTGGACGCAGCAGCTTCAACTGATCGGACGCTGGACCCTCAGCGTCTGGTCGTTTACAGTAAGGTATCGACCCCGACCAGACACGTCCGGTCGAACGTGATCGGACGTAGCCCCAGCGTCCGGTCACTCTCTAGCAACACTGCTCTGTCCGACAACAGGACCGGACACTACCACCAGCATCCGATCACTTTTAGAGCCAGCATCCAGTCGATAGACCGACGCTGCATGCTAACTGCCACTACTAACTGGACGTTGAGCCTCAGCGTCCGGTCAGTGTGTGACCTGAGTCTGGTCCACTTTGTGGGACCTTTCTCATCTCTGTTTCTTCACCGAGTTGGTCCACATCAACTCCAACTTTATCTTCTTTGTAAATGTACCAACACCAACAAGTGTACACCACTATGTGTATGTGTGTTAGCTTTTCATAATCATTTTCCAAAGGGTTAGCCACTCAACTTGTCACGCCACTCGATCCTAGCGATGATGTAAAGTTAGATCACTCGAGTGGCACTAGATAACCGATATGCAAATAAGTTTGCCCCTCTTGATAGTACGGCCATCTATCCTAAACCCGGTCATAAACTTCTCTACATACATATGATCGGTGAAATACAAATGCCCTAGGTTATACCTTTACCTTGCGCATTCCATTCCATCTCCTCCAATGTTGATGCAACCCATGCACCAACATGATCAACAATGATATGATCCACTTCATATCATCACGTGATCATATTGGTTCATCGATCTTGACTTCACTTGCTCTTCACCGTTGCCATCATCCATTGGCGCCAAGTCTTGTTCAAGCTTCACCGCCACGCGGTCCATCACTCCAAAGCCTTCGACTTGCCCTTCACGTTTGCAACCGGTCCATCAAGCCAAGTCTTATCTTGATCTTCTCCACCTTGATCACATGACTCAATGTCATGTCTCATGTGCAATAAGCTCCTTCATCACCACATGTGTGAGCTGTGCAACATCTTCAAGCCATTTTTACCTTCATGGTATATGTTGCTCACACACATGTACCTGTGGACTAATCACTTATGTATCTCACATAAACACAATTAATCCACCTAGGTTGTCACTTAATTACCAAAATCACACAAGGACCTTTCACCTTGGCATCTGTATTACCCCGCGACCTACTGCACTCTCTCCCATCCGCTCCCCTTTCTCCTTTCTCTAGTCCACGCGCAACGCCCGCCAGCCACCGCGCACAATGCTGCCCCCACCACGAGACACGTGCCTGCTTGGAACCCTATCCATGGTCTGCATTATTGCCTTGATTTGGGGATTAGGGTTAGGGTTCATCGATTTGATTTGGTTTTTATCCATCTCTGCTTAGGTCGGTGATCTATTCCCCAGTTCCTCAAAAAATAGATAGGACCGGTTGTCCTGTTTGGTAAGATCAATCACTCCATCTCACTGCATTCGAAATGATAGATGTTGTGTACAAATCATGGCATGTAGGATGTTGTCTAACTCGTTGATTTATTTTTTTGTGGCTGCATTCTGTTAGGATTGATCCTGGCAACATGTTTAGATTAGTTGTTAATGTTCCGAAGTTTATCATCGATGGGGAGTATGGGCTAGTAGAAATGGCTGATTAAGAGCATGAACTATAGCTGGATAGAAACTTGTAGTATAGTCTGGAGAAATTTTATGAGGAGATGGCCACAAAGATCATTTGGGGTCCATCACAAACTCTAGCAGTCTGGGTTCTTGACACTAACAATGGTTCTGAATGGAAAGTTAGAAGGGATGAGCATTTTCAGCAACTGATAAAGGACAGATGGGCTGATAGGGTTGCTTTTCTTGTAGTTGATGTGGTCAGCAAATATGGAGAGTCTATTAATGCTAGTTCTAGTAGAAGGTGTGTTTCTGGTGTGACAACTGGTGAAGGGGGCAGTGGAATTTATGGTAATGGAGGTGGCAGAGCTTCTAATGCTACCCCTAAGAATGTAGAGGGCACTGGTGATATCTGTAGTACTCCTCCTCCTCCCTCTGTGGCTGCTGATGTAGCTGAGCCAACTGATTGGGCCAATTTGACCATACTACCAGATGACAATGATGATGTTTGTGCCAATGCAGCTGCTGATAAGGACAAAGTGTATGAGGCAATGGGATTTAAGACTACAGATGAGAGGATAGAAGAAGCAGCTAGGGAAGTAGTGCATATCCCTACCATGATAGCTGAGATGCAAAATGATATGGGTGAATCTTCTGTTCTAGTTGATGACAATGTGCTTGAGGAGCCAATGTTTCAGTGGAACAGGGACAATCCTAACATGTCTATTGGTGTTTGTTACCCTAGTATGGATGATTTCAGGCTAGCAGTGAGGCAGCATGCCATAGTAAAGGAATTTGAACTTGCTACTACTCATTCAGACACTCAGAGGTTTAGGGGTCACTATGGGTCTCTTGGCTACCCTTGGATTATTAGAGCTAGGACACAACATGATGGGAGTGTTAGGGTACATTTTTTGCTATGTTATTCACTGTTTGATTCTCTAATTGTTCACTATTTTATCAATTGATTACTTATGATGTTGTGTGGTGTGAATTTGCAGGTTCAAATAAATGAAGGAATACACAATTGTGCTTCTAGAGCTAGAGTTCTTGGGAAAATGGCATCACAGGCTTGGGTGGCAGAGAGGGCTATACCCTTACTAAAGAAGAAGCCAAGTATGGGTCCAAAGGTAGTGCAGGAAGAGCTTCATGACAAAGTACAAAATAGAGATCCCATATCAGACTATTGTCTATGGCAGACAAAGGGCAGCCAACAAGTTTAGAAAATAGGGTGATTCATTTGATTGGTTGTACAGATTCAAGGCAGAGGTAGAGATGAGATCACCAGGTAGTATATTAGAGATAGATATAGAGACTGTGTATGATAATGTTCACTTAAAGAGATTTTTTTGTTGTTTCAAAGCTACTATTGATGGTTTTAGAAATGACTGCAGGCCATAGTATAGACTCTACAGCCCTGAATGGGCTTTGGAATAGCCACCTGCCTACAGCTCAAGCTTTGGATGGCCATAATTGGATGTACCCCTTGGCATTTATTTTTTTCCTCAGAGACCAAGGAGAACTGGACCTGGTTCATGGAGCAACTTAGCAAGTCCATAGGCCCTATCGAGAACCTAGTTGTCTGCACTGATGCTTGTAAGGGCCTTAAAGCTGCAATGGCTAAGGTTTTTCCTAACAGTGAATAGAGGGAGTGCTTTAGGCATTTAATGGACAACATGAAGAAGTACTACTCAAGAAATGTTTATGCCAAGAACATGTGGCCTACAGCAATGGCATATACACCCCACAAATTTAAGTACTTTTTTGACAAGGTAGTAGATGCTAGTCTAGATGTGCTTAATTGGCTCAAAGAACATCACAACCTGCTGTGGGCAAGGAGCAAGTTTACCACAGAGATCAAGTGTGACTACATCAATAATAATCTAGTTGAGAGTTGAAATGCCTGGATCAAGGAGCACAAGGACCTGCCTGTTCACTACTTGGCTGATGCTATTAGAGAGAATACCCACACTCTTTTTGCTAAGAGGAGAAAGATAGCAAATGCACTGTCTCCTAGGATACTGCCTGTAGTTATACATTAGCTCAATGCAGGCTCTAGGGGTTTAGGCCATCTCAAGATGACTAAAGGGCACCCAGAGAAAGCAGAAGTGACAGAGATTTACAAGGATGAAAAGGTTAGAAGGCATGTTGTCTACCTGCCACAACATGTCTGCACATGTAGAGAGTGGCAGCTAACTGGAAAGCCTTACTCACATGCATTGGCTATCATCACAACCATGAGGCAACCTAGTATGGATCAGTATGTGGACAAGTACTACTTAGTTGAGAAGTTACAGGCTGCATATCGTGGGATCATTCCGAGCATAATAGATAGAGGACAATGGCCAGAGGTGGACAAGGGTTTCAAGTTGTTCCCACCAGTTATGAAGAAGACTAGACCACCAGGAAGGCAGAAGAAGAAAAGGCATCTTGCTCCAGGTGAGAGAAGTGGCAAAGCAACAAGACAAGTGAAATGCCATAACTGTGGTGAGTATGGCCACAGGAGTGGAAGCTGGAGGTATCATCTGACTGGCATAAAGAAAAGGTAATTTGCACACTAACTGATTTCTATTATTGTTGCCTTCAAACCATGATACCTAACACTAGCATTATAGGAAAAGAACTAAGAAGTCAGCACCTAAACCTGGGAGGAAGAAGAACAAGACAGACCATACACCAAGTGGAGCAAACACACCTAGGACAAGGGCAGCAGTGGCTAGAGAAGCAGCAGCTAGGGCAGCAAAAGAGGCTCAAGAAGTTGCAGCTAAGGCATCTATAGCAGCAAAAGCTACAATTGCTGCTGAGACGGATGTCCTAGATGTGCCACCACTTGAGGTTGAGCCTCCATCGCCATCACCACCCTCTACAAGCACTAGGAGGTATGCCATACTTAGAAAACATTACAGCTTGTGTAATTGAGGCCATTCTGATGTAATTTCTTCATAAATAGGAACCTATGCTGTGAACTCCAAGTTGTGATTGGGCTAGATGAACTGCAGCACTAACTGTTGACCCACCTCTAAAGAAGTTCACTCTAAGGAAGAAGCAGCTAGCAACCAAGACCAAGAAGAGTCCAACCAAGAAGGGAAAGAAGTGAGTGAATGGAGTGGAAAAAACAGCAGGGAGGACATTCATTTTGGTTGTAAAAGGCCCTCAAAATGACTTTTTTGTGTAATTGAGGCCTTGCCTTAGCCAAACATGCTTATGTAAGTGGCCAGAACTATTATATGTGGCCAAAACTTGTGGCAACTCCTCTGAACAACAACTCTGTTTGATGTGGCCTGAATGTAGCACTGCTGGTTGGGTTATGGTTAATGTGTTCCATCTGTTATGTGTGATCTGTTATGTTGAATCTGTCATGGTTAACATGTGCCTGATCTATCTTGTGTTTGTTGTTAGCATGTACAACTGTTTCAGTTGATCTGTCTTGTGTTTGTTACCGAGTTAGGCACTGCCAAAAGACACATTGAAACACAATTTACACATTGTCACATTGAAACACAATTTTCATTTCCATACATTGTCACATTGAAACACAACTTTCATTTTCCATACATTGTCACTTCATTGCAACATACATCACAACAGATCCAAAAACAACAGATATAACACACACAATAAACATGTTCATCTTCCAAATCAATGTCTCCATCTTGTGCTCTAGGTCTTTACTATTGTTGTCGGGACTATTTGGACTGTCAACTGAAACATCTTCATGATCTACCAACTCTGCCCAGTTGGAGGGGCGAACCTAGATGATGCCCTTCTCCTTCAGCTGCTTAAAGTACTGCATCTCAAATCTATAATACCCACACAACTTGGGAAACTTCAAAAAAACTCAAAGTTAGAACCCTAACTGTGACAATGGGGGATGGGCAGTACACAGAACTCACCCCGTTCCTCACACACTTGAAGTACAGACGCCCGTGGTTATCACCATCATTCTTGGTTCACCCCTCCACCACCCGAGCAAGCCCGTAGTCTGGGCAAGGGATCAACGGGAAGCCGCTCAACTCACCTACTGGATCCACACAGACGGAGGCGATGCGGGAGCTTCGGGCACCTTGGACCCGACTCCTCGCCCTTGCAGATGATTCGGCGTAATGGGACAGGGACATGTCTCGCGGTGGGGGCGGCGTTGTGCGCGACGGCGACGGTGGCTGGCGGGCGTCACGCGTGGACCAGAGAAATGAGAAAGAGGAGCGGATGGGAGAGAGTAGAGTGGGCCGCAGGGTAATACAGACGATAGGGGCAGGGCGATCATTTTACATCGGCCTGCTGACTCGGATCCGAGCTGGACAGCGGACCTGGCGTGCCACGTAAACAAAAGTGGCAAATATGTATCATTTTTCTCTCTCTAATGCTAAAAACGTAGCGCCAAACCTAAAGATGTTATCTCAGGAGTCGCCATTGGTAATAATGGTAAAAAGTTAAATATCCCATCGAATAGTGGCTGATGCGGGGCACGAGCGTGGGGCTAGGCGTCGGTGCGGTAAATGGGAGTGAGGAGTACCATACACACCATCCTGTTGGATTTGACTGAGTAAAGAGAAAACTCAAAAACAGTGTGGATGCTTGGTTTTTATGTTGTTAGGTTTTTTTTTATATTTTGTGGGTGTATAGAGGGAGACCATGTCAGCGGGAGAGTTTTTCAGACTTAGCATAGAAAAGATAGTGTTTTAGTAGAATAGAAAATAGAACACACACCTTGTTGGGTGATCACATGAACAATTTAGGCTTGGTTTGATTTCTCATCCTAAATTTAGTCACCTAAACCAGGAACTAAAAGAGATTAAATGGACGCTAGGTTTGGGTGACTAAAAGATGCCTTTTAGTCCCTTTTAGTCAGGATGTTGAACTTTAAAGTGACTAAAATGTGAGGTTTAGTCAATTTTAGCAACATTTTGGCTGATTTTTTTTACTTTTTAGTCTTTTTTTTTAAAAGTTTTTTACAAATAAACCCCTGAAGGAAAGATTTTAGAATATGAACCCTTAGCTCGGCGCCATCGATTGTGGCACCGAGCTAACACGTCTCGGCGTCAGCGTTCCTGGTGCTGAGCTCTTGGGCTCGATGCTGACGTGGCGCTAGCTCGACGCCGTAGACGCTGGCGTCGAGCTTAACGCCCTGACTTTGCCATGTGTTGTCAGAATGTCAGCTACAAGAGTGGCCACTACTACTAGCACGCAAATCGTTTGTTCATTGGAATGTACGTAGTAGAAGTAATAATCACGCAACGCAATAATGTATACATTTTCTAGGAGACGCAATAATCACGCAACACAGTAATCACGCAATCGTTTGTTCATTGCAATAAGCACGCAAATCTGTTCGGGCCATGTTTAGTTCCACTAAATTTCTAACTTTGACACTATGTAAAAAGAAGATTCCTCATCACATTAAACTTGTGGTACATGCATGGAGTACTAAATGTTGACGAAATCAAAAACTAATTGCACAGTCTGGTTGTACTTTGTGAGACAAACATTTTGAGCATAGTTAGTCAACGATTGAATAATTATTACTAAATTAAAACAAAACGCTATTTTAGCTACGCCGATTCGGGCGAACTAAACGTGACCTCAATTCAATGTGGCACTTCAATTCTCCAACGTCCTCTTTGTTGGGTTGTTGGCGCATTCACTTGCGCCCTCGCGCTCGCCGCTACCACGCATGCACCTAGGCCGGCTAACTTAGGCCTGCTCCTCTATGTAAAGGCACTGTGGCTGCTTCAATTCGGCGTTGCTGTCCCTCCATCCATCGGGTCAATAGGGTGTTTGGTTGCCCTTCTTAAATTTTAGTCATTGTCTTATCGGATATTTGGATTTATGTATGGAGTATTAAATATAGATTAATTACAAAATTAATTACATAGTTTGCGACTAATTTGTGAGACGAATCTTTTGAGCCTAATTAGTCCATGATTTGACAATGTTTGCTACAGTAAACATGCGCTAATGATGGATTAATTAGGCTTAAAAAATTCGTCTCGTGGAGTACTGACGGATTATGTAATTTGTTTTTTTATTAGTATCTAAACACTCCATACAACATACTCCCGACATATCTCATAAATTTTAGTAGCCGGATCCAAACACCCCCTATATGTCTCCTCCTCACTCTTAGATCATGTTTGATTCTTCTGAGGGCCTGTTCGGAACAAAAAAAAAAGTACGATTAAAAGAGATGAATATCTATTTCATTATTAAAATATTTGTCATTACAACATCAAATTTTAATTAATAAATAAATATATGTGTAAAGTTTTTTTTTTGCAAGGAGTAAAGAAAAATAGTAACAATTTAATATAATTAATAGACATGTGATTGTTCCATGGCGGGAGCAAGACAGGAATAAACAAGCACGGACAGCAGCCGTGATTAGCAAGATAGGACTAAAACAGAATAGTAATGTGTGGCAGATTAATTTGCTAACATATAGTTTGAAAACATTTATGTGATTACAAATCAAATTTACCATTTTAATTGTTTCTGGCGCGTAGGATCTGTTGTTGGTCAAAGATGGAAAACTCTATGGTGTGTCACATAAAAATATTTAACTCATTCACTGTTGTTTGTTCTTATCAAACCTTCTCTTCTTTTAACGTTATCTGTTCAGAGCGCAGACGGGACAGGCAGAGCGCAGAGCACGGCCGCACGTACACGGTACACGTCACCTCAGGCATCACGTCTCGACTCCGCGCTTGGCACCCGGTGTGTCCACATGTCCCTCAGCCACCACGCACGGGGCACCGGGCACCACAGCCGTGCATACGGCCACCACACTATACTAATATATATAGCAGGCCATGTGTTCGACGACTTTGCTGCGTCTACTGCTAAGTCTCTGCTAGCACATGGTGCCGTGCTGAGCGTGCTGGGCGAGCCGTGCAACGCGTGCACGCATACGCTCGGCGCCATACACCCCGGTGACAAGCTTTGCGCTAGTATGTATGGTGTCGAGCTGGTACCACGTCAGCGTCAAGCTCAAAAGCTCGGTGCCAGAGACACTGGCGGCGAGACGTGTTAGCTCGACGTCAGTATTAATGACGTCGAACTAAGGGTTCAAATTCTGAAATCTTTTTTTCAGAGGTCTATTTGTGAGAAACTTTTAAAAAAAGAGCTAAAAAATAAAAAAAAAGCGTATATTTTGGTGACTAGTTGGCTAAAGTCCATTTAGTCATATTTAGGTGGTGTTTGAATCCAGTGACTAAAATTTAGGAGGTGTGTCGAGAAGATGTTGCATGGGGTGTTCGAATACTCATAAAAAAATAAATTACATAATCCGTCAGTACTCCACGAGATGAATTTTTAAGCCTAATTAATCCATCATTAACAAATGTTTACTGTAGAACCATATTGTCAAATCATGAATTAATCAGGCTTAAAAGATTCGTCTCGCAAATTAGTTGCAAACTATGCAATTAGTTTCGTAATTAGTCTATATTTAATACTCTATGCATGTGTCTAACACATTCAATGGGACAACGACTAAAATTTAGGAGGGACAGTCAAACACCGTCTTAGTCATAGTGTTTGGATAAAAAATGATTAAATGAGACTAGATTTAGCTGATTAAACTTTAGGAGAGGCTTACTAAACAGCCGCCTACGATGGCCGTGTCATCTGTTCAAATACTTCTCTCTGTTTGTGTTTATTTATCAGTAACTTTTTACTATAGTAAATTTGATCATCTGTTTTTTTTTAAAAAATCTTAGATACTTTAATGTATATAACACTAATGAAGTATATTTAATAAAGAATTATATATGTGAAAACTTGATGTATCTAAAAAAATTTTTTGTAGAAAAAAATATATAGTTAAAATTGCTATAGTAAAAATTCGATGATAAGTAAACGAAAACGGAGATAATCATATATTGAATCGTATGAGACATACACGACATGGAGAAGTGTGTAAACATTGCGGGAAATAAATAAAAAAACGAATAGAGGAATGGTTTCAGTCTTTAGGCAATCCGCACTTGTTCATCTCTATTTCTATCTTTTAAAAGAAATATTCTATTTTACTCATCGAAATTTTCTACTCTATATCTATTTTTCCCATACCCATATTATCTTTATCTCATACTCTATACCTACTATTCTATATCTTATTCCCCTCTTTCTCTCTCTCACCAACTTTCTCCGCTACAATATGCTACAGTGTTTAACGTGCCTCCCGTACGCTGGCGGACACGTACTGGATTAGTGTGGTGGCCCACCGGATTGGGGGTGGTGATGGCTATTGCGACGCTGTTGAATGGGATGGCGACAGTGCAAGATTTTGCAGGTGGTGGTGGGCTTTCAACAGTGTGGGGTTGCCATCTCGGTGTTGCCACAACGACCAAAGATGATGGCTGCCATCGCAGTCGACGCGCCCTTGCGCTTCCTAGTCAAAGTCGTGGCCGTGGTCTTCCTAGCTAAGCCGTGGTCTTGGTCTTTCTAATCGCCACCGCACTCTTGGACTCAATCAGTCTGTTCGTTGGTTAGTTTTAGTCAGCCCAAACTAGCCAATCAACAGTGTTTTCTTTTTACAATAAATCAACACCAATCAATCTAAACCACCTAGAAATCGACCAGCGAACAGGCCAAATCAGTGCCGCCACACGCGACATTTGAGTGTGCTCTTGACTAATCCCGCGTGTCGCAGGCATATATGGTGGGTGAGGGAAGGGATTTTGGTGCGTAGCTTGGCTTTTCCTGCGTGGCGCTGCTAGATCCCACGTCTCGCTGGCTGGAGATGACAACCCCATAGGCCATAGAGTGCAGCTTTGGACGACGGTTGAACTAGGGATATGAGCCGTCGTCGTCTTGCGTGACAAAAAGCTCACTAATTACTATTTATGAAGCTCTTTTTGCAAATACCTCGTAACACAGACGACTCAGCTAAACGCGCATTGTATGTGCCCTCAGGCTTTTAGCTAATCCTTCATCGACATCAAACAACACAATAAGACTTGAATGCATTTTTTTTTTAAAAAAAAGCAACGATGTGTGGTTGGTGTTAGGAATCGAGTTCTTCCTATTATCACTACACAAGTATAAAGACACAGAGAACAAAGGTTGAGAAATGTAAGTATGAAATAAAGCTATTGATTTTAGCATATAAACTTGCATACAGATGTGTCCTTTTTTCGAGCCATTTATACCATACATTCGTTTTTATAGAGGGAAGTAGAATATACTCCAGTTTTACTATTTAATTTCTAATTTGGCCACCATACAAAGTCAAATTTATATTAATTTTTGACTTTGATTTCGCAACACGACTTGTTTGGTAGGGCTCGGCTTTTTCAAAAACAACTCTGACTTTGACTCCTTTGAAGAAGTGGTTCCTCTTAAGGAGGTGAAGCCATTTTGAAAAAGGTTTGGCAAAAGGTTCCTCCAGTTTGTCTAGAATTGATGAAAATACTAAATATCCAAAGTGCCCCTACTTGTACATAATCTTGCATCAATTAATCATAATATTTGGCTATAACTAAGATAAACATATTTATTCCCCAAAAAAGATAAACATATTTTAAATATTTTTAAGGGAGACACTGCTTTGGGCCTAGGCCCGCCGGATTCAGTAACCTGCCTTGGGCAAGTCATGACGTAACTTTCTCTTCATCGTGTCCGTTCCTTCGAAATCCAATGAATTATACTGAGTCAAAGCGAAACACGTTGGGGATTTGGGCTTTTCTCACATCACGCGAGACAGCCGAGCAGAGGACTTTCTCGGGCGGACTCCTCAGTCTCACACTCTCACCCGCGCCATGCTGCAGGAGACGGAGAAGGGCTGGCCACTACCGTGGATCTTCGCCGGCGAGGGAGAGAAATCCGGTAGAGGCGCCGGCAGTATTATCGCGTCGGCCCTCGACGCCGAGGGACTCGTCACTCCAGTTGCGACCGCGCTGATCCTGCCTGCCGCGGTAAAAACTAGATCCCGCCACGGTATTCCCATGATAACAAGGATGTGGCAAAAACTTTATATTTCTGGAGTAGCAACTTTAACTCTTTTGATAAATCTCTTAGCATATATTTACGTATAAATTACTACTAAAATAAATTTTTTCAAAATATATACAAGTGAGATCTAATTTTATTCACTTGTCACATAAAATATACAGGTGCGAAATCAAAAATGGATACATCATTTAAAAGTTATAGTAATTAAAAATATATTTTTATAGCAATTAAAAATATATTTTGATTTTATTTGCTTACGTCAGCTTTGCATCAGTTTGTCGGGCACATGCAGCAAGGAGCGGGGAACGGCCCGACGGCCGACGGGAGTGGATCGCAGCGATGTCGGGCGGACGGGCCGCGCGCTCGCCTCTTTCGCGACCTGTCGGCTGTCGCGCTGTATCCCCCTCCTCCTTCTGGCTGGCCCACCTGGCAGCCCAGTCTAAGGCACTGCTCTTACTAGTATTGTAAACCCTTTCCCCTCTCCGGTATAGGATTCGGACAACATCGCTCGCCGGCGACGAGCGCAGCGCGGCGGCGGCGATGAACGGCGGACACGGGACGAGGCAACCGATGTCTCCAGCGATCTCGGCCTCGGCTGTGCTGCCGCAGCAGCGGCAGATGCAGCCCCACCACCACCCGGCGCGGCCGGCAATCGCCGATCTCTTCACTCTATACCTCGGCGTGCGTGCATACCTCGCCCCTAAATTCCTAATCTCCAGTCGAGTGGGCGTGTCTCTGCTAGTACTGACCCTGGGTGTTGTTGGCTTGCAGATGAACTCGAAGCAGCGTGCGGAAGACCCACTGAGAGAGAGCTCGTAAGCTGCTTCAGTTTCGAATTGTTTTTTTTAACTTAAAAAAAAATTGTGACATTTGTCTTGATATCTGAACTGCATGGTTATAATACGCAGTATCCTCTAGTTTAGGTTGGTGTTAATAGATTTGGTTAGATTTTTTTTTGGCAATTTGGTTACTATATAGTTCAGGGACAAGGCTGCAATGATGATTGCACATCCTGGTCATTTAAAATTCATATGCTGTAGACCTGTTGTTCAATCACACAAATTGAATAAGTTTATTCAAAATTCTGATGCTCTGTAAAAATTTAATTATTCAGGAACAAGCTGCAGAAGAGAGTGACTGCTCTGAACACAGACCTGCCTCCCCGTGATGAGCAGTTCATTTCAGATTATGAGCAGTTGCGCATGCCATTCCCTGTAAGCAGAAGAATTATATAAGTATTTTATTTGTCTTACTTAGGAGATCTACAGAAGTTTAATTCATTTTTTTCTGTAGGATGTGGAGCAGTTGCAGGCAGTCACAGAATCAGTTCTCATCTCCTTTGTGCTGCAGTGCAGTAGCCACGCACCGCAATCTGAGTTCTTGCTCTTTGCTACACGGTGCCTGTGTGCTCGAGGCCACCTTAGATGGGATAGCCTCCTTCCATCTCTACTTAATACTGTTTCCTCCATAGGGGCACCTATGGTTCAAGGAGTTTCTGTTGCTGGTGGTGGTCCTGCAACCTCTTCGTCAGCTATTACAATGCCAAATGCTCCAAACTTTCACCCGTCAAATCCGGCCTCACCTTTGTCAGTAATGAACACCATAGGATCTCCTACTCAGTCTGGTATTGACCAACCTGTAGGTGCAAATGTGTCACCAATTAAGGCAGCTGAATTCTCCAGCTCTGCGCAGCTTGGTACTGCAGCAAGAGGTGACCAGTCTTGCAGGGGAGCAGAAGCTAGCTATCTGCATCATCTGTCCTGCAGGATAATTCTAGCAGGGCTGGAGTTCAATTTGAAGCCAGCTACCCATGCTGTGATTTTCCAGCATATGGTAAATTGGCTAGTTAACTGGGACCAGAGGCCCCATGGCATGGATGAAGTTGATGCAATGCAAACTTGCAGGCTAGAAAAACCTTTGCATGAATGGATGCATCTATGCTTGGATGTTATATGGATTTTAGTTAATGAAGATAAATGTCGCATTCCATTTTATGAGCTTGTACGCTGCAACTTGCAGTTTCTTGAAAACATTCCTGATGATGAAGCACTAGTTAGTATAATTATGGAGATTCATAGGAGGAGAGACATGGTGTGTATGCACATGCAAATGTTGGATCAACACCTTCATTGTCCGACATTTGGAACTCATCGTTTCTTATCACAATCATACCCAAGCATAGCTGGAGAATCTGTTACTAATCTGCGTTATTCTCCCATTACTTACCCTAGTGTATTGGGGGAGCCACTACATGGAGAGGTAATGTTACATTTATCTTAATTAGCGGCTTCTCCCCTAATATGTTTCTCATGTATTTTTTGGTACATGTGTCAATGTGTCTGTCATTGATGAACATGGAAACTCCTGGACAGTTTCAGTGGTAATCATCATTCACTGTTCCCTATAATGTTTTGAAGGTCATAGATCAAACAAAAGAAAAAGAATGAGGACAGTGTAAATGCCTTGGAGAATCCAGGAAGTAGTTATGTGGTCGGAATGTATAGGTCTAGTTAGGGAAATAGATTATGGTAAACTGTGAATAGCATTGTTATTTTTTTGAGCTTATTGTATATTTTTCTCGTACAGGAGAGCTTCGTATCATTATATTAAGAAGAAAAAAATGGGAAAAGAGCTCATACAAAGTCACACCAACACACACCACTAGGATTTAGAGCATATTGTATTTCTCAAGAATGTTGATTTTTTTTGCACTTTATTTGCCATGCATGGATTAAAATTTAAAAATCTTTATTTGCTTCTCATCGCCTGCCATCTGCAACTTTGACCATACTTTGTTTTTCATAATACAATCTTATGGAGATATCTTGGAGGATAAGTAATGTGCTCCTTTTAGAGACCTATATTGGTGTCAAAATTATAACACTTTATGTGCATGAACTAGAACTACAAAAGGACTTATGTATATAAAAACAAATACAGCAAATTCTGTGCTGTTGTTACTATTTAATTGCTTAAGATAATAACAAAGTTATTAGTTAAAGGGCATATTTCATGTTATGGAGACAATATTCATCATCACGATGGAATATGGATTTATGGCTCCTGTTGCAACATTGTTGATTCCATGTGTGTTACACGTATATGCTTACTGGTAATATACAAGCAGCATGAATGTTTATATGGAAAAAGTGAAATGTGAAGTATTCACATCTGTTAGCTATCAAACCTGATATTATTTTATTGTTTAGGATCTTGCAAACTCCATTCCTAAGGGTGGGTTAGACTGGGAACGTGCTCTTCGTTGCTTGAGGCATGCTCTCCGCACAACCCCATCACCAGACTGGTGGAGACGTGTTCTTCTTGTTGCCCCTTGTTACAGATCACAGTCTCAGCAATCATCAACTCCTGGAGCTGTTTTCTCACCTGATATGATTGGTGAGGCAGTTGCTGACAGGACAATTGAACTACTGAGGCTCACTAACTCAGGTTAGTATCTGAAGCTTCACCATTCGCCCATTCAATGTGGAGCTGGTAGGAATCATATGTTTCATCCATGGTACCCCCTTCCACAAAATTCTCCATGGGTACACCCCTTTCTCCAAATAGTTATGTGAGGCACCTTTTTTCCCCAAAACATAAAGAGCTAGAGATAAGGATTAACGATGTTGTTAGCTTCCTCACAAAAAGTTGTTACCTACTGTGTGTCTTTACTCAACAAATCTTTGCATACTATTGCAGAAACTCAATGCTGGCAAGATTGGCTTTTGTTTGCTGACATCTTTTTCTTCCTAATGAAAAGTGGATGCATTGACTTTCTTGATTTTGTGGACAAGCTTGCTTCTCGAGTAACAAATAGTGATCAACAGATTCTCCGGAGTAATCATGTCACTTGGTTGCTTGCACAGATTATCCGCATTGAGATTGTGATGAACACTCTTAGTTCAGACCCAAGGAAGGTGATGTACATTTGTATGGCTCTTTTTAAATTTTAGTGTTTTTGTAATTCAATGCAATTGACGATTTCCTTGTGAAACATTCAAGGAGCTTGAGCTCTATGCTCGTTCAATCAGATAGGCTAACCCCACATCTGAGGCGAGAGCTATTAAAATCTAAAAGCATAGAGATTTTTTTTTTTTTTTTTTTTTTTTTTTTTTTTGCAGTACTTTCATGCTTCCTTCTCGTCATCATTCTGGCCATTTCTTGTGCTATCAGGTTGAGACCACAAGAAAGATAATTTCATTCCACAAAGAAGACAAAAGCCTTGACGCCAATAATATTGGCCCTCAAAGTATTCTTCTTGATTTCATTAGCAGCAGTCAGACTCTGCGCATTTGGTCTTTGAACACTTCGATTAGAGAACATTTGAACAGTGATCAGCTTCAGAAAGGAAAACAGATTGAAGAATGGTGGAAACAAATGACGAAAGGTACTTGCTTACTCTGGAAGTACCATTGTGGTTTTGGTATATAGATTACCTTGTAGATCCAGAATTCATGGAAGGAAATTTGATGTCGTAGATAGGCAATATGTGACCAACCGATCGCAGAAAAGAATCTTACTCCTTTTTTCAAGGAGAAAAAACCTTGCTCTTTTCATCGCATAGTATGTTATGACCGGCGTCACATATACTAGGCGGAGGCCCATTAGTGGCTGAGCTTGTGCGCCGGCATTAGAGGGCTAACAGCCCATATTATCTATTATTTAGCATATTTATTAGATATATCCCTTATTTGTGAGAGCTATATATATGGCTTGTAAGACATTTGGATAATTAAGCAGAAACAATCTATTGTTTCCGGCTTCCCCTGGGAGCCGGGAGTTCCTAACCCTAGCCGTCTCTACTGTTCACGCGTACTGTAGCCGCCGTTACTGTAGCTACGCGAGGGTTAGGGCTACAGCCGCAGCCCCCATCCTCCACCACGGCGTCCAGCCGCCGGCAGCGAGGTTCCCAGCCTGCTCCACCTCCCTCTCACCCCTACAGACTCCGTGATCTACGCGGTAGGATCCGTAATCCTATCAGCCTGGTATCAGACTGCTCAGGAACGATGTCGCAATCTCAGCCGACCTCCTCCTTCCCACCACCACCATCTACCTCCACCGCGCCGCTCCAATCTGCGGCCTCCGAGGTCTCGGAAGGCTCGTCGCTGTCTGCTGCGCCGCTCACGCTCGAGTCCTTGGCGTCTGCGATCATCGACATCAACCGCAACATCGCGTCCATGCAGGCGGCGTGGGCGGGACTCGTCCAGCAGCCCTCCCCACCGCCGTTCTCGACGCCGCCGCTGTCCACGGGGGTTACCGCTGTGACCTCCCAGCCGCTGCTTCCGCCCTCGAGTTTCCCTTACGGGATGCCGGTCTCAGGCCCAGGGGTGCCGCTCAATCTTCTTCGCTGGCCGGCCTCGCCGTCCCCGATTCCATCATGGGCGATGGGCTCGGCCGCTCCTCCGGTCTTCGCCACTACCGTCACCCAAGCAGCCGTCGCGCCCGCGCCGTCATCAGCAGTGCCGCAGGTCCTCTCCGGGGGGGTCGACGCCTCCCTCCCCGGGGCACCCACAGCAGCGGATCAGTCCGCAATCTTCGGCGCCCAGGCTGCTCCCAAGTTCTACAAACTCGAGTTCCCCACGTATGACGGCTCCGTCGACCCGCTCAATTGGTTGAACCAATGTGAGCAATTCTTCCGAGGACAGCAGACGATGGCTTCGCAGCGCACCTGGCTCGCGTCCTATCACATGAAGGGCGCTGCACAGACATGGTACTACGCCCTGGAACAAGACGAGGGCATGCCGCACTGGGAGCGCTTCCGGGAACTCTGCTCCCTCCGCTTTGGGCCGGCTGTACAGGGCACTCGCTTGGCCGAGTTGGCACGTCTGCCGTTCCTCTCCACCGTGCAAGACTACTCCGAGCGCTACAACGCCGTCCTGTGCCATGCCCGTGACCTCTCCCCTCGACAAAAGGCGGAGTTGTACGTGGGGGGGCTCCCGGACCAGATCAAAGTGCATGTGGAGATGCGCACACCGCGGGACCTACAATCTGCCATGTACTTGGCTCGGGCGTTCGAGCGATGCGTGGCCGTTCCAGCGCCCCCTGCCCCTCAGCGGGGCAACCGTCCTCCTCAACGCCAGGGGCTACCGCCCCTCCCCCGCGCGCCGGGCGCGGCTCCAGTCCCGGGGGGCGCGCTGCCCCCTCCAGCAGTCGGCCCAGCAGCGGCCAACGCGCCTGCTGCGCGTCCGTTCCGCCGCCTCACCCCGGCGGAGATGGCTGAGCGCCGCCGACAAGGGCTCTGTTTTAATTGTGACGAGCCTTATGTTCGCGGCCACGTCTGCCAGCGCCTGTTCTACGTGGAGTGCGACGACTTCATCGACGACATCGCGGCTGATGACGCTGCTGCGGCTGCCGTCCACGTGGAGGAACCGGCGGCCCCGGAGCTCGCTGGGGCTAATGCTTTCGTCGTCTCTCTTCATGCTGTTGCAGGGATCAGGCCGGCAAACTCCATGCTCGTGCCAGTCACCATCAAGGGAGAGCGCTTCCTCGCCCTCCTCGACACCGGGTCCACGCACAACTTCCTCCAGGGTGCTGCCATGCGCCGTCTGGGGCTCTCTCCATCCGGTGGCGAGGATCTTCGCGTCACGGTCGCTAATGGTGACCGCCTAGCCTGCGAGGGGATCGCTCGCGCCGTCCCCATCCGCATCGCTGACGAGGACTTCATCATTACGTGCGTTGGTCTGGACCTCGGCGGGTTCGACTTCATCCTCGGTTTCGACTTCCTTCGGACGCTGGGACCCATCTTGTGGGACTGCACCGCCCTCACCATGGCGTTCTGGCGCGACGGTCGGCGAGTCACTTGGCAAGGCGTGGGTGGCTCGGCAACGCCTACCGACCAGCAGCGCTCGGCCACAGCCGCGGTCACCGCCGACCCAGCGCTGCCCCTGCTGGACAGCCTCCTTCAGCAGCATGGCGCCATCTTCGACGAGCCCCGCGGGCTCCCTCCGGCGCGCCCCTACGACCACCGCATTCACCTGCTGCCCGGTACCGCGCCGGTGGCGGTGCGCCCTTACCGCTACCCCCAACTCCAGAAGGACGAGCTGGAACGTCAGTGTGCGGAGATGCTCGCGCAAGGCATCATTCGACCGAGCACCTCGCCGTTCTCCGCGCCCGTTCTCTTGGTGCGGAAACAAGACAAGTCCTGGCGCTTCTGCATCGACTATCGTGCCCTCAATGCCAAGACCGCCAAGGACAAGTTTCCGATTCCAGTGGTGGACGAGCTGCTTGATGAGCTCCATGGTGCGCGTTTCTTCACCAAGCTGGATTTGCGCTCTGGTTATCACCAGGTGCGCATGCACCCCGACGACGTCGCTAAAACGGCGTTCCGCACGCACCATGGCCACTACGAGTTCTTGGTGATGCCGTTCGGTCTCTCCAACGCTCCAGCTACCTTTCAGGCGTTGATGAACGATGTCCTCCGGCCGTATTTGCGCAGGTCTGTGCTGGTATTTTTTGATGACATCCTGATCTACAGTTCCTCCTGGGCCGAACACTTGCAGCATGTCAACATCGTCCTCCACGCCCTGCGAGCGCACAACCTCCACCTCAAGCGCTCCAAGTGCTCATTCGGCGCTGCATCCGTGGCTTATTTAGGCCATGTTATCTCCAAGGACGGAGTGGCCATGGACGCGGACAAGGTCGCGGCGGTTCATGCGTGGCCGACCCCATGCTCCGCCCGCGGTCTCCGAGGCTTCCTAGGCCTCGTAGGCTACTACAGGAAGTTCATTAAGGATTTCGGCATCATCGCTGCCCCGCTGACACGTCTCTTGCGGCGAGACGCGTTTGCTTGGGACGACGACGCGACCACGGCGTTTGAGGCACTCAAGACCGCCCTCACTACGGGGCCGGTTCTGCAGATGCCTGACTTCGACAGGCTCTTCGTCGTGGATTGTGACGCGTCGGGTGCGGGGTTTGGTGCCGTCCTTCACCAGGGCGCTGGACCCCTCGCCTACTGCAGCCGACCTTTCGCTGTCCGCCATCTCAAGCTTGCGGCTTATGAGCGCGAACTCATCGGGCTGGTGCAAGCCGTTCGTCATTGGCGACCGTATTTGTGGGGGCGTCACTTTTTGGTCCGTACTGATCATTACAGTCTTAAATTTTTGCTTGACCAGCGCTTGTCCACAGTTCCCCAGCATCAGTGGCTAAGCAAGCTTTTCGGCTTCGACTTCGCGGTGGAATATCGCCCGGGCCGCCTCAACACCGTGGCCGACGCACTGTCCCGGCGTGACGCCGAGGCTGTGGACGCAGCAGCAGGCACGGGCGCGGCTAGGGCCATCTCTGGGCCGTCCTTCGCCTTCCTGGATGCGGTCCGCAGCGCTACAGCCAACGCCCCGGACGCGCAGCAGCTGCTGCATCGCCTGCATGCGGGCGACTTGGCGGCGCCATGGCGCGCGGACGCCGGGTTGCTGCTGCATGGCCGGCGTATCTTCGTACCCGACGTCGGTGACCTGCGCCACCAAGTCCTGCAGCTGGCCCATGCGGCTGGACATGAGGGTGTACAGAAGACTCTCCACCGCCTCCGCGCCGATTTCTACATCCCAGGGGATCGCTCCCTAGTCCAGGACTGGGTGCGCACTTGCGCGACGTGCCAGCGCAACAAGACGGAGGCATTCCAGCCGGCCGGGCTGCTCCAGCCGCTGGAGGTGCCTGACCAAGTCTGGGCCGACATCTCCATGGATTTCATCGAAGGGCTGCCCAAGGTTGGCGGGAAATCCGTCATCCTCACCGTCGTCGACCGCTTCTCCAAGTATGCGCATTTTATTGCGCTTGGGCACCCCTACACGGCTACCTCCGTCGCTCGCGCCTTCTTCGACAACGTCGTCCGGCTCCACGGATTCCCTTCGTCGATCGTCAGTGATCGGGACCCCGTGTTCACTGGCCATGTCTGGCGGGATCTCTTCCAGATGGCGGGCGTCAAGCTTCGCATGAGCACCGCCTTTCATCCTCAGACCGACGGCCAGTCGGAGGTGGTCAACAAGGTGATTGCCATGTATCTCCGTTGTGTTACAGGTGACCGGCCACGGGCGTGGGTGGACTGGCTGTCGTGGGCGGAGTATTGCTACAATACCTCCTTCCACACGGCCCTTCGGATGACTCCCTTTGAGGTGGTCTACGGCCGCCCTCCTCCGCCTATTCTGCCATACAGGCAGGGGTCGGCGAGGACCGACGCCGTCGATAGCCTTCTCCGCGACCGTGATGAGCTGCTGGCAGAGGTGCGCCAACGACTCCTACAGGCGCAGCAGCTGTCCAAGAAGTACTACGACGCCGGCCACCGCGATGTGGAGTTCCAGGTGGGCGATTGGGTGTGGCTGCGCCTCCTCCACCGCACCGCACAGTCCCTCGACCCGCGGGCTAAGCGCAAGTTGGGTCCTCGCTATGCTGGTCCGTTCCAGGTGCTGGAACGCATTGGCCGTGTTGCGTACCGCCTCCAGCTGCCTGAGAACGCCCGCATCCATGACGTCTTCCACGTTGGTCTCCTGAAGCCTCACCGCGGCGACCCTCCAGCGACCCCGACCAGTCTCCCTCCGGCCATGGATGGCCGGCTGCTTCCTGCTCCGGCGCGGGCTCTCCGTGCGCTTCAGCGCCGTGGTGTGTGGCAGGTGTTGATCCAGTGGCACGGCCTCCCTGAAGACGACGCTACGTGGGAAACCCTCGACGAGTTCCGCGACCACTTCCCCGACTTCCAGCTCGAGGACGAGCTGTTTGCGCAGGCGGGGAGAGATGTTATGACCGGCGTCACATATACTAGGCGGAGGCCCATTAGTGGCTGAGCTTGTGCGCCGGCATTAGAGGGCTAACAGCCCATATTATCTATTATTTAGCATATTTATTAGATATATCCCTTATTTGTGAGAGCTATATATGGCTTGTAAGACATTTGGATAATTAAGCAGAAACAATCTATTGTTTCCGGCTTCCCCTGGGAGCCGGGAGTTCCTAACCCTAGCCGTCTCTACTGTTCACGCGTACTGTAGCCGCCGTTACTGTAGCTACGCGAGGGTTAGGGCTACAGCCGCAGCCCCCATCCTCCACCACGGCGTCCAGCCGCCGGCAGCGAGGTTCCCAGCCTGCTCCACCTCCCTCTCACCCCTACAGACTCCGTGATCTACGCGGTAGGATCCGTAATCCTATCATAGTAATACTAGAGTTTAGAGTTCATTTGGTGCTTTTGCATTTTCTGGAGTGAGATTTATGGTTACACAAAATGTGACGCTTTGCATTCTTTCTTGTGTCTATGATTAATATGAAAGTTACCATTTCTTCCTTCAATAGCTTCTGGTGAGAGGATGATAGACTTTACAAACTTGGATGAACGAGCAACGGCCATGTTCTGGGTTCTCTCCTTCACCATGGCGCAACCAGCTTGCGAAGCAGTAATGAATTGGTTTACGTCAGCTGGAATGGCAGATTTAATTCAAGGGCCTAATATGCAGCCAAGTGAAAGAATAATGATGATGCGTGAAACTTACCCTCTGTCAATGTCATTGCTTTCTGGCTTGTCTATCAATCTTTGTCTGAAGCTTGCTTTCCAGCTTGAAGAGACCATATTTCTTGGCCAGGTAGAAACACCAAACATGAACTGCTGCTAAGACCTAAGTTTATTCCTTCTATTTATCTATTTTTTAATTCATGCCGTCCTTTTAGTGCTCATGTGGATCTAAGTAACATGCACTTGTTTCAATATTTACAACCAGGGCATGATTTGATATGATTGCAATATCACATGATTCCATCAAATACAACAACAACAACAACAACAAAGCCTTTAAGTCCCAAACAAGTTGGGGTAGGCTAATTTTGTAGCTATATCTAAATCGTCATGTTTCCTTTACATTATGTAAAGTGAATATTTATACGTTATGAAATCATCCGTAGTCTTCAGTAAGTAGATTTTTCTAGTAGTATCTACACCTTGATAACTATATGTTTGTCAGCAAGTATTGACCTTTCTGTTTTTTTGGTAGGCTGTCCCTAGCATTGCTATGGTGGAAACCTATGTGAGATTACTGCTTATAGCACCCCATTCATTGTTCCGTCCCCATTTTACGGTAAGCTCTTATGTTCTCCTGTGGTGAACTATGCTACTGGTACAGCAGCATGGCATTATGCAACCCTGAATATTCATTTTTGTCTGGTTTCTGAATTCTGACCTTCTGTAATGTAAAAGTTTCATGTTCAAAAATACAAAATTACATACAGGACACAGTAATGAAAATTCTGATGTCCACCCATTGTTTTATTAAACTTTTGCAGACATTAACTCAAAGATCTCCATCTATTTTGAGCAAATCTGGTGTGTCTTTGCTCCTACTTGAGATACTGAATTACAGATTGCTGCCTTTGTATAGGTAAATCTATAATTTACTGTATAATTTTCCCTCTTTGTCTGATAGGAAATTTTAATTTATCAAACATATCATCAGATTCCCATCCCTCCATGAGTATTTCTTTTTCCCTTGGGGAGGAGGGACACCATGTTTTGCACTTCTTACACATGAAAATGAGGGAGACCTTGTTTTCCATTTGTTTTTGTTGAAATTTTGCAATCTTTCCTTCCTTCTAGAACAACAACAAAGCCTTTTGGTTCAAGAACATTGGGGTAGGCTAATATTCCTTCTATGAACTATTATTATGCATAATTTTCTGTGCACCAATGTGTTGTTCAGGTATCATGGAAAAAGCAAGGCGTTGATGTATGATGTCACAAAGATAATATCAATGATTAAGGGTAAACGTGGAGAGCATCGCCTTTTTAGATTAGCAGAAAATTTGTGCATGAATTTGATTCTCTCACTGAAAGACTTCTTTTTTGTGAAAAAGGAATTGAAGGTAATGAGTGTACTTTCTTGCCTTTGGAAATTTGACAGTCACAGTCACCAGATCATATTAAATTGAGCTTTTACTTTTACATGCATTTAATGCAGGGTCCGACTGAGTTTACTGAAACTCTAAACCGCATAACAATAATAAGTCTTGCTATCACTATCAAGACACGTGGAATTGCTGAGGTTGAACACATGATTTATCTTCAACCATTGTTAGAGCAAATTATGGCAACCAGTCAGCATACCTGGTCAGAAAAGACACTACGTTATTTCCCTCCTCTCATTCGTGATTTTTTAATGGGGAGAATGGATAAAAGGGGTCAAGCTATCCAAGCATGGCAGCAGGTATTATTTTCTTATCTTTAGGACTGTGCGTTTGGCCATTTATATGTTTTCTTCAACACTTCTACCATCTATGTATTCCACATACATTTGGGTAGTGTTTGGTTGCTTGGACAAAGTTGTATGGAATGGAATTGTCTTGTATAGACCATTCAGGACTTGATGGTCCTGAATGAGATGGTTCAATTTAACATGTTTGGCTGAATGTATAGGATAGATGCCACATGAATGGTTTCAATAGCTACCATCATAAGCATTATATCCATGTAAGTTCATTATTTACAAAAAAAAAAATCTCAAAACGAAAATCAATACTTTTTATAACTATGATTATCAATAAACTACTCCAATCAGTACTAACATTTGCTAACTAAGTTAATTATATCTTATTGTATTAGTAATCATGACTGGGTACGCCCTTTTTTTATTAGTAATCATCAGTAGTCACCCACAGCAATAGCTATTATCATTAATAACATCTAATTTTAACAAATGTATAGCTAATATTTCTTAATACTGACTAACAATGTTTTCAAATCACCTAATCATAAGGAATCGATCAGATGACTAATCATGGTTAGTTGTTGATCAGCTTGATTAGTTGACGTTATCCCCAGGATGTATATGTGCGTCCTATCTCACTCGATACATCCATTGACTCTATGAAGAAGGCCCCTGCTGGACTATTGGCAAGAAAGTTGAAGCATACTAGTAGAAGGCATAGTGTGAGCAGAGCATCAAACAGAGCAAGAGCAAGCCATTGTGAACAGACTAGCAGAGCACGATTATCAAATTTTCAACAGAGCAAGAGCAAGCTACTGTGAACGGACTAGCAGAGCAGAGCAAGGATATGGAGCGCCACAGCATACACTCACCGTCGGAGCTAGAGCCACGCAAATGTGGAAGGGAAGGGAGCCGCTGAGCCAGCGGTGCTTGGCAGCTTGAGGGACAGGGATGGGATCCCGCAGGTTTCAGGAACAGCGCTGGGCGGAGGTAGGGATGGATGCCGATGCCAGCTTGAGGAAGGGACCCAACTGTGGTTGAAGGGATTGCGGATGGGTGGTGGTGGAAGTGCGAACTAGAGTTTGGTGGCTGGCGCCTCCCTTTTGGATTGGGCATCATGGGGAGTCACCAGGGCAGCAGGGTATCCTAAACCTAATAATAGACCAAATACCTCAATTGTCAGCCCAATATCCTTACACCAGCAGGCAGCCTAGTTGTCACTCTTCCCTGATTGGACAACTAATTGCGATAAGTCGACGACTTGAAACCTAATCGGAGTAATTGGGTCGGTGGATTTGATAATCGGTGTCAATGGGAGGGTGGGAGGGAGGTTTAAAACTTATCAGATCTCCGAAAATATTGAATTTTTCTTTTTTTTTAGTATACTACTGTTTATAGTGTCCTTAAATTGCTACCACGTTTATCAGTGAAGTTTTGGGGCAGGCTGCATCATTCTTTGCCTTTTGTATTGATAACTTCCCTTTTTCTTCAGGCAGAAACAACTGTTATTAACCAATGTAATCAGCTGCTCTCACCATCTGCTGAGCCAAACTATGTCATGACCTATTTGAGCCACAGTTTCCCTCAGCATCGTCAATATCTTTGTGCTGGTGCTTGGATGCTGATGAATGGACATCTCGAGATCAACAGTGCAAATCTTGTATGTTTTAATTATTCTTTTAATGTGACTGTTATTTGTTTCTCTTTCTATGTGTTTATCTCATGATCTTCATGCAGGCTCGTGTCTTAAGAGAGTTTTCACCTGAGGAAGTTACAGCAAATATATATACGATGGTTGATGTGCTTCTGCATCATATCCAATTTGAGGTGCAAAGAGGGCATCTAGCACAGGTCTGCTTACCCAGAACAAGAACTGTTTTATTTATCTTACTGGTGTATTAAATAAACTCCTTTTCTCTCTTATGGGCTCTTTTCAGAAGCTACCATGTAAAATTTCTGATTATTTATTTTATGCAGGACTTACTATCCAAAGCAATCACAAATCTTTCTTTCTTTATATGGACACATGAACTCCTTCCGCTGGATATTCTATTGCTAGCTCTTATTGACAGGGATGATGATCCTTATGCTTTACGCCTTGTGGTAAAGACTCTTGAAACTTTCCAATCAATTCCATTTTCTCTGAAATCATGTTGAACCATAAATTTTCTTTTAGTTTCTATCGATTTTGTTCCAATGCAAAATAATTTAGCTGTACAAATTATATTACTCTTGTGCTTTCAAATGTTAGTCATTTAGGACACTGAGAAGGTCCAGAATTGTGTTTCTTTTTTTCTAAGAAAACATTGATGATTATAGTAGCATCAATCTTATGTTTTACGTTGATGGTCAAAGCTCATGAAATTTGTCAGACAAATCCCAAAACGATCACATTTCTGATAGAGGGTGTAGCCAATTCAACTGCTGTTCTTGGTCACACTTTAAAAGCTGTACTTATATTCTATTCACAGATCTTGAATCTAGTGCAAGTGGTATATCCACAGTGTGAGCAGCAAATATTCTCAATAGTGATGTCCCTATGCTTGCACTTTGATTCCTTACAATTGACTCTTGACTAGTACATTGAGCTGGTTGGTTTCCATTTTTACTGTAGTCTGTATCTGCCTAGATTCTGTATTGCTTGTATCACGGTTCCTAAAATGGATTCACTGTGCTAAATTTAATATATTACTAGTTGCTTCAGCCGTGCATGCGCATAATTAATGCTGATCATCAATTTACCATCACAGATAAGTCTGCTTGAAAAGCCAGAACTTCAGCAAAGAGTCAAGAATTTCTGTAATACTCCTCCAGAGCATTGGCTGAAAAATCAACATCCAAAAAGAGCTGAGCTCCAGAAAGCTCTTGGCAGCCATCTCTCATGGAAGGACCGGTAATTGGAATCCTTTAGTATATTACTTACTAAAGTGCTTTATACATTAGTAAAGTCAATGGCATTAAGTAATTATGCAATTACATATCTCATGTTTGATATTTGTGTGACATGGCACCCATATAATAAATAGGTTCCATTCAAAAAAGCTGTGTTCTGTTGAATAGCAATTTCATCTATTTATTGCATAGTTATGTTTTTTTATATTAATTTGGCTGCCTGATACAATTTGATATTTTGGATGTGCTGGTCATGTTTTTGGCCAGTATGGTGTTTTATTAGGATTATATTTTATGTATGGTCAGTGATTGTTTGTCCATTTATATCCCAGCCTCCCAGGCTTAAACTAGATTTTGTAATATATGCTGCACGTATTCCAAAAATATAAGGCTACTATTGGCTGTCAACTTACCAAACAGAATGCGAGGTTTTCTTCTGAGATACAATACATATTGCTGGTACATCAGATGTTATTCTGCTTTAGCACAGGGCTGCCTGTCTACCTTTTTATGCTTGTTCTTTTCTTTTGATATTTCTTTCGTTCTGTGCCTACTAAAGCTTTTAGGATAATGTATCATTTAAATTTGAGACATGTCCATATTTGACTTTGATTTTTAACTGTAGTGTTCACTATTTTTGTTTTCAATGGTGGTCATAGAATCTTGATGTACTCTGGTTGTGTTAATGCAGCTATCCACCCTTCTTCGATGACATTGCTGCACGCTTGCTTCCTGTTATCCCGCTGATTATTTATAGGCTTATTGAGAATGATGCAACAGACATTGCAGACAGAGTTCTTGCATTTTATTCTTCCTTGCTTGCCTTCCACCCGCTAAGATTTACATTTGTACGTGATATTCTTGCGTATTTCTATGGTCATCTTCCAATCAAACTAATTGGTAGGATCCTCAACCTGCTGGGTGTTAGCACTAAGGTAAACCTATTTACTCTTTTAGTTGTAATACTTTGTACCTAACACTTGCTAACTGTGAGCTTTTTCCAGACCCCCTTTTCGGAATCTTTTGCTAAATATTTAGTGTCATCAAATTCTTCAATATGTCCCCCACCGGAATACTTTGCCAACCTGTTGCTCAACCTGGTTAATAATGTTATACCTCCTTTAAGTAGCAAATCCAAATCAAACCCAGCAGACACAACACGCTCGACTTTCAACAAGCGTCATGCATCTTCACAACCTGGTGGAGTCGGTAACACTGATGGCCAGAGGGCATTTTATCAGAATCAGGATCCTGGGTCGTATACACAGCTTGTTTTGGAAACAGCAGCTATTGAGATTCTCTCACTTCCTGTGCCTGCTGCTCAAATAGTGTCCTCTTTGGTTCAAATAATAGCACATGTACAAGCAATGCTTATACAGTCAAATAGTGGCCAAGGAATGTCAGGTGGTTTGGGGCAAAGTTCTGGGCTGCCAACGTCTCCTTCAGGAGCTGCTGAATCCTCAGGTCCCAACCAAGCAAACAGTGCTGCAAGTGGGGTCAATGCCACTAACTTTGTTTCTAGGAGTGGCTACTCTTGCCAACAATTGTCTGTTTTGATGATTCAAGCATGTGGTCTTTTGCTCGCACAACTCCCACCAGAATTCCACATGCAACTATATTCAGAAGCAGCTCGAGTCATAAAAGACTGCTGGTGGCTTGCTGATAGTTCCAGGCCTGTTAAAGAGCTTGACTCTGCTGTTGGCTATGCACTGTTGGATCCTACATGGGCTTCCCAAGACAATACATCAACAGCCATAGGTAGAACATTTTTCTTTAGTCTTATGAGCTGGATCAGATCAGAGTTAACTTAATGGAAAATTATATGGCGCACTCATTAGCTAAAATACCATGTTGCAATGTTTTAAAAATCATCACAAAAACCATGTAGTACACCTAAAGTTAAGTGTAGCTGCAATAATTGAGTTTGAAATTCATCTTTGATGTTGAGATTAAAAAAACAGAAGTGTCGCTGTCAACACATGATGAACGGTGCCAGGTTGACTGCTTATCTATTTTATTTCTTGGCTTCTAGGATGAATTTCAAACTGAATTGTTGTGGCTATACTTAACTTTACGTGTATTACATACATGATTTTTGTGTCGAGGGCGCCAGCCCACCTGGGTGCCAAATCTGCACTCTAACTTAATATGCTAGTGCCTCACTTATGTCTCGTGTTGTCTGTGCTTTGGCTGCAGGTAACATTGTCGCCCTTTTGCATTCATTTTTTAGCAATCTTCCACAAGAATGGCTGGAATCTACCCATACTGTCATCAAACACCTTCGGCCAGTCAATTCAGTTGCCATGTTAAGAATTGCCTTCCGCATATTGGGTCCCTTGTTACCTCGTCTAGCCTTTGCTCGGCCTTTGTTCATGAAGGTATATACTTGTTTTTCCCTTTGTGGTTACTCCAAAATTTAAAATCTGTGCTATATATATTTCTTTTTTCCTTTAAACTAAAAGCTCAACCAACCTTGAAGGAACTAGGTGTTTTTTTAACAAAATAATAATTAAGAAATATGCACCGAAATTTGCCTCGACGAATACTTGAACTTGAGTGGTCCAGGCATACGTCCACTGTCCTTGACTATCTAAGCTAGGCTCGGTTCATTGCTTTAGATTTACATTATGAGCTTGTAAATTTGCTTGATTGTTGCATCATGTGATTCCCTATCATTGTTTGTTTGAGCTGATTTTTTATAATTTTAACTAGCTAGCCTGGGGCAATATATTGTTTAATTATTTATAGACTACATTATCTTGCTTGTGCTACTAAATTAGTTGCATTGTTTGGTTTTGCAGACCTTGGCTTTACTCTTCAATGTTTTGGGTGATGTGTTTGGTAAGAACCCTCCGGTCTCAAATCCAAATCCTGTGGAGGCATCAGAAATTGCTGACATAATTGACTTCTTGTAAGATATATATTTTTCTTTCCTGATATGCACTTTTCTCATCCCGCGCGAAAGTGTTACTGCATATAGTCATCTCCTTATCCATCTCAATACCATGATTTCCTTCTCATGCTAAACAGGCATCATGCGGTGATGTATGAAGGCCAAGGGGGTCCTGTTCAGAGCACGAGCAAACCCAAGCTGGAGATACTGACATTATGCGGGAAAGTAATAGAAATTTTGAGGCCAGACGTGCAACATCTTCTCTCCCACCTGAAGATTGATCCCACCTCGTCAATCTATGCTGCAACGCATCCAAAGCTCGTTCAAAACCCATCCTAATGTTATAGCTTATAAGTGTATTCTAATGATGCAAGATGCTTGGAACCACTGCAGAAGTCTCAACGTGATGATGTAGGAGTAGGATCAGTAGAATTACAATAACTGTAGTGTATCCTCATCCAACCGGAATCTAGATCTTACCCTAATTACTAGAGGCATATTCTCAAGTAATTCGGTGTTGTCAGTTGTATCCTTTAGCTAGAATGCTGTAAATACTAACTGCTTAAGCGCGTATTAGGACATGCATAATTACATTGTGTAACCATGGAGGTTATCTTGCCAGGCTAATAATTTTGGCTGCCTTGCCTGTGAACCATGCGACATTTGTATCCTGTCGCATTAGGGAGTGAGCGATAACCGACACAGTCGCATGATACAAGATTTTTGCCGGTTGGTCGATTGTCACCGTGCAGATCTCTTTGTAACAGTGCTGCATGTGTGGAAGGTTTGTCCGAGGAGTGACTGCTGTTAGCTCGATCATCCATGGTGTAGATCGGTGGGGTTTCATTGGTTTCTCGTAGAAATGGTATGTACGCAGAGGGACAGAGGGAGAGGGAGAGGGAGAGTTAGGGTTAGGCATAGACCATCGGTAGGCATTGAGGAGGCGGATCCGGTCATCACAGGTTCGCCGGTGAAGATCTGCGCTAGGGCAGCGATGGACGATGAAGGAGTGGTGCAGTGAAGTGGTGTTGGCGCAATGCCGCAGCGGCGGCGATGCTTTCCGTCACTGGCTACGCCCCTCTGTTAGATTGGAGTAGGGTTTGCCGGTGGGGCGTACGGCTCAGGCCAACCTCGTACGGAGAGCCACTGACCCCCACCTCTATTTAATACGCAGTGTGACGGGGGCCCGCCAGCCATAGATGGACTGGGCGCCCCCGATCAGGGCGCAAGGTCAAGGCTCAAATGGCCGTTGGGCCACTGTGGTTGGGAGATCAAACTAACATTCTCCCCCTTGATCTCAACTCATATTTTAACTTTAAACTTTGACTTTAATCCTTTTCACTTTTATTTGTTCCATCACATATTAGTGCATAGAGCATGCTTCATCGTCACGGTCAATCGCTGATAGATTTAACAGCTACAATACATGTCCCTGTTCTGAAACAGATTCTTTAACTTTGGGCCCTTTATTGTCTGGAAATCATAGGCTTTCCCTTAAACCCATGTCGACTGTGTGTTCTCTGAACACACTGGGTGGTAAGCCTTTTATACGTGGATCTGCAAGTACTTGCTTGTTACTTATATGTTCAATACATTAAGCATGATTCCGGACTTTCTCCTTCACAACGTATAACTTTAACGTCAATGTGTTTGGTAGCACACTTGACCCGTTGTTATAGGAGCGAACTACTTAAATGGTTATTACTGTTGAATACCATTATCAATTTTGGGTGTAAGTTCTTTTAACCATTTCGCCTGTCCTTAAGCCTCATAACAAGCTATACTGTGGGTATACATCTTTAATGACACCACAACTGTTTCTTTGGAGCTTTTCCACAATAAAACTCCAACTGCAAGTGTTAGCTACTATGTGGGTTTCACTAAATATCTCGCCAAAATTTAACATTTGTACCCACAACTATTTGAAAGTACTTATTCTTTCTTACTCACCATGAGGCTTATAAATCTTTGCACAATTACAAAACATTCTCAACTCCATTCCAGTGATCTATATCTGGACTGGACTTCTGCCAAAACATTCCGAATACATGAACTATGTTAGGATAAGTTCTTACTTATAAGCATTCATTAAGCTTTCAACAGCTGAAGCATATAGGACGTCCTTTTTATCGATCTTACATTGGTTCTTGGAACACTGCAAGTTCCCAAAACTATTATCCTTTACTATAGGAACAGGCGTAGGTTTACTCACATATATACTTTATTTCTTTAGAATCTTCTCTAAGTATACACTTGAGATAGTTCTAATACCTCTTTTCCTTTTGTCTCGGTAAGTTCCAATTTCTAGAACGAATGACGCTTTACCAAGATCATTCTCATTGAAACTTGAGGACAAGAATTGTTTCTTCTCTAACAGTAGATTAACACCACTACTAGCGAGTAAGGTGCTACCCACATGCAGGATTAGGAAAATAAATTTCTCATGTTTAAACTTTGCATAAATACAATTGTCTTCTGCATTCCCTTTAAACCCAAACTTTCTTATTGTACTGTCAAACTTTAAGTACCAATGTCTTGAAGCTTGCTTTAATTCATAAATGGATTTCTTTAGACAACATCCCTTACGTTCTTTTCATTCCACGACAAAACCTTTTGAGTTATGCCATGTAAACTTTCCATACAAATCCCCGTTGAGGAATGTGTCTTTACATCCTTCTAATGTTACTGTAAATCGTAATGTGCTACTAACACCATTATGATTCTAAAAGAATCCTTACATGCTCATTATAATCTATTCCTTCCTTTGTGTAAATCATTTCGCCACAAGTGGTCCTTTATAGCTTTTAATATTCTATTTGGATATCTTTCTATATTCCCTTTGGAGTCACTTTTGTCTTTGTAGACCTATTACAGCCTACTGTTTTGGCTTCATTAGGAATTTCTTCTAAGTCCCAAACATCATTGGTATTTATCGATTTCATTTTATCTTCCTTTGCTTCTTGCCATTTAGATGAGTGAACGCCACTCATGGATTTTTCAAATGAGGTGGAATTACCCTCCATTTAAATTTATTTCTTAACATTGACTCCTTGTCACCAGAAATATCTGATTTTCTTATTCTTTGAGACCTTCTGGGGCCTCGTGGCACTTCTTTCATATGGGGCTATTGTTACTCTTCATTGCCAAAAGGCAATTGTCCTATAGCCTCCTGTATCACAAGATCCTTATTTACTTATTCATCTTCTTTAAGAGCTAACATCAGGTGTTGTATATGTCATACAATATCAACATGTATTAAGCAATTTGTTGCTCTAAAACACTATAGTGGATATGTAATCCCACTTCTATTCAAGCCTTAGGTATCTACATACCATGCTCCCCTAGATTACTCTATCTTCTGTAAAGATGGTGTATCTTCAAATTTCTTATTTTGGGTTTAATCTGCTAAAAACTCATATGCCGCGTTTAGCACTGCCTTGATAACTCTGAACCCGTCCAGTATGAATACTAGCCGACTATGCTATCTTCCTATTGAAACTATAAAAGGTCCAAGAATTTAGCTATTTCTTTACTTTAGGGGTATCGTTATTATGACCATCTTACTCCCTCAACGATCATATTCATCTTTTATAGATCACTTTTACCTTCAATGCATAGTATGCATTGCATTATCTGAAGTATGGGGAAGTATCTTTCTTAATTGTCTTTCTTAATTAATCTTACATTTCTTCCCCTCGAAATATGGTATGAACTTTTCTACCACAATTTTGAAACATTCAGAACTCTTGTGAATGAGAAAACTTTGATTACTTACTTTATCCACATGATTACATCATGCAAACAAAATTCGTATGGGAGTATATTTTCCTCATTACACTTCAAAACTCAACATACTCTATTATTATCAATACTTCTGCAAGTCACACTTGCATATCATTCTTATCTTTTGGTTCACATGTAACTTTCTTTTGTTCTTAAACTCATTGAGTACTTAATGACCATGACACAATCAGAGTGTACGGTCAATACTAGGATAGCATAAGAGCTATCCTAAACTTCTCTCCATGTGCGGGATATTTCTTTAGAGCACATGAGTCATCACATCCTTCTCCCGCCATGCGGGATAAGTACTATGCCAACTTTACCCCGTCATATGGGTATTTTCTCAAACTTTTCCCGTCATGCGGGTACTATCACCAACTTTTACCGTCATGCGAGATAATTCCCTTAAACGAACATAAATGCCAGGATTGGC
Organism: Miscanthus floridulus; assembly: GCF_019320115.1. NCBI lineage: Eukaryota > Viridiplantae > Streptophyta > Magnoliopsida > Poales > Poaceae > Miscanthus > Miscanthus floridulus. The sequence goes on along the minus strand of NC_089586.1, from coordinate 116,077,327 downwards.
TCGTGTTCTATCATCAAATTCAGAAATAAATCCGAATATTCTTTTAACACATATGTTTAATCCAATGTTGGTCAAATTAAACATGTATATGACTTTTACAACTCTCATAAGTGAAACTGAAAATAAATTCTTCTTCACAGAGAGTACATAAAAGACATTTCTCAATAAAGACTCTCATTGATCTATCTCTTTTCTTGGATCAATATCCTAGAATTCTTTTCTTTTGAAGCCATTCTTTAAAGAGAACACAGTCCCTTAAACAATGGCATTCTTTCATACATAACTTGCCCTTAGGCATTTCATCATCTGAGTCACAAGTACCCAGCTCATTTCTCTTACTGCCTTCAAGAATGAAAGCATGGAGGCCTTTTGTCTGAAAAAATATTCAACAATAATGCTCATTAAACTTTAAAATCTTTATGTTCTATTCTATATCACCGTTGGACAGAAATAGAATAAAACATCATTCTTCTACATTAATTCCACATCACCGTTGGGTAGAAATAAAATTAATGTATAGAACCTCAATAATCTTGAAAATATAGAATTGCTCCTCAGAATTAAATTCTTCCGTTGGTTCGAATCTAATTAGAAGACAATCAACTTCATTGCAGCGGAAACATGAAAATACATTTCTCTAGTTTAAGAGCATTCCTTGATCTTTATCTTTTCTCTGAAAAATTGGTCACTTTGATACAAAATTCAACAGAGATTTAAACTTTAAACATAGAGCTCATAGAATTATAATATTGTTATCATCAACGTTGGTCAGAAAATAACAATACCATAATTTAACTTTAACTATCAACCGACTATTCCTCCAATTAAAAGTTTCCCGTTGGTTTCAATTTTAACTGGAGGATTAACTTTTCATCATTTACTGAATAACTACAACTGCTCTTCAAATTAAATTCTCCCGTTGGTTCGAATTTAATGAGAAGATAATAAACTTTAACTTCGCAGCGGAAAAAAAGAACTCATTTTCTTGAATTTTATCCACAGAGAAAATCACTTTTCTAATTTCTTTTGAGCCAATTTCTATTTTTCAATCTTCTAGAAAAAAAAGAAAAAACAAAAAATCGGCTCGCGGGCTCATTCTGACTGTTTCGGCCCAATAACCAGCAAAAGTCGGCTTGGCCCACCACTCCGCGCGTGCGCAGGCCACACCTAGGCCGCAATGTGGGCCTAGGCCGGCAAAGCTTCGCGCGCCAGCGCGCCCGCCTGGGCCACGACGCTGGCCCGTTCGATCTCGGTCGTCTGCGCCGATCCGACGGCCGAGCGCGCATTTCGTTCGGATAAAACGTCGACGCCGCGCGCCCCCGAGGAAACCCTAACCTCATTCTCTTCGGCCCTCTCTCTCTCTTCGCCTCACTCTGCTCTCTCTTCGCAGCGCAGTAGCACCGAGCGAGTAGACAAGAGCGACGACAGCGAGAGCGAGCAGAGAGCCCCAGCGCCGTCGCCAGCCCCCTCACCGGCGTGCACGCTCTCCAGCGGGTGAGCGCACCGCTGTCAAGTTGCCTGGCCACGGCGCCCCTGAGGCCATTTTGCTCGGATAAAACGTCGACGCCGCGCCCCCCCGAGGAAACCCTAACCTCATTCTCTTCGGCCCTCTCTCTCTCTTCGCCTCACTCCGCTCTCTCTTCGCAGCGCAGCAGCACCGAGCGAGCAGACAAGAGCGACGGTGGCGAGAGCGAGCAGAGAGCCCCAGCGCTGTCGCCAGCCCCCTCGCCGGCGTGCGCGCTCCCCAGCGGGTGAGCGCACCGCCGTCGAGCGGCCTGGCCGTGGCTCCCCTGAGGCCAGTTTCGGCGAGCAGCTCCCCCCGGATTCGGCCCTCTTTTCCCCGCGTGCCGTTCTGCACGACGGCGAGGTAGACTCTCTGGGTTTCCCTCTTCCCGTTTTCCCTTTCTTTGGTTCTCGTTCTCTTTTGGTTCTGATTCCACCGATTTGGGGATTATGGTTAGGGTTTCGGTTCCTATTCTTCTTCCCCGAGTTCGAGTCATGGGTTTAGGGTTCGGATCAAGCGGTCTTGAAATCGAGACCCTTCCATCTTCACCCAGTTAGGGTGGGTTAGGGTTAGGGAAAACCCTAGTCTGTGTGCTCAAATCCGAAAGGATCTAATCCATTATTTTCTTTTCTTGTTCTTTTGATTCTCTTCCCGCGCGTTAGCAAGCCGGCGGCGGGTGCTCCATCCTACGTGAGGCGGTAGTGACGGCGGCGGGGAAGCCCTGGTAAGACTTCCCCCGGACCGTCCAATTTCTTTAGGTTCACTTTTTCGAATCGAATTCGGTTCTTCTTCATCTTTGCTTTTCCCTACTTGATCTACACGGAACCCGCTATGATACCATTGTTAGCTCCTTAGGACCATCCGTGGTGTAGATCAGTGGGGTTTCATTGGGTTTCTCGTAGAAATGGTATGTACGGAGAGGGACAGAGAGGGAGAGGGAGAGTTAGGGTTAGGCACAGACCATCGGTAGGCATTGAGGAGGCGGATCCGGCCATCACAGGTTCACAGGTGAAGATCTACGCTAGGGCAGCGACGGGCGATGAAGAAGGAGTGGTGCAGTGAAGTGGTGTTGGCGCAGTGCCGTGGCGGCGGCGGTGCTTCCCGTCACTGGCTGCGCCCCTCTGTTAGATCAGAGTATGGTTTGCCGGTGGGGCGTATGGCTCAGGACAATCTCGTACTGAGAGCCGCCGACCCCCACCTCTATTTAATGCGCAGTGTGACGGGGGCCCGCCAGCCATAGATGGACTGGGTGCCTCCGATCAGGGCGTGAGGTCAAGGCCCAAGTGGCCGTTGAGCCACTGTGGTTGGGAGATCAAACTAACAACTGCATCATCAGTTAATTAATAGTGTATGTGTACCATACGAACTGTGCACATCTTACGCAATGAATTGACAACGGCTTACACGGAGTCACGGACCACAGGGCGGCCTCCTAATATAAGTTTCTGTTGTCGATATCATTTGTCGTTTTCCAGTTCAATAGTCGAGCGACTTTCATTTATCTTCGTACTTTCTAAGTTCTGCGATCCCCCTCAATCATCTGGTAGAACTGATATCTAAATTGTATCAATTGCAAGGAGCCTCTAAATTAGGTCAGATTTAGCTTAAAATTTTAGACCGATTCTATAGGTGCACATTATTTGTACGACCCTTTGAATAGGTGACCTAGAGAAATTTTTTACAGAGTTAATAAATTGGTTAAGGAAAAATGAAGCTATAACACGAGTTCTTCAATTATAAAATGAAGCTATATAAAGGAAGTCGCTGTTGAAGAAGGTCGAAAAGCCGAGATTAACCCTGAACACACCTAAAGCCCATTTCGATCCTAGAGGGACTAGAAGAATCCAGATATTAGATAGAGATTTTGGGAATCTTGATTTGAATAGAAATAATCTGATCTGTTTGAATTCCCAGATTATACTCTTGATAGTGGATGCATTGTAGAAAATAAGTGTCTAAATTTTTTTTAGATGGTTCTGATTGAAGCAAAGAGTAAAATTATCTTTTCCCATCTTAGAATCTCCCAGAAGCTCATAGAGAAAGGATATTGGATTGTCGCTTTGCATCGCTCGAATACATAGTACAATCTCCTAGAAGCCTCGCCGTTTGGATCAAATTCTTATTTTTTTAGCCAGATTATAAAATCACAATTGGATCCAAAACACTCCCCGATAAGGCAAGTTATGAAACATCTCTCTATATAGAGAGATATTACATCTTACCTGATCAACCTAAATTTATGATATCCAATCTTATACCCTGATCAGTAAGTCTATGTCGATATAGTGATGCTATAGACTAAGACAAAAAGCGGAGCGATGGTTTCATTGCTCAAGGCACCCTTTAAAGTATGAGATAATTACTAGCTTTAAGACAACTTCTTTAGTAGAATTAACTTTTAACATATATCTCATAGTATGAGTATCTTCACATGAAAACATCATATAATCTTGAGAGATGTGCATGAACTAGAGCCTCTTTGGGAGGCCTCCAAACAGGGCTGCCAGAGCCCTATCAAACAACATCTTGGGAAATAGCTTCACAAGAGGAGCGACATTGAGCTCGAGTTGTCTCCCTGAAGAATGAAAGCAACCTGAGCTCTACCAAACAACCTCTTGGGAAACATCTTCACAAGAGGAGCGGTCTTGTTCGGCTTACCTTATATTTGGCTTGTTCGGCTTGTTTTTTTTTCCAGCCGGAACAGTATTTTTCTCTCGCAATAATTCAGCTAGAACAGTGTTTTTTAGCCAGTTTCAATTAAATTTCAGACCAGCGAACAGGGCCATTGAGCTGGAGCCGTTACCCTGAAGAACGAAAGGAGCCCAAATTTATGGCTCGGCTCCGCCTGGAGGTCGCACGAGCAAAGACCTTGCTGCCCTCTTCTGTCTTCTCTCCGGCCAGCCAGACGCACAGACGTCAGACGGTCGCGTGCACTGCGGAGGTAGTCTGGCGAGAGGCCTGGCGTGGTGCCTGGTGGCTAGGGTCCCTGGTCGAGGCAGGATCAAGTGCGGCGCTCAGCGGCTCTGCCTCCGTAGGCATGTAGCCCGTCTACCGGCCGCCGGTGGCCTGGCCTCTACAGAGCCAGCGATGCCTATCTGCGACACCAAGCAGTCAAGCACCATGAACGGTTTTTTTTTGAGCTTTAGCAAAAAAGAAGAAGGTGATTCTAGCGTCCCGCACATCCGGCGCATGAGTGCGTCCGGACACCGGTCGCTTCCAAAGCCCGCGCCGTCCCCTGTGCCGAATAGAACGGAACCCACCCTATAGAACAGAATAGAATGAGACCCGCCCCTATCCTCCACTCCCCCCGCGCCTCTGTCCCTTGGCCCGTTCCCCAACACGCCCCCGTTCCCCCACCGTGCCCTATCTAAAAGAGCACGAAACACTTCAAGTGCAACGTTGCAAACATTTAGAAAAACTATATAGTGCAACGTCGGGATATAGGCTCTATTCGTTTCTTTTATAATCCGTCTTTCTCAGCTTATTTTTTTCAGTCGGAATAGTGTTTTTCCCTCACAACAAATCAGCCAGAATAGTGTTTCGACTTGTTTTTTCAGCGAATCAAACGGGGCCATAAATACTGCAAAATCGCAAAAATATGTAGTGCAACATTGAAAAACATGCACTGCAACATCGAAAAATATATACTGCAACAACGAAAAATATGTACTGCAACATCAAAAAAATATGTACTGCAACATCGAGAAACATATGTTGCAAGATCGAAAAACATGTACTACAACATCGAAAAAATATGTACTGCAACATCGAAAAATATGTGCCGCAACATCGAAAAATTATGTACTACAACATCTCAAGCAATAGTACTGCAACATCGCAAAAACATCTGCTGTAACGACCCAAAAATCCCATTGCAACATTCAAAAATCATCTATTGCAACATCAAAAAAACTATTCTAACACGGGAGAAACATAAAAAAAGCGTACAAAACAGCCCCGCCACGTCCCTCAGATCCAGAGGAGGAGGAGGGCTTAGATCCAGAGAAGGAACGACCTACCTCGTCGGAGCCGCTGCCGTCGTCCTCGTCTCCGGTAGGGGTCGCATGGAGATCGCAGAAAGAGGGAGAGAGGGAGGGACAGCGACCTAACGCGCGGGGGCGGCCCAAGAACGGCGCGGCGCGGCAGCGAGTGGGTGCGGAGGAGAGGGGGGGAGCGGGCGAGTGAGTGGGCGCGGGGAGTCACGGGGATAGGATAAGGAGTCGGTGGGCGCGCTCGGTCGAGTCGTTCCATGTGCGGGTCCGTCCGGACAGAACGGACGCCCACACAGTATCAACATCGAAAAAATAAGTAGAAAGCGCTATAATTTCTTGAGGCATTCACGTGTCTTATATACATCTTTGATTAGGTAACACCTTAGAATCTTTTAAGTTGTTGAATCTTGTCCAACCATGTGTTTTCAAGTGTATTACCAAGTCAAATACACAATGGCAAAATAGATATTTGATCTCTTTTACCCATCCGGAGAAGCCGCTTTTGTAGAGGACCGTTTGGAAAGAAGCAGGAGACCTGCCAAAGTGATCCTAACTCTTAACTTAGAGATAATTTCCCTTTTTCTTTTATTATTAAAATAATATGATTAAAGCTAGCTCACAAGCTAACCATATTGGAAGCGTCTATGTGATATATTTAAGATATTTGAGATTAATTATGCTGAATCATGCTGATATTAAAAATGGAGATCGATTGGGAAGACCGGTGTTCCAACGAGAAAGGAGCTGGATTCAACCAGGCTCCTCCACAGCAGGTCCAGTGCACGCATCGGACCGCAGGCAAAGCACAGGACCCGCCGTTCAGCTGAGCTGAGGCCTGAGGCCAGTCAGTCAGTCAGAGACGGGCTCACACGTGCGACTCACCCCGCCCCAGCTCCGCGCCACGTGGGCGCGGCCCTTTCCACTTCGGGCCGTGTCTATTAATCCCCCGCGGCGCGCCTCCTCTTAAGGCTTCTCCTCGCGCGAGTCCTCAGGCTTCACTCGAGTGAGTGTGAGTGCATCGCCGGAGAGAGAGACCGCAATCGAGTCAAGCACGCTCTATCTCTTCGGCTCTCTGTCCACGGCGGGAGAGCGAGAGAGATGGGCAGGCAGCCGTGCTGCGAGAAGGTCGGTCTCAAGAAGGGGCCGTGGACCGCGGAGGAGGACCAGAAGCTGGTCACCTTCCTCCTGTCTCACGGCCGTTGCTGCTGGCGGCTCGTCCCCAAGCTCGCGGGTGCGGTGCATACGCATGATCACCATATCCTTAATCAGACACAAATGCATGCAGATGGACAGTTTTCCTCACATTAATTTCTTCGTTCGTCCGCGCGCGCAGGGCTGCTGAGGTGCGGGAAGAGCTGCCGGCTGCGGTGGACCAACTACCTGAGGCCGGACCTCAAGAGGGGCCTCCTCTCGGAGGAGGAGGAAGCGCTGGTCATCGACCTCCACGCGCAGCTTGGCAACAGGTGGTCCAAGATCGCGGCGCGGCTCCCCGGGAGGACGGACAACGAGATCAAGAACCACTGGAACACCCACATCAAGAAGAAGCTCAAGAAGATGGGCATCGACCCCGTCACCCACCGGCCGCTCGCTCCCGCCGCTCAACCCCTGGCGCCGCTGACGCAGCAGCGCGATCCTCCGCAGGCGAGAGAGGAAGCACGCTGTGACGAGCCCAGCAAGCAGCAGGCGTCGTCGCAAGGGCCGGCGGCGGGCGCCGACGACGACGAGGACGAGGAGGAGACAACGCCGGCGAGCGCCGCCCAGACGCACGGCGCCGGCGCGACGACCTCCTCCCCTGCCTCCGCAGCGGCTGGAGCCGTCTCGCCGTCCTGCTCCTCCTCCGCCTCGGCCTCCGCCGCGACCCCTGGCGCGGATGTCGCCGCCTGGCCCGACCCCATCGACCTCTTCTTCGAAGTGGATGGCATCATGGACATGGACTGGGCGGGCATCCTGTCCGGCTGCGGCGATGACGCCGCCGCGGACATAGGCGTCGATCTGTTCGACCAATACCCCGGCGATGGCTTCGACGAACAAGTCTGGATGTGACGCTTCCTGATAGCAGTACACTGGCGGTGGCGGGTAGGATGATTAGAACTGTTGTTACTCGTGATCATATCTCTGTTCTTGCAGTTTGCATGTCCCGTTTCCTCTCTTCTTCTTTGGTTTGTTGGGTCAATTCAAGTTCGTCCGAGTCCATGCATGCATGGTTTGCTGGTATGGAGAGAAGCCGGGTGTGTGCGGTTCGTGAAAATGGGGGAATGAAATGTGATTGCGTCAAGCTGTTGATGTCAATCTCATGGCCAGGGATCATTCTCTGTTCATGAGCTAGCAAGTGTCAAATCCTTGTCACCACTCACCACTCGTGTACAGTTCAGTTCAGGAATGTGAAGTTTCTGATGATGTAGCGGGCTACCTTCCACGGTACTATCTTCAAGTACAGACTATTAGCCTTGGGAGGACAAGGTCAAAACACAGAAATTAATTGCACAAACCACCAACCAAATCAGATTGAGATGATGCCTGCTGCTGAGACTCGACAGTAGTACCAAAGCTCGGTGTAGTAAATCTGAATGTCCATTGAAGCCTGCAAAATGACCCTTGTATTAAACCCTTTTCCTCTCTGTGATGCCTGAACAAACTTTTCCTGTTGACCAAACATTCCTCTGTACTGCGTTGACCCTTGGCTGGTCTGAAACTGGCTGGTTCTGTGAGAGAGAAACACTGTTTGGCTGGTTTGATAAACAGTAAATTATGAGGGGGAGCAGCCGGCTGGCCGGTCTTTCCAGACCAGCGAACGCCCCCAAAAAGAAAATCTCGATTCGACCTTTCATGGTACTATCCTAGCCAGCTGTGAATCTGTGATGTCCGAGGTAGTAGTTTATATTAGTGTAAAATAAGGCGAGCACAAGGTCACTGTGGGCTTGGCTAGCTTATTATGATCCATCCATGAGTAACAAGGAAGAAACGATTTAACGATCAACAAGTCCGGTTGTAAAATTCAGGCTTGTTTGGATGAAGGACTGAAAAATGTGTCTGGGCTAAGTAGCTCATGCATAATGTCGACTTCCAGCGTCTGAAACTAGATCGATCAGTTTGAATGGCTGAGCCCTGATTACGATTCAAACAAGCCTCGACAACACATAATACTTAGCATGATAGCATGTTATGAAGATACGGGTATCACCCCTTCAAAGCTCAAACCATTTACTCCTATATTTGAAAAACGAACTGCATATCTGAATCCTAATGCTTGAGTACTAGTCATCGATCAGTTTGAATCAGCTCCAGGAGTAGGAGACGAGAGTGGTACACACACGTGCGCATCAGCGCTTAGTGAACTGCAGTCACATCGATCAGCTAGCTGTCAGATCAGGCACGGTTGGTGCCCGGTCACCGGCGTCCCACTCCCAGGACGATGCGATTGGGCTCGCCTCGCCGGCTTCCATTGGGTACGCTACAGCCTACAGCTACACCGTGCCTGATCCTAGGCTAGTTGCTCTGCTCAAGTGGTGATGTGCCCGAAGCCGATCGCCCGGGCGGCGAGACAGGGAGCTTTGCCTAAAGCGACGCTCCCGTTCCATCGGCCTCTGCAAAAGCCAAAGCTAACTGCCCGGCCCGCCATTTAGCTGCCGCTGCTGCTGCTGGCCGGCCACCACAAACACAAAGCCTGTGCTGTGTTGTGTTGTGTATAGTCGCCGCGGGAATGTTTCGCCTCTATCGCCCCTGCCCTACCCTACCCTGCCTCCCCGCGGCGTGACCTCAGCATCGCGTCATGGCTGCGTCACAGGTTTCGCTTCGAGCGAAGGAGAGACTCGTGTCACTGTCACCAGTGACCCATTAATTCCCCCCCTTCTGTTTAACAAAACATTCACCGCCCGGGGAATACCAGCTGGGGTTGCACCTACGAGAATATAGCATGCACGCAAATCTCGTTATTATCTGTAAAGAGGCAATTAAAGAGCAGGCACATAATTCGTAGGCCGAGAATAGAAAACCACACAACTCATCACTCATCAGTGTGCATGCATGATGACCGCATCTACGGCCAGCAGCATGTATCAGTACGCTGTACGCGTCGCAGGCTACCGCGCGCTACCATGCATGATGGCGGCAAAATCGTTACGCCGAAAAGCTAGCTAGGCCGCTCATCATCATCCACGGCGACCACGACACATCATCCCCGCCCGCACGCAGCACGCCGCAGCAGCGAGTCAGCGACGGATCGGTCGGAGTCGGTGGTGGCGCCGGCGCGGCGTGGCCCGAGCGGCCGGCAGAGCCCCAAGTGTCTCGCCGCCCCCGCGCGTACGTACGTGTGGACCTCGGCGCGCCTTTTTGCCTTTTGCCGCTCTGGCCTCTGGGGACTGGGACTCGCGGCCGGGGACGGGGATGAAAAAGGCTTGGGCCGATCGTGCTGGAATGGATGTGTCAGGCGCTGCGCATTGCAATGATGGGCTGCATTCACCTGAGCCGTCCACGGCTCCGCGCTGGTGCTCGGTCGCCCGCAGCTAGCCGCAGGTGCGGTTTCCGCGTACTACTAGCTAGTAGGAGTAGCATTTTCAAGCGAACCACCGGCCGGCACTGTGGTCGACGGATGTGACGGCCGGCAAAGGGAATTTAGTTTGGTAGCAGATGGAAGCACCACATGCCCCGAGCCGGCGCGTGGAATCTCGGAGCAGAGCGCCCGCCCGCGAGACGCGACAGGAGATCGAACCCTATCGATCGATCCGCAGCATGCAATGGCCCGCCCAATGCAAAAGCCATCGTACGCAATGCAAACCTGTGCCTGCTGGCCCTGTGCGCGATGCCGCGTGTGCCTGCAAAGCGTGTGCGCGCGTCCAGTCATTTGCAGCCAAGCGGCAGGCAGCATCATCATGTCATGGGTCATGGCGCCATTCGTACACCCGCTCGATCCGCTAGCTAGTGGTAGTGGGTTTAGGTGCGATGAGATCGCTCCATATCTGATTATTAAGTACCTTATCCTCCCTACCCATCCCAGCATTCCATTCCATTTCCATGCTCGGCGACCGATCCATCGTCCCCCCTTACCTTTCTTTCCATCCACTATATCATTTCGATCGTTTTGATCACACAGGCTACGTAGTGCTTAGCTTCTTGCTTCTTCTACAGCTACAGGCCAGCAGAGGGCAGAGGCCACACGCCAAAGCCGTGCCGTGCATGCCCATAGGCCATATAGCGCCTGCGTTACGTGACATGCCAGTGCCAGCACGACGCGCGCGGCGACCGTGATGCGCATGACGATGACACCCACGTACGTCGACGACCGCTGGCCGCCGGGCCGCGCATCCCGATCTGGCTGCTGTATTTGTGTGCGTGTGCGTCTCAAGCAAAATTAAAGTTCACTGAGTGAATGAATAGAGAGAGCACGTCAGCCCGTGTTGGCGACGTAGGAACAAGAACGTGATGACGACGACGAAGGCACTGAATAGTGCTCGGCAGCACGCTGTCGCATCGCCAGCTCGCCACGACGCCACCGTCGCACGCCTGTGCGGTGTGGCGTGCCCGTGCGCATGCACTCACGCACTGACGCACGGCACGGCACGTAGTGCGAAAACACGTTACGTGGTTTGCGAAAGAAACACCGTACCCTGCGGCGCGCGGGGCGGACGTCGACGGAGGCGCCACTACTACTGGATGGGTATCATCAGCTCTGTAATTGCCCGGCCCACATACAGATGGGTGCCTTGTGATTAGCATCTCACCGTCTCACGGGCCGCTTCATGGCCTATTTAGTAGCCCAATGGTGCCGTGAACGTGTCTCCCTACTCGAAAACGGTGTCGGCCGACGGCCAACGGCGTCAAATCTTTTCCGAGTGCCAGCATAGCACTCGGCAAAGCCTTCCCTGAGTGCATGATTTTTGGCACTCGGGAAAGACGGCTTTACCGGGCGATGATTAGCCGAAAGGTCTTCACCGAATGTTGCACTCGGGGAAGCCTTCCCCGAGTGCAACTGGCACTCGGGGAAGCCACTGGCTGCTGTAGTGACGGTAGTCTTCGAAAAGAAAGAAGAAAGAAAGCTAGCGTCCGACGTTCGGCCCCGCGTTCGCATGCAACTCCGCTGCACCTGTCTAGTCTCCCGTGTAACAGAGTGCACGCCGCCATCGTAACAGGGGAGCCTGCCCGCTCACCATGCTCGCAGGGGGTATCAACCTCGTCGTGCCCACGTCACCTCCAAAGCCAGGTTCTGCATCTCCGTCGCGTGGAGAGATGTCACAAGCTTCTGCTCTAGGACCTCTGGCAAGGCCCGCGGAGACACCATGTCGTACGGGGGATGGGCTGCGTGTGCCTGCGCGTCCTCCGGTGGAGCGCTGCCACCAGCTTACCGTCGACGCCGCCATGCCTCCCCGCACTAGCTCTCTCTTACTCGCTAAACAACCCTACATTGAGATCTACTTTTGCGACACTCAGATGAAACGATTGAAACATTTGGAACATACACTTACAACATCCAGATAGAATACTTGCAATATATGAAACATATGGAACATGCTGTTGCAACATATGTGTGAAACACATGCAAACATCCAGATCAAAACATTTGCAACCTATGTCTGGAACCGATGAAACATTTTAAACAAACGCTTGCAACATTCCTCTGAAACACTTGCAACATGTGCGACATCCCCGATCTACTTTTGCAACATTCATAAGAAACAACTGCAACATACCTTTGAAATGACTGAAACAACTAAAACGCATACATTTGTAACGTAGGGGAGGGAAATCCTGGACCGGTCGATTCCAGCCGTCGGGAGCGGAGCCGGCGGCGAGCGGCGGCGCACGAGCACCACCACCCGCCAGCGCCACCAGCACCGGTCTAGGCTCAGCCTGGCGAGCGGCGCGTGCTACGAGAGGGAGCGGGCGGCGCAGCGTACGACCGAAACGAGAAGCGAGGTGCGGGTGGGGCACGTGACGGGCGGGGGATAGGAGCGATGAGCTAGCGGCGCTGGTGGGGCACGCGATGGTGTGGGAGCGAGGAGGGAGCAGGCGGCGCAGCATTTGACCGAAACGCGAAGCGAGGTGCGGGTGGGGGATAGGAGCGATGAGCTAGCGGCGCTGGTGGGGCACGCGCGTGGCGTGGGAGCGAGGAGCAAGCGAGCGGCGCTGGTTAAGGGCGCGGTGGGGAGAAGGCTGAGCGGAGCGAGCTAGCGTTGTCAAGATAAGAATAAGAGACGGAGGAAGTTAAGTTACGGTGCACATCACGCTAAGTGTCGGAGCAAGTCACTGGCGTCGAACGTATGTAGCGTTATAGAAAAAAGAAGAGGTGCCGATGCGATATGCCTGCCTTCTTAACGTCAGCTACGGGACATCCTGAAGTCTGAAGAAACGGCAACTGGGCCTTGTACCCGATCCCTTCACGAACATCGCTGATACAAGTTGGATTTGGAGCTCAGGTTCTACGTAGCCCACGCCGGCGCAAGAAGACGTCGCCCGAGCCACGTTCCGACCGCTTCTGGATTGATATAATCGAGTCCAGAAGAAAACCACAAGAATCCACGCCCGATGACGTCCAAAACGACCGATCTGTGTCCATATTCCCTCCCCGCGACGGATCGCATCGCAGCATCTGGTTACGCCACGCCACGGACCCGCCACACGCCTCGGCCAGCCTGAGCCAGCCAGCCGCGCAGCCGCCTCGTCTGTCGTCTCCCGGACCCCTGCGCCGCACCGCCCACAGCAACAGCATCGACCTCGGCCCGGTCCTGGTCGCTTCGTAGTTCGTCCCCTTCCCCGCGCCGCGCCCCAGCGGCAGCAGCGGATTCCCCGCGGTCGGCGGAGAGAGCGGCATGGGGCTCTGGGACTCGCTCCTCAACTGGCTCCGGAGGTTCGTGCTGCCGGACTAACTCTCTCCCTCTTTCTCTTCCCCCTCTCCCGTCCTCTGCCCTCGACCCTTTCGCTCCAATCCATTCATTTGGTGGAAATCCTTCCCGCCCCTTTGTTTCGCTCAACAGTTTCCGGGTGTCTCGACTGGGGCGGGACCGTGACTTCTCTTGGGATTGGGTTGGACTGGGATTCCTTGCAGCGATGTTATGCGGCTTGGTTGCGAATTCAAGTGGGTCGCGTGCTCTGCGCAGTTAGATCCACGCTAGTAACAGTTAACGTACGCACGCAATCGTCAGTTGCTTCTGCATACTAGCCTCGGTAGATCTTCATGCTGTCAGGATAGTTACAAGGATAAAGAGAATTGATTGGAGTACGGGTTCAAAATTATATGGTGTTTACTTCAGCTGTTTGGTGGGTGCCTATGATGGCAATATATATATACTCACGATTGTTGAGCGAAGATGGATAGATACACGATCAAGCTTCTGAAGTATAAGGAGATGCCCGAAAGAGGTTTAAATTCGATTTTCAAAAAGAGTGCCTACAATCTGCAGTGTGAATGGAGACTTTCATTGTTAGGATCTGTCCCTGCCCTTCAGGAAGTGCTTGATCGTGTATGAATGATTGGTTGCTCCTACTCATGTTTGGTGAATTTTAGTTTTCAAACATGACTCTGTGGCAGATCATTTTTATTTCTCTGTTTACTCTTAGTTCTGCTTGTGATAAATGAGATCCTTTCTCTGCTAGTGTGAAATTAGTAGGCGTACCAGTGTGTACATTTTGTTGGCTTTTAAGCATTGCATATTGATTTGTCGCAATTGTACTCATGGCAGTAATATTTTTTTCTCAGCTTGTTTTTTAAGCAAGAAATGGAACTCTCCCTGGTTGGGTTGCAGAATGCTGGGAAGACATCGCTAGTCAATGCTGTCGCTGTATGCATCAACTCACTCAACTTAAGATACATTACCATGTTTGATGTGGTGTTTTGATTTTAATTCATGGCTACTGTGCTTTGCAGACAGGTGGCTACAGCGAGGACATGATTCCAACCGTACGTACCTACAAACACTTCCTTTATCGTATCCTGAACAATTCTTGGTTATCTAAGTGATCTAAAATGCTCATCTGTGAAACAGGTAGGCTTCAATATGCGGAAAGTCACCAAGGGAAATGTCACAATTAAACTTTGGGATCTTGGTGGGCAGCGGAGATTCCGCACTATGTGGGAGCGCTACTGCCGTGGAGTTTCTGCTATTCTGTAATTCCTTCTCTTCTAAAATATTCAATATTGTATATTTGATATTCAGTTTTTTTGTTAATGACATAGGATTATATAACATTAACATACAATACAACTCATAACCTCCAATTGGAGCACTTTATGGGTGGTATTCGTTTCTTAAAGATGATCAAATCCTTGGAGATCAACCCAGCATTCCATGTAGCAAGGCGATATTAAACTGTAGATTACTATCTAACATTATATTCATTTTCATACCCTGATTAAGCATGTTCCCTTACGAGCAGTATAGATATACTTCTTCTGCATTCTGTTTACCCCTGTATGCACATGAAGGATCATAACTGTAATTTAGGAACTGACACATACAGAGAGAGGGCAGGAGGGCTGGACTGTTGAGTGATGCTTTATCAATTACTCCCTATGTCCTTTTTTATCCTGAGAAATCAAACATACTCAACTTTGACCAAATGTATACAAGTAAATATTAATATTTATGGTACATAATTAGTATCATTAGATAGATAGTTGAATCTATTTTCATAATAGACTTATTTGGAGATACAAATGCTGCTAATATTTTTTTCTACAAATCTAGTCAAACTTTAAAAAGTTTGACCAGCACGAATACCATAGCGACAGATAAAAAGGGAGAGAGAGTAACAAACAATAAAGGAACTAAAGTACATTACAGAGAATATCATCTATATATTCATTTTCTTCATTCTCTTGAAACATAAAAAGATAAACCATGATGTTTGTTCCTGTATTTACCCAGATATTTTTCAGATATCTAGCCTTACTGGATATCCTTGATGGATCATGATTTGATAATTTTGTGATTAATTGCAGATTTGTTGTGGACGCTGCTGACAGAGATAGTGTCCCAATAGCGAAAAGTGAATTGCATGATCTGCTGACGAAACAGTCTTTAGCTGGGATTCCTTTGCTTGTCCTTGGCAACAAAATTGACAAGTCAGAAGCGCTTTCAAAGCAGACATTGGTTGATCAACTGTGAGCTCAATCTTCTTCATTTGCCTACTCATCATTCTACTTTCTGCGTGATATTTCAGCTGAAGCTCTCTTCCTTTTTTTGTTTTCAGTGGACTGGAATTGATAAAGGACCGTGAAGTTTGTTGCTACATGATCTCCTGTAAGGATTCTGTGAACATAGACGTCGTCATCGACTGGCTTATCAAGCACTCTAGAACAGCAAAGTAGTCTTTCTGTGTGTTTGTATATCACTTGATGTACGGTGATTTGAGTTTATCTTTGTGAATCAGCGCTTCCCAGAATCCTGGTTTCTTGGTCCAGATGTTAAAAGCGGCCACCTTGTAATTTATGATCCCGTTGGTGTCACAGACGAATTGTATGGTATCTAGAAGACTAGAACCTTGTATTCCCTTTGTAAATCACCTGAATCTTTGATTATTCTTACTGTGAATGTCGTTCAGTTTTATTCTGCACATACCAACCAGACCAAATCTAACCGATTCATATATCCAAATTTGTTCATCTGTGGCTATTAATAGTGAAATATATTTTTATAATAATAAATACATTAGAAAAAATAAGTATTGATAATTTTTCTATAAATCTTATCAAATTAAAAAATGAGTCTTCAAAACATGAGATGTTCAATTATTTTGGGATATCACATTTCTTTTTGTCGTTCGGTTTCTAATTTCTAAGCAAATCTCGGCAGCACCAAACCCCTCCGAACTGAGGCCTTGTTTAGTGGCGAATTTTTTGACGAAATGGTACTGTAGCACTTTTGTTGTTATTTGGCAATTAGTGTCCAATCATAGTCTAATTAGGCTTAAAAGATTCATCTCGTGAATTTCGTCTAAACTGTGTAATTAGTTTTATTTTTTTATTTATATTTAATGCTTCATGCATGCGTCAAAAATTCGATGTGATGAGGAATCTTGAAAAATTTTGCAAAATGGAAAGGAACTAGACGGTACCTGAGTCTACCAAGCAGCTATGATGCGCAAATACTCCAGGAGGATCCGTATCGCATATCCGACCCGTTTTGGATACGGATACGGCCCTGATACGTATCCAGGCCTTACTTCGAAGTCTGGATACGTACTGGCCTGGATACGAATATCAAATACGTATGGACCGATTTGCATACGGCCCATGAAATGAAAATGGCCCAACCTGCCTCCCACTCTCCCACGAGTGACCCGTGACCTACTCCCCTTCCCCCGCACGCCACACGTTCGCAGTAGAACGGCGCCGCATCCCGACTCCCGCACTTCCACTTCGACTGGCGACTTGGCGGCGACGGCGAGTGTCGTCGGCGACCGGCGGCGGGGCAGCAAGCAGCCGGCGGCGAGCCGGAGACGCCCTCTCCGAGATCCCAGCCCCCTACAGGCTACAGCTGCAGGCTGCAGCCTTGCTCCACCGTCGAGTTCAGGTTAGCACTCATGTTTGTGGTTGCCGAGTCCTTGCTTTACAGTGGCACAAGAATTCGTGTTGGTGGCCTAAGAGGGAGGGAGGGAGGGAGGGAGGGAGGGAGAGTGTAATTGGATGAAGACATCTCCTATATCAGTTGTAGCCACGATTAAATCAATGATCAAAGCATTTTTACTTTTTTATAGTACTAATGCAATATCAACATGAGTGAGTGAGTGAGGGGTTGGGTTCTTTCATATGCAAACTAATACTTGATGGTAGTAAAGGGATGGCTGGTAGGGCAGGAAGCAAGAGCTCATTCTGGTGCCTCACAGGTAGGCACCTGCATTTTTAGGAGACGTGGGCACGTGTGATATAAACATGACTTCGGATAATCCAATTCGCACCCTTGCACATGACTAAACCAAACTGAACTCAGGAATAATCCAAGCAATTCTAACATGAGATTCCATCAGTTGACTACATTAATAAACAAAATACACCCAGGAAAATACTAAATGCATGTGCGTACATCTAGGTCTAGCACAATCAGAAGTGCACTTTTGATGTCATTGTTACAGGATATTTCTAAGAAGGGCAGCACATTAGCATTCCATTCATCAAAGAAAAGTACACGCAAGGCCAACACTAAGTAAGATATCTTTGCTGTAGCTAATAGATGGACAAAATCATACAAACTGATGGGAAGTGGCCAATGTTTCAAGAATGTATAAGCATGAATGATTGAATGAACCATCACAGATGTCAACTAAACTTTTCAAAAAAAAAACATCACACTGTAACTCAAGCCGGTATATCTGTAGAAGGGATCATGGGTATTCATCATATGTATAGAACCATTCCATTAAAAACGACATTAGGGGCCTGTTTGGTTCATTACCTCAGCTTGCCACACCTCGCCACAGCCCAATGCGCCTAGCTTCAGAGCTAGTGTTTGCTTCGTTACCCGAGTTACGGCGCGCCAAACTTTGCCTAAGGACTGCTAGTTCATTTCCGTGCCTCATCTCGCCAAAAGTTGGGCGTGCTTTTTCCTCGCCATACATGCGGCGCAGCCAGACTTATGATGCGGCAAGCAGCAGCTAAGAAGCAAACAGGCCCTAGATGAAACTCAAGGATCATTCGAAGCTCTGTCAGCTGCAGTTTACTACAGTAGCAACGCACAGTTGACTGGGCTGCAAATTACATGATTTCTAGAACTCTTGCATTCAAAAGTACAAATCACTGTCAACCAAAAAATGTTCCAAGCTTTGCACATGTATTTGGCATCAAGCATTGATCACAATATGCTAACCAGACCTTTTTTTTGTTGCTGATCAAAACCTCAAACTCTGTTAGTCGCGTCGGAGGACACTGATCAGCATACACTCGCTATTTGAAGGAATCTGGCCTGCAATGCAAACAATTAGAGCAGTGAATTTTAGGAATATATATGTTATCCTAGACAGATGTATCTTCATAAGTTCAGATATCAGGATTAGAACAGTATTTTTGCCATCAATTACAGTTTTCAAAAGATGCTCCGCTAAGGCAAACATGCAAATTACCAGAGGTCTTCAAAACACAGAAATTATCAGAAGTTTAGAGAAGTTAGTCTGCTAAAAACCATCCCATTAATTAGATTGATGGGATACTGTATTATTTGGGGGCAAAAATTGATCCTTGGAGAGAAAAACGACCAACTATTGCTGTTTTTCCAATATCTGTATTCTTATCTTGTGAGGCTCATTAAAGAAATAAACATACTCAGTTCTAACTTCTAATCTTCATGACGACGGTTCATACACAAAGAAATAAATGCAGAGGGAGCAGACTATCCAAAGAAGCATGCTTGTGAATGTTTTTTATCTACATGCTTGCGAACAGGGCTGCGAGAATAGAGAAGTGACATATGTTAGCTTGTCCTAAATGTCACATAATCAAACAGAGGGTGTACTTGCCTAGAAATATATAGTCAGCTCTTTTCACTAAAGGAAGTACCAAGGAAGAATGAACTTGAAATATGCACCAGACTATAACACCCTGTGAGAATACATTATTTCTGGAAAATAATAGATCATTAGAGTACAGTAGTGAATCAAAGACACATCAATGGAACATACATTTCTAGGTCTACCAAAAATGGAGTTTTAAGCCTCTAGGACATTTCAGTCCTCTAGCAGCAGAAAGCAGTCAAGCACACATCAGCAACCTATTTTCCAGTACACCTTCATTGAATTATGCCACACTACAACTTAAGAAAGCTCAACCTTCCAGTACACCTCCATTGAATTATGCCACACTCCATTGAACTATGCCACACTACAACTTAAGAAAGCTCAACCAGCTACAGTTGCAGGTACAAATGACTAATGTTTTCAATCCAGCCTATGCTATAGTTGTAAGCTAATCATATATTTATCTCTCTCTATGTACCTGTAAATTTACTTCATTTCCTTACTACTTTTATTGTTCACCAGAGGATCTTAATGTTTTCCAGATTTCTCAGCATGGTAGAAAGATATTTAAGTTAATAATATGAGTGGACTTACTTTTTGGCAAATTTACGGATAAGGCAGTAAAACTTTTTAGGTGTTAACTTACATGTCACTGCTGTTAAATATTGCTACTGCATTTTTAGACTTGTGCAGAAATATCACCTCCCTGCCATGTTCAAGTAAAACTGTAAAAGTAAGATGAGATAAAAGTCATCCTTAAAACTGCTGTCTTTTAGACTTGTGCAGAAACAACGCCTTTGCGCCACTTGATTGACTGAGTTGGTAAACTGTGATTATATTCACTTGGCACTACTTGTTTCAGCTTATAGTTGGTCATTTAGACTTGGCACTGGCATGCTTATAGTTGTTCAGTACATCTTCTTTTCCATGTAAACATATCCCAGTTAATTACAGAAACTAAAAAGGCAATTCACTCTGAGGTACCATTTTCGTAGGCTTCCTTTTGTCGTCCAGCTATCTTTTCACAATTACTACCGTTTTGGTGCTTCGTTTAAGTCTGCCTATAAGTGTTAGAATTTTACCATGGGGACTCCTTAAAAATTCTGCTCACATTGTGACTTTGCACCTCGCTTCTATTATTTGATAGCTAAATTCAACTTAAGCAGTGGTCCTACTATCATGCAGCTTAAGGAGTATTGATTTAAATAGTTTGATTGCCTCTTGTCACTCTGCTTTACATTGTTTGTCCCTGATACGATTTAAGGTAAAAGTTTAGATGTGATGCTGAGTGTGAAAAATTTATTGAGCAATCGAATAGGCCCTACCTGCAATATATATTATTATACATATGAGTTTATATTATTTGTGCCACTCTAACATCCCTGACTTTTAGGCAACATCGGCAACTAACTCTATCGGCAATCCCTCACAACCCTCGCTGCTGCCGGCTGCTCCACCCTGCCGTCGCCATGGGTAAATTCCGCAAGCTCGGCCGCGGTTACTCCCACCGTCTCTCCATGCTCAGGTCTTGCTTTTCTCCCACCTCAACGCCCCTATCCTATGGCTCTATGCCACCTTTGCCGCTGACCTCTGGATTTGTCTCCTCGGTAGGACGATGGTGTCGCAGCTGGTGAAGCACGAGCGCATCGAAACCACCGTTGCCAAGGTACTTTCTTTCACGTACCGGCGTTTCTTTGAGTAGGGGCGTGTGGTGGACGGGTGGGATTTGTTTTCCAGGAGGGGTGATCGTTGAATGCGTTTCCTTTGCCGTGGTTCGTTTCAGGCGAAGGAGGTCCGGCGGAAGGCGGATCAGATGGTGCAGCTAGGGAAGGAGGTAATTGGAACACAAGTCCCCTGATGCTAATTAAATTCCAACGTGAAATATCGGGGCACTTCGTGGTATCCATGAATCTATGCAGGGCAGTGGCGGTAAACAACCTAGCGAACAATTTTTGCCAAGTATGCTCATAGGTTAGAAGTATTTGTAAGAAAGAAGTTAGTGTTCCTATATGCGGTCGCGCCGGTCGGTGAAACAGGTGGGTTAGTCGCGCGTGAAATGAGGTTTTGACTGACTTGCCTCACGTGTGCAAAATGGCGAATCAATTCACTGTGATTCCCACATGGAGCCGACGGAAGAAAAGACATTTGATGGGGATCTGCTGGTTTCTCAAGGGAATCAGCGGCAAGAATATGTGTCAAAGGAGCCCTTAGTCATGGATTAAACTTTTTTTTTGTGGACACCCAGTAGTCCTAGATATGCTATTCTTTTGTCAGAACCAGAAATTTTTTTTGTCCCAGAGGTGTATGCAATAGGCGTTTAGAGCCCTATGCCCTTCCTTAGCTTATTTGCAACTCTTATTTTTATCTGGCCTGGGTCTTGTTTTGATTTTTGGTGACTTGACGTCTCGAAGCAAACAATGCAGAAACTTATATATCATATATTGGCACGATATGTAGGGTACTGAGCATGCAGCAAGACGTGCTGCTGCCTTTGTTCGGGGTGATGATGTCGTTCATAAGCTATTCACTGAGCTGGCCTACCGCTACAGGTAATCTGTTTTACCTACGCATGGATTCACTCAGTTTACTGTATCTGCATTCGATTTGTTACTAGCCCTAATTCAGAATTGGTGCGATGTTGTCATTTTGACATCTGAAATAGGCAATAAGGCATAAGGAGAACAACTATAGTACAATATTTATATTCCAGAACCTTAGTTCTAGCATTAATATGAAGAATTTGGCAGCAAAAGCTTTTACTGTTCATCTAAAAGTTGTATAATGATCTGTATGATAACACAAATGTGGAAAGCAGAATAGAATGCCATGTATTTAGAAGCAAAGTGGATTGGAACTAATTGTATATTCTTATATTCCAGAGATCGAGCTGGTGGATACACAAGGATGTTAAGAACCAGGATACGTGTTGGCGATGCTGCACCAATGGCATACATCGAGTAACATACTTTATCTATATTTCTTCGAGACCAATTTTACCCATACAGCTTCTCACAGGGTGTTATAGTTTGGTGCACATTGCAAGTTCATTGTTCCTTGGTACTTCCTTTAGTGAAAGGAGCTGACTATACATTTCTAGCCAAGTACACCCTCTGTTTTTAAATATATGATGTTTAGGACAAGCTAATTAGTTTTTTTAGCATGTCCTAAACGTCATATATTTAAAAAATGGAGGGAGTAATTGGCTTTGCTTGACATTGTTACGTCCAAATAGTTCAATATGAATCAGACTGCAGTAACCCGTCAAATGACATATAGCAGATTCCCTGTAGACATGTATTTATCCGTTGTCGTATGCAGGTTCGTGGACAGGGAGAATGAGCTTCGAGAGGCCAAACCTGCAACACCGCCGCCGCCTCAACGAGCCCCTCTTGATCCATGGACCAAGTCACGTGCTAGCCAACAGTGGGCAGGACCTAAAATCACCAAGACCTCGGAATCAGACGGCTTATGAACTAGTGTATCTATGTTCCATAAAAAGTTTCAGTTATTTTTCTTAAGTAGCAGGAGCTTTTTTTTCACTGGAGATAACTACCGATAGAATAATTTAAACTTTATTATCATATTGTATGCTTCTAATTCGCCAATTGAAGATTGCAAGGCTCCACACAGAAAGTTTGGAACGAGAGAGCTGTATCTCTGTTTTGTTTATTGCAGTTGTAACAGATGGATTCAAGACCATGGATTTAGATGGTTCAGTATAAGTGTACTGGATCAAAGATTTGCTATTCCAGCTTCCTCCTTTCATATTATTTCCTTGTATTCCCAACAATGTGATTTACCTGCATGCCAGATTCTTATCTTATTAAATGTTTCACGAAGCCTACATTGATACAACATTACTAATACTTAATTACAACAGTTCTAAAACATGAGAAATACTGTGACCTGGTGTTACCTAACCTGTAATTGTTCTTAGTTACATATATGTATGTCAGTTCCTTAACATGTTACTGTTCCATACATGCATGTACAACTAAAACTGAAATAGCAACATAAAAATTCCTTTAACTGATTATTAGAGTGCCATTGTGAATTTCAGCATTGCCTCCTTATTGGTCGTTTAAAAGAATATAAAAATTATGTCAACAATTCTTCCATTGGTTCTGCAACAATATAGGAGAGCTGACATGTCTCCTACCTGATTCAATATGGCATGTAGGTATGCCCGCTATCATTGTTGATCCTAGAAAACCGTGGGCTGGAGATGAACCTCCAGTCAAATCGTTGAACAAGTGTTCTTTGGTCCAGCAACAGATGAGATGCATCATGCATGGTAGGTGTTCTGGACTTCTGGAGGATACACTCATCGACGACGATGTGTCAGCGTATTCATACAGACAGGTATTTGGATCACAAGTTTATATAGAATAAAATAATGGAAGGAAATTTGAGTTCTGCATCAATGTTCCCCTGGATCAGTTCAGAGAACTGACATCACATATCAGGTTGATGGGGTAGTAGGTGCTCCTAATTTTCCCATCTTGCCAACTGCGGCACTCTATGCCCGTATGTTGCTACCTTTTATATATGAATTATGGACCTGAACTTGATGTCTTTCAATCTCTACAAACTGTTTTGCCCTGCCAAGTCTATCAATCCATGCTACATAGCAATAGCATACTGCATACTCTTTCGTTTGTGGACATGATGTCGAGTCACATGCCCCTAAGTTTTAGTGAATTACAGAGAAACTAACTTGCAAGTGGTCCAAGTGAGATTTTATCTAGCTAGGCGACCTACTACCTAAATTGTGTAGATGTGTCCAATAGATAAGATCCGCGTTTTAGGGCATTACAGCCTGCAACGAGTGTGGCTTCCGGAGGTCTTCAGTTTTTGGAACGTTCAGAAGCAGAGGCCCAAAAACTCCCAGCACACGCGAGTGAACATCGTCCTCCCACTTCGGGGAGTGCGATCTCTCTGACCTGCGCGGGCTTTGGATTGTTATTGTGAGGCTGGCCGGGGTCCACGGGAAGGCCCAGATCGATCGGATTGGACCCGCAGGGAGAGGAATCGGGAGGCGAGTACTACATTGTACATTGGACACAAAAAGCACGGTGACAGAAAATACCAATCCCCTCCATGTAAGGCCAGTGGGTATTTCATCATAGTTTTATGGACATTAAACATGTTGACGTGGCACCGTATTGATGAAGAGAGATGATAAAAATTTCATTGGAGTAGAGAAACTTTTATGGGATGAAACTCTTCTTCACTGTTTCCAAAATATACATGTGTTGAAAACTGGGACAGTAACATTTGATCGGTGCAAGCCGTCATTTCTCTAGATTTTGATCGGTCTTCGGCGATTTGGGAACTAAAGAATCCATTGGCCAGTAACTTCGTTGCTTTTGATGTAGTCCATGATCCTCGTACTGCCCACAGTTTAGCTGCCCTTGGGGTGAGTTTGAGTCAGGGTACTGATCCAGTGTTGGATAGTATTCCGTTTTGTATTTGGTCGTTTGTAGCCGAAGATTTGGCATTGGTTTACGAGTAATGGAGATATCTTCCATGTTCAATTTTTTTTTTTGATGAAACGAGTAGTCCACCTTGCCTACTGTTTGAAAATCATTACTATACCTTTTTTTTAAACAAATTACTATACCTTTTATCGTTAGCGCAGTGGATACTGGATAATTTGCCAGCTTGCGCATTGCCCAATCAGCATGGCTCCATGGCTACACATGCTACAGCACCGTCCAAGAAATTTTCTGAGATAATGAAAACAGTTCCGGCTTCATCCACATTTAAGGAGATGAATCAGTCCACTTCTAGGATTCGGTCCTAAATGTCCAAATTTTGGTAAAATCCACCCATTTTCGGTGATGCCTGAAACAACATCATACTGGTAAAATATTTCAGTGAAATTCAAATCTTTAGTCAAGTATAGAGCTCAAACAACAAACCTACAAGTTCTTCCTTCAATATAGAAGGTGAAATTACCAAGCTATAATTTCTCTTGACCAAATTTTGGCCAAAACTCAGCCAAATATTAGCTAAACCTGAACATTTAGATCGGTCAAAACAAGAATCTCGATCCAAAATTATCGAAATTTCCAAGATCACCCATTTCAGTGAGATCCGATTTTTTTTTTCTCATTTGAATCGTAGAACCCTGCCAGTAGCTAACGCTCATCAATAGTCAAGCATAAGGAAAAGAGGCACAAGAAATTGTTGTAAATCGTCGACCAATTCAATAAATAAAGGGCCACCAAGAAGTTGGCACATGATGTTTCAGTTCTTCACTTCGTATCCCGTTTCTAAAGTAATCAGCTAGTAAATTCATACTAGGTAGTAGATAGTAGTAGTTAGATACGCTTGCTATAGGATGCTAATTCGTTCATAGGTACACCGGTTTATGAGAATTGCACAGGATCAGATTCAGGTGAATATGAAGCATGGGCACTAATTTGGTTTTTGTTTCTTCAAATCTGAACAGCTGCAATGTGTGGAAAGAATTTATTTTCCATAATGTAACGGCAAACACCGGTAGTGGCAAACGAAACTGTTCCTTAAGGTCAACAAATGCAAATCATGATTCATGAATAGCCGTGCTGGACTAGAAGCTCTGGCCTTCTGGGCGGTGCAACAAACTATGCATTATGAGGGCGGCAAGTGAGGTTCAGAGAACATCCCTGAGCCTGAGGACCGGAGCGAGTCCAGAAGAAGTTTGAGATCGCCTTGTTCGTTCAAGAAGCACGACACGCATGTTATTCTGACTTCGGCGCATTGTATATACGAATGGTAGGTCTAGGTCAGATCTTACCGCATGTGCGGGTTTACTGGTGATTGGCGGCAATATCTTTATCCAAATCCGCGTGATCGGTGGCGATAAGAAATGCTTAGGGTGCAGCAATGCACGACTTTTGCAAATGATGCTCTTGCATGTGCTGAGGAATTCAGTTGAGCAACAACGCCTCCCAATAATTCTTCAACAGACGATCGACCAGTTCAACTCAGGGATCCATTCAGCGTAGAGCAACTGTTATATGTGCATTATACTCTTTTTAAGTTTTCATTCATTCCAAAATCATGCAGGAACGGATGACATAATGCAGAGAACCAGATTGGCATCCCTGATACTTGCAGAGAGGTGTATGTATAGATGGAGATGCACATGCGCCTCTTCCTAAGACGAAGCTACCCAATGGCGCTGTTCGGTAGGACTTATTGTTGCTGCGGCTAATTTGTAGGACTGATTTGTTGTGAGAAAAAAACACGGTTCTCATGGCTGAAAAGTAGGGTTGATTCTGGCTGATAAGCTCAAGCGAACAGGGCCATTAAACCAACAGCAACACACAGAGATTCGAGAAGGCGGAAGGAAACATACTGACAGTCTAACACGGTGTCAGAATGACACACTGGACCAAGGTGAATCGGAAGCCATCGGCAGCTTCTCATCCTCAAACCATACTTGTTTCGCTCAAATGAGCAGCGGAAGAAGTACAGCGCCGCCTGAAGATAAGTTTACAATTCCTTATCTCCTGATCTGACGATCACCAAACATGCTTTGCGACAGTAAATAAAAAAGAAGTGTTAACTCGCTTCAGGGAAGTACAGAGTCATGCTATTAGCTCGTCCGGCAACTCCACGAACCGTGCCTTTTTCTGAAACATCAAAATGGAACCTGAATTAGCAATGAGCGGAAAAATATACTACAAGGCAGTGTCATTTGCAGGCAGGCGTAACAACCATCAACTTCATTTAGATTACACCAAGCTCAAGATATTCAGCTATTGTAGCAAAAACATGACAAAGCAACTTCGTATTCTTTGTACAATTGTGCAATCACTGTTCATCTAAACGGTGGTTTTACAGACCGTTTAAACGCTACACTAGTACGCCGTTTCCGTTACAACGGCAGTTTAGCCTGTTTAAACAGTCGTTTTGCCTTTTTAAGTGGCTGTTTAGAATAACACTGATTGTATCCTACTTTTGTCAAAACCCACTCTAGAAGTCTATCATGTTCCTGCATCTAGCGCACTTGTGTGTTCGTTGTTCCCCGCAATGAGCGGAGAAGAGCAGTTTCGCGTCCACTTTGCTACAAAAAATAGTTTAGTGCCCCACTGAGACAGGCTACATGTTCTCTGCAACGACAAGGAAACTGCATCTAAAATGCAAAGATGCCATTTAAACCTCGTTCGTGCTAGCTCGAGCGTTCACACTAGATTAGAAGAACCAGTGCGATCGTTCTAAAGAAACGAGTAATCAATGAGCAAGGCGATCTTAAAACAAATGGGCATTCTACAATTTCAATCGTAATTTTAATATACGAACTAATCACAAGAGATCGAACGGATCCTAAATCACGTTTCTCTGTCGCAGCGTGCAAATCTTACTGTGTTCACGTCTCATGGGAACAAACAATAATGCAATGCACGTGGCGAGATGGGGCTAAATCTAGATACAGACGAATTACCTCGTTGGTGCGTGGCAGCGTGGGCCACCGCTGCGGCGTCTTGGCCGGCGCCGGCGGCGGCAGCATGAACCCTGCTCCCCACTCCGGCGTCTTGGCGAACCTTGGGCTCCGCAGTATCCCGGGCGGGCGCTCCGGGGTGACCCGGGCGCTGGCGTGCGCGCCGCAGAGCTCCATGATCTTGGCGGCGGCCTCGGCGGGGTCCTTGCTCTCCCCCATGAGCTTCTCCACCTGCGCCCTGGGGAGTCGCATCTTGAGGCGCACGGGCGTGGCGCCGCCGGAGGGGAGCGGGGAGGCGGCGCCGCCGGGGAGCGGAGAGGTGGGGGCCGACGCGGAGGCGTGGGCAGGGAGCGAGGAGAGGTCGGAGGTGGAGCGGCGCGCGAGCTTGAGCGACTCGAGCCGCTCGCGGGCCCCGACGTTGAGGTTGCCCGACCAGGCGCGGCGCATGGGCCCCGCGGGCGCGCGGCGCGGGAGCGCGACGAGGAAGTAGAGCCGGCCGCGGCGGAGCGGCGCGTCGGGGGCGAGCGGGCGCGCGCGGGCGCCCAGGAGCTTGACCTCCTCGGACTCGAGCAGCTGGAAGCCCGGGTGGTCCCGCAGCACGTCGGACGCGGCCGCGGGGGGCTTGACGCGGAAGGAGGTGCCGTCCAGCTGCATCACCTTGGCGCTCTTGCGCTTGCCCCCGATGCTGTTCCCCATTGCGGTTCGCGGCGTCGTGGACGGGGTGTGGTGGCGCCGCTGCCCTGCTGCGACTTGCGAGGCGAGAGGGTGTCCGTGCTTGTGTGCGCGGTGCGGGCCTGCGGGAGTGCGGGCCGCGGCGGCGAGGGAATTTTAAAAGGGGGAGTCAGAGGAGGAGAGGGAGGCTCGAGGAGGGAGCCGGAGGAGATGCCCTCCCGAGGCAGTGGGTGTTTCTCTTTCCTATGGGTGTGTTTTTTCAACTTTTTTTTTATCTGTCTGATTTGGCTCTCCCTGTTAACTGAATTTTTCCATGCACTTACACTATCATCTAGCTATATTTACACTCTTCTATTACTATATTTACACTAATTTCTTCAGTGTAATATATAGGACAGAGTGATGTAATTTGAGGATAACATAAGATCTCAGACAAATATAAGCCAAATTTTCAAAAAAAAAAATTACAAATTTTTTCTACGGATTCTGGATACCAGAGAAATATATGTCAAATTATTCATAAATATCGTCAAATTGTTCACAAATATACAAGTTTACAAATAGAAGAACGGAGAGAGAGCAAAGAAGAACAGACACCCGAGAGCACATCTCGTCTTTCAGCAGCAGAAAAGGGACAGAAAGCAGAGGACGGCGGTGCCCGCACCGGGGACACCCGCGCTGGGGACGCCTACCGGGGACGCTCCACCCGCGTCCGCACCGGGGCAGTGGCGGCGGTCTACCCACCGGGGACGTCCGCGTCGGGGCGACGACGGCAGCCTGGAGCGGCGGCAAAGGAGCGACAAAGGACCGCGCGCCTACCCGAGCAGAGGAGCGGCGAAGGAGTGCCGACACATGTAAGATCCAACAGCTTAGAATTCGGTTGAGGGATGGACCAAAATCACTCACTTGAGAGTTAGCAATTCTGTTTTTTTTGTTGGTCAAGACGCAGAGGTTGTTGTAGGGGTGGAACCGTGGAACGGTGCGTGATTTGGGGTGGGTGGTAAAGCACTAAAAGCTCCCATATCTGATTTCAAAAAAAAAAACTCCCATATCAGTGATGAGCTGAGATCTGAGTGTCGCCGATTAGCAGGAGCTGCCGCGCCCACGGACCAGTGACAAACCTCTGGGGCTTGCTTTCTTTGTCTTCTAACACCGACGGATGGCGCAGGCAAAGTTGGTCACGATCTCAATGATCCTAGATTCCTAGTACGATCTTACGGCTTTAAGATCCAAATTGATCAGATTGATTTTATGATTCTGTAATTTTTTATCTGAACATTTAATTTAGAAGATTTTTACAACAATGAAACAGAGAATTTTAGCTAATGTTAATCCTTTTTTTTTTGGAATATATGGACTGCACATGTATCTTCCTCCATTTCTAATGGAATGTATGCATGTGAAAATGGGAGGGTGAACGGATCACTAGTTTAGTACCACTAGCAACAAGTCCGATTAGTGTGGCTATTCATACCGTGGACTTATGGTTAGTTGGTTACCGATTAGAAGCTTGCAAGTATTTTCAAACATTGCAAGGGTTTGAGTAATCTCCTCTCCACTCGACTTAACCACAAGAATTCAGAGCAAGCCTAGCGTCACTTTTCCATTCACACAAGAATTCAACACTCCGTTGGTGGGTCATGCATGTTTCGGCTAGAGTTTTTTTTTTTTTTTTTTTGGGGGGGGGGGGGGGGGGGGGAGAAGAGATTGTATACCCACGTCCTAGCTGGTTTATGAAGGCCTGGTTAGTTTGCGATCAAAATTTGTCATGTCAAAGATTTAGCAAGCCAAAGTTAGATAAAAAAGTTGCTATGGATTTGACAAGCCAAATGTGAGAGATTGATAAGTTTTGATAGCCAACCATGCCCTTAAACCCGGCTTGATCCGCTTCTTTTTTTATTCGGAACATTGTTTTTCTCTCACAATTGCCCCGTTCGCTTGGAGGAAGCCAAAATCATGGCTTACCAAATTTTTGGTTTGACAAATTTTGAAAGCCAACCAATCAGGCTCTGAATAATTAAGAGTCCAAAGCTGATAACTGCTTGGCAGCATGAAGATTTCAGCTTATGTAGCCTCTTTCTCTCACTCAAGACTTCCCAAACAAAAATAACCAACCGCTAGCTATTTAATGCCAGCTCATTATACGGGGTTCACATGGAAGTAATTTTTAAATAACTTTCTCACCCTTATTTTCTTCCCAACAATCTCTTCTACATACGCATCACCACCACCACCGATTATCTCCCAACGATTTCTCACCTCATTTTCCGGGCGAAACAATCGACAGACTCAGCGCTAGCAAGGTTTTTTTTTCCCCACCTTCTCTCACCTCCACGTCATTCTAAAACCTGAATCAACTGCGACGTAAATAACTTTGGGGACGCCCTTATATGTTGGCACAATGATGAGTAAACATGTTGGGGACGTATCTAGCTCATTTTCTCATATTTTCAGTTTTTTTTTTCTAAAGCTAGCTCAATAGTCGCTAGTTTTATCAATTATGACGGCAGTCACTCTCACCTCTCCGGTATAGAGGCGACAACAGGTGCGTTAAGGAAAGACTAAAATCTAACTATCTTTTCATTTCACATGCATTTTCTTTCATTCAGTCTTTTATTTGGAGTGGAATCAAATCATCTACTTTTTTTTTTAATTTCGAGCCTAAATAAATTGTCCGACAGAAGAGGATTCCGTTCTAAAGTTCAAACAACCGCAGCCTGCCATAACCATTAATATAGAGACTTATCATTTGATCCACGGAAGAGCCACGCAATCTTGATTTCCTCTCACAATAAATAATTTTTTCTTCTTATAACGAATCAGTAGAAGCATCAATATAAATTAAATTTCAGCGAAAGAGCATTAAACAGGGACTACTACTGGACAAGACGTGCGTTGGTGTGAACATTCAGTTATCCCTCCATTGGCTGCTTCAGGTCGCTGGCGTTTGCACACGCCGTTTTGTCTTTTGTGTCCCTCGGAACGGGTGTGGCGTAAACACGGTCAAATTCCATAGATCTGCTCTCGCCACGCGTGACAAGACGTGCCTCAGGTCAATGGATCCTGGTAGGTAAACGGACGGTGGAGCTTTGCTTTGCATTGGAGACTGCATCCATCTCCTCCTCTCCTGTGCTGCCCTGCTCACGAAAGGGCTCTCGTGTCGGTAGCGTGGCCTAAAGCTAGCGCACGATCTTGACAACTCCGGGTATCAAATGATTCGCTTTTTTGTCAGTTTGCTCATTCGTGTGCCTATCCAATTTGCTCGGTACACTATGGTTATGTTCGCTGGGCTTATAAACCGTACTTTTTCAGCTAACGAATAATATTTTTTTCTCACAACAAATCAACTAATAGTACTTTTAGTCATGACTTATCAGCCAAACGAACAAGACATATGATGATGGCATGCGAAAGTGCCTTTTATTTTGTTTTTGTGACTCTAAATTATTGTGAGGATTACATTGATAATGTTCAGATAATCAGGCGTGATCGTCTTTTTCTCCTCCCCGGCCCATTGTTTGGTACAAGTGGTGTGTACACGTGTTTTTGGTCTCTTCTCAAGTCTGAAGACACCGTCGCATGAAAGCGAATCGCTAACTCACCAGCAGTACAGAACGTACTTATCTCCTTACATCAGAGTGCTGTATCCATTTGACTCCTCAATCCTCTCATGGTATATGGTCCACGTCTGATAGCAGTTCAATGTTTAAAACCGAGAACAGGTACCATGGCATCGATTTTAATTCATTTGTTTTTGTAAACTGCAAAAAAATGGCCCAATCAACAATCCCAAGACACGAACTACACTACAACCAACGTAAATACACCTAGGATTAGATCTGGGGGCGGCTGCCCTTTCCGCCGCGGTTTGAGCACCATCGGGCTGCTTCCTCACGGACGCCGAGGCACCCTAGCCTCCAATCCGGAAGGTGGATCCTACTTCACTGCCCGATTCGCCCGTCGATCGCGTCCCTGGGGCTGTTCGGCTGGCTGATTGCTGGCTGGCTAGCTGACTCTGTCCCTCACGAAATTACTGTTCACGTCTTGCTTCACCACTCCCGCTCACTCCGTCGCCACCCCTTTCCCTCCCGCGCGAGACGAAACGACGGAGGAAGAAAACCCCACCCCAGACTGTAAGAGGGAGAAACCAGGAGGGGCAAGGTGCATAAATCCAGGGGCCAACCTTCCTCATGCGCTTGGCCAACGGCTTGGTCCACGCTGGCCAAGGCCTTGTTTAGTTGGCGAAATTTTTTGGGAAATGGTACCGTAGCACTTTCGTTGTTATTTGACAATTAGCGTCCAATCATAGTCTAATTAGGCTTAAAAGATTCGTCTCGTGAATTTCGTCTAAACTGTGTAATTAGTTTTATTTTTTTATTTATATTTAATGCTTCATGCATGCATCAAAGATTTGATGTGACGAGGAATCTTGAAAAATGTTGTAAAATTTTGGGAACTAAACAGGCACCAAGCCACGTCTGCAAAAATTCGCTTACGAGGCAGATTGGGCCTGCAATAAACGCATAATCAAGTTTAAGGACCCATAAATGCAATTTGAGAGTCCATGGACCTATTTGGCACACTCAGACCTACGGTGCATTTAGCTCTTTTTGAAAACTGAGTTGCCATGGATCCAATTCATCGGTATCATTTTTTGAAACACAGTCTAAGCTTTTCTGCTGTTGCCAAGATATAGGATACCCTGGAATCGAAGTAACAAGACGCAGGTATAGGAGTAATAAAACATAGAACCATCATTACCGTGTTGCTTTCTCATCAGGTCGCCTTGCTAATCATGTCCATGGGAGAGCATTTTGGCCCCAACAAACTAATGCTGAAGGTAAAGATGGTGACTGCACTCAAGCTCTCCAAAACTTCAAAAGGGAGCCCCGGGAATGAAGTGCTGAAGGTATCAGGTTTATGTCAGGTTGATATCCTGAAGACAAAGAAGTCATAAGTAGATATTTGGACGGCGACCGAGGTAATTTCGCACTATGAGCTATTGAGCTTAAAAGCTCAAATCAAACCACATGAAGACATGATCAACAGAACATCTCAGATTCAGGGGCACCAACCAATTTATGGCGTGATTCGATGAGCAAGGCGTTTGGTCCTGACTGAAACAAACTAATCACCAACCCACTAAATTCACACTCAATGACAGATGATGTTACAATTCTCCCGTATGTATACATACACGTGAAAAAGTTGAAAACACACGCGCACGCACAAAATGGTGTGCAGTGGACATTGGGATTAGAGCACCTGCAGCTTACTGAGATGCTCCAGGAGTGAAGTTGCCTTGCGCTTAGCTCGGTCTGTGCCGGTCTTCGCCAGCTCAGTTAGTGGTATCTGAGCACCCAGCCTCCCTATACAGGCGAGGTTCTCAGCGTCTTTCTTGCAAAGTGCAAGTAAAATAGCAGCAGCATTCTCCTTGTTACGGGCCTGGCCTGACCGAAGCAAATCTATCAAGAAGGGTATAGCGTGAGCCTTGGATATAGCAGTTTTACACTCATGATGGCTCACAAGAACTGACAAGATTGTCAGTGCTTCGTCGATAGCTCCATTTCTGGATGAATCCTGCAGCATCCGAATAAGTGGCACCAGAATCCCTGCTCGAACAGCCCTGACCTTGTTAACTTGGTATATGCAAAGATTGAACAGTGCTGTTGCTGCATCCTTTTTACCCCTTGAGCTACCACTCTGCAACAACTCAACCAATGCTTCAATAACCCCAGGGGTGCTTCCTATCATTATCTTGTTATCGTCGATTAGTGACAAACTGAAAATAGCAGCAGCTGCATTTTCTCTTGCTTCCATGCTACCCATCCTGAGCACTTGTATGATTGGGACAATGGCACCAGCAACCACTATCAGTTCCTTGTTCTGATCATATATGGAGAGGTTCAGAAGAGCTGTAACTGCATGTTCTTGGGTTTTCAGGTCCTTCGATGACAGAAGTTTCACTAAAGCCGGTATAGCACTAGATTCTGCTAGAAGTATACGGTTATCTGTACTTTTCTTGGCCAAAGATCTTATTTCAGCTGCAGCAGATTTCCGTTCATCTAATGAACTGCTAGAGAGGTTGCGAACTAATGCTTCAATTGCTAATCTGTTGCCACCAACCTCAAGGGGAGAACCATCACTTTTAGATCTGCTAGGTGGTTCGATCCCCTTTTCCTCACACCACTGCAATATTAAACTTCTAAGCACATAGTTTGGGGTCAATGCAAGATTCTGGAGCTTCTGCTGAGTTTTTGGGCAGGTCCGGTTTCCACAGTCAATCCACCTTTGAATGAAAGCACGCTCATAGGTCTACAGAATTTGTGAGCAGCTTGTCAGCAGCTGGCAAATTATACATGACAGTTTAAAAGAGAGATTTTGTAGTGAAGGACCAATAAAAGGGTGATAATGTGAAGGCTCACCTGTCCTGTTGAAACAATTACTGGATCTCTCATCAGCTCGAGAGATATTGGGCAACGGAAATCTTCAGGAATAGCTACAGACTCAGGCTTCTTAACTTCCCCGGATGAGCTTTTTGTTTCATCACTTGATTGGCTATCAACATTGTCTGGTTTTGGAGATTCAGGAGTTTCAACATTTTGAAGTCCTTCAATTAGCTCTGATGTTATCTTCGTCATGTCAGATTTGGATAACCCGCTTATTTCAGAAACTAGCGAAACGACATTTTGGAACTCCAGGTGATCATTACTGAATTTCTCCATCTGTGACTGCTCTGGTTGTTGCTGGGGTTGTTGAGATTGTGGTGCAGCGTTGTCAATTTGAGCTAAGATATCATAAACTTTTATAAATACGGTTACATCAAAGCCTCCCTTCTTTTCCATTTCTCTTCTAAGCTGAGCTCGCACTAAGTCAACCTACAAACAAATTTAAAAAAGTTCAAAAAGGTATAATTGAAAAATAAGGATTTATCTCCACAATGAACCAACTTAACTATACCTCTTCTTGAACTTCATCTGATATCTGAAAACAGCTATGTGGCAGGTTTGCTAGAGCAGCATGCAACTGCCAGGTCACATACTTGAACTGGAGAGCAGTATTCTTGCAGATGGCATCCTTAACAAAGGGAGAGAAAAAGGGAGATCAGAACTAATGGTACTAACATTACTAAGAGATGCAAAAGTCAGAACATGGGGCATGCTTAATGCCAAAACATTAAAGGGCATACCCAGTGCAGAGAGCTCCCGCTCTGTGCGGGGTCTGGGGAAGGGTGTCAGTGGCAAGCCTTACCCTCGCCTGTGCAATGCGAGGAGACCGCGACTCGAACCCGGGACCTTCCGGTCACAGGCAGTAAGACTACCGCTTGCACCAGGCCCGCCCTTCTTAATGCCAAAACATTAATGCAACCAAATTTGAGGGCTGCAATTACTGTGGAACACAATCATAAATGCTTAGGCAAAACACAAATTTATGAAGTGACATACAGTTATGAGAAAAAAAGGCAAGTATTAGTGACACCAAGGTTGCCAATACCATGAAGTCTTAACAAACATCCAGCTCAAATAGCGTACATGTTCTTCTGTTAGACTAGGACCTATTCTCTAACATAGATCTGGTTGACTAGTAGTCTGTTAGCTACATGCTGCGCTGTTGTACATGCAATATAAACTCTAGAAATCAACCCAGAAGGTATGTTGGTTAAGACTTCATGGTATTGGCAACCTTGGTGTTTTCTCTTCTGAGCTCTATGTTTCTCATTTCTTCCTACTCCATGAAAGATGAGGAAGCAATACGAACCAGAACAGATTTCCAAATGCTAACTCCTATATATTGGGCATTAAAATGTTTCAGATTCCCTTTCAAGTCTGCAGCTTCTACATATATCATGTTTTACATTATCATGCTCCACTTCCATTTTTAGGAAATAAGGCAGAAAGGACCTCAGGTCACTTTTATATAACATGTTGATTAGATCCACATGCCCCATATGACAAATGAAATTGTGTTACTAAAGTGAAGTGGACAATTCTAGAGGCGACACACACAAAAAGATGCCGAGCATTTGCCAGCTCTAAATCTTTTAGGATTGAACTCAGTAGGACTGTTTACAAACCCAGATTAAGTAGCAGACTGATGAAAAATATGCTAGAGGAGCTTATTTGAAATTCCACAAGTGAGAAGCAAGATGGTTGAGCCTGAAAATGTTCCTTCTAGAAACTTTAAAACCAAAAAACAACTTGCAATCACAACAAATCTAATCCAAATTGTAGTAAGTTTAGAAAGCAGTTTAGTTATATCTGGGCAAATTTAGACTCAGTGATGTGCTATACAGAACCTATGACTTCATCTACTCCACAGCACAAGCAGCCATACAACTACCTCGATGTAAGTTCAAGAAGCAAAAACTTTATCTTGAACGAGCAAAAGCAGGCAACTTGACAAGTAACAAATTGCAATATCATTTAGTTATGCTGCATAAGAACCTTTTTTTTTTCTCGAACACGCAGGAGAGCTGTGTATCATTGTATTAATAGAAGAAAAGAGAGTCATACATAGACCCGAACCCCCCCCCCCCCCCCAACACACACACCACTTGATGGACACTGGATCACCGGTTAAGAAAGACAAAAAGACGACCCTACAGCAGTCCATTAGACTGTTCCTCCAGCAGAGAGCAGAGAAATTCCCTTGGCTCCTGCCAGGCTCCACCAATGAGCCTCTTCCCTAGCCAGAGCCAGAGCCATGTTAACATTTGGGGTTGCACCATTAAAAACACAATCATTTCTATGCCGCCAGATGCTCCAGGCTCCCAAAATGACTAGAGAATTCAGACCCAACCTATAATCTCCACTAGCAGCACTGTCGACTTTTCTCCACCAATCATCAAAGGACTGGTCAGTAGGTTGAGGAGCAAGTGTTGCAAAACCAAAGCGCGACAGGAGGGAGAACCAAAAGTCTCTTGAAAATACACAGCCCACAAGAAGATGTTGAATGTCCTCCTCCTCTTGATCACACAGAAGGCACTGATCTGGATGAGGGAGCCCCCTCTTTGCCAATCTGTCCACTGTCCAGCATCTATAAGAACCATTAACATGTCCTTTGAAGCTAACCATTAATACATTTGAGTAAGTTATATATGATGGATGAAAACAACATCATTGCTAAGACAATGAATACCTAGGAGGGATCATAGTTGTTAAAATAGCGATTCTATGGTGCGATTTTACAATCTTAGTTTATTAGGTTGATTCTATGGTTCTATTAAATAGAATCTATGGTTTTACGATTTTAGTAGTTAACATTGGAGTTAACACAAGTAGTTGACATAGAACCTACGATTTGTGCTAACATTGGAGTTCCGACTTCCGAGCCGATTTAGGATCATGATTTCAACAACCTTGGGAAGGATGCATGATTGTTATACTGAAATAAAATAGGAAGTCTACGATGTGCTTCTTTTCTGAAAGGAGCATAACTTCAATAATCAGAGTTTCTGAAAGGAGCATAACTTCAATAATCAGAGAAACAAAAACACGACAATTAGCCTTTTTAGATGAGCGCTGTAACAAGCAGACCAGGTAAGATGAAACAAGTTGAGTTCCAATTTTTGCCCCTTGAAAATGCTAGATATCGCCCACTGACACCGATTTATATTATTCGCAATTCTTAGATACAAGTTAATGGGGCCTTTGTAGCGATTAGTCAGCTTAAAGTGGGATTCTATTGAAGGGGCAACAGTCAAATTAGACGCGAACACCACGAGTTTGACGGAATCCCACAAACATTAGCGCAGCAGGTACAGAACAACGGTCAGGTAGACTAGTTGCTGGTAATCCATAGCAGAAACCAAACGGGAGAAGAGAGTAGCAAGCAGACGAACAGAACTATTTCGAAGACGCGCGCGAGGTGTTCGACAAAATCCCGCGAAGGGGAACGCACCAACGAGTGAACAATGCAGCTTGAACGGAAGGCTCCATGTAACCATACGAGTCCATCCCAGCATCTCCTCACCTGATCTGACGCCCCCGCCGCGGCTGGCGCCGGCGCCGGCCTTCGTCCGAGCGCGACGAACCTCCTGGCAGCTTCGAGCGCCCTGACGAGCTCGCGCACCCACGCCGCAGACGCGGCCGCATTGCCCTCCCCGGCGTCGGCGACCTCGGCTACGAGGTGCGACAGCAGGGACACCTTCCGCGCGAGGCGGAGGCAGTCCGTGCGCATCGGCTCGGCGGCGGCGGCCAGGTCGGCGGCGCCCACTGCCGCGATCTCCCGCACGATCTCCGCCGCCGCCTCCGCCGTCGCCATTGCGACGAGACTCCCCCTCTTGGCTGCCTGAGCTCTCCGCCTCTCCCAGAGGGGCGACAGCTCACCACACCGCGTGGAGGGGGAGGGGAGGAAGTGAACGACGAGGTGGTGATGGTGGGGAGGAAGGGGCCATGCCCAATGACAATGTCAACGTCGCGCGATGCAGTGTAGTGCGGGGGAGCTCAGGGCGGGGTCCCGGATTAAAGAAAAGGCAAGTGCCGTGCCGGCCGCTGCTCGATGGGCTCCAGCTCTCCAGCCTCCGGCGCGGCTTGGGGGATGGAACGGATGGAGGAAGGGCGAGGCTGTGGACTGTGGAGTTGTGGTGGTGGTGGGGGTCGTGCCCAGCTGAGCTGGGCGTGGGGTGTCCGCGACTGCAGTTCGCGTGCGGAGTGATTCCCGGGCGCGACACAGCGGAGCGGAGCGGACCGGGCCACCGGGGTGATGGGGACTAGAAAAATAGCAGCGAGATTGGTGTCCACCTGGCTGTGCCTGGACTGGTGGACAGGCGCTTGGATTTCATTTCATCTCAAGCCAGGGTGAACCGGCGATCCGGATCCGGTGTGGCGCTGTGCCGCCGTGAAATGGGGCAACACAAGTCACCGGCTAGTTATGAAAAGAAAAGCTAATCCGTAGGTTTTGCACGTTCTATTGAGCGAACTCGGGAAGATACTTTTCCTATAATAACATCAACAGCAGCACAGTACTATCATTTAGGACATGATTAGACTCAAGCATTATGAACAAGGACCCACGGATCACATGGGCGTTCGGCTGGTCACTTACTGGCTGGTTTAAGTTTGTTTGAGCTTATTCTCTCTCACAGAATATTATTGAATCATCCGAAATTTACTATGCATAGCACCATCTGAACACGCTGAACACTAGCATGTTCGGTTGGCTGGTTCGTATCGTTGCTGGTTCGTGAAGAAGTACTGTTGGCTGGTTTGCGTGAGAGAAAAATATTGTTCCGGCTGAAAATTTACGATCATTTACGACAAACCACAGCCAAACGAACCGGCTGACAGTTGCCCACTCCCACCGCCTGCAGTGAAGCCTTGCCGTATTGGGAATCCTTGTCTTGCTCGTAAACCTGTAGCGCACGCATTATCATTTTAGAGCATCTAAGGTTCTCTATTTACCTTCCTAATCCTTGATTTTTAGAAAAATAAGAAAAAAATCTATCTCCAACAGTTCCTAATCTATTCAACCCCGTTGCGCGTAACTTTACGCGCACGCAGAGTCGCGTGGATCCATCTTTCTAGCGCGGCGTCATCTTGGCGCGCCTACTTTTGCCGCCAATCGCTCCTTCGCACGCTCATCCATCGCTATTTCATTCCTCGTGGAGATAGACGAAGGAAGCCGCTCCTCCATCATTCGGCGTCCAGGAAGAGGATCGACGCCGTCGCAGACATAGGGCTTGCTGCGAGGTACGTTCTCCTCCATCGCTCCTCCATCTTCGGCATCGGCGGTCATGAGCCCGCCACTCCTGCTCTCGACGCTCTCCCCGTGGAGCATCGGCGCCAGCGACACGGCGGACAGGACGACGACGGTGTACGCGAACCACGAAGCCCACCATGGCCAGCCGCCCGTTGATCCGCTCTGACGCGGGCCCGCTAAAGGCCAGTGCATCCCAGAGCCCCAGCGTCGTCTTCGGAGCAGCAGCCGCGGCCTTGGGCGTGTCGGCAACAGCGTCCTCGGTCTGCTGGGAGGCCCTGACGAGCAGCACGCAGGGCTAGGGTGCGACACCAAGCAACGGAGGCGGCGGCGGCGTACGTATGTGAGCACGAAGAGTTCCGCCCGAAAAAGAAAAGAATCACAAAAAAAATTATATAACTATAATTTGACTTTTTAGAAGTGAAATATTAGGAACCGCAAACGACCACATGCCTGCCCCTTAAACAGCACAGCGTGGCGCACTGGAGACGGCGCCGCGGGAGCTCTCGCGCTCGCGGTGGGACGGACGGGTTTTAGTTGGTGACAGGCTAATAGGATAGCGGTCTGGGCTGGCTGGCCGTGGCCGCCGAGCACGGGTTAGTTGCCGTTGCCGTTGCCGTCGTGGGGCGCGTCAACTTTGGCCGGTCCCAACGGCCGCGCGCGATACGGTCAGGTGCGGCGAAGCGGCAGTACGGCATGGGTGATGGGTCGTTCGGTCCGGGCCCGACAGGTGGGGGCCGGCCGGCGCTCCATTGCTCCGTCGCGGAGCAAAGGAACAAAAGGAAAAACCGGCGGTTGGGTCTTGGGTTGGGTCCAGCTCCAGCGCGTGCCCGTGATCTCGTTTTCGTCGAATCTCCTGCTGGCCGAGGTCGATTAGACCGAACACGGGAGGGGAGCAATCGGTCGTTCGTTCTGCAACGTGGAGCAGTATCCGTTTCTTGCCCGCGTGTTCGGCTCCCCTACTCGCCTTCGAAGGTGTTTCATTCACATGTTCGGGCTAAAGTAGAGATTTCTACGATTAGATAGAAGTTACCGTTTGTTAACTCCGGAAAAAACTGGGGTGGACGGTGCACGGAATCACCGATGCGCCCCCTTGCTAGATCGTCGACGCGTGGCCAGGGAAAAGAAATCGACGTGCGTCGTGCAGGCTCCGTGACGCGTAGCGACGTGCAGGCTCTGTAACGCGTGGCCAGTTGTGGCCGAGCCTTGCGTACCGAAGAGATCGGAGCCCAGCTATCGTGGAGGCGCTACTCGCGGCGGCCGCATGATTTGTTTTGCGCCACGCGGCGTGCATCCAAGGTGTGCGCGCACGCAAAGGCCTATGCGCCCGGGGTGTGCATCTAATTTTCTTCCGTTAACTCTAGAGATAAAGATTGCAACTTGTCTTTTAGTCCTGTCTATTTAAGTTTTTGCTCACTTTTAGACTATTAGATTTTAGACTTTTATAAATCAAACAGCTCCAAGACGCCAGAAGCCCGAAAGCTCACTATAGTGAGCGCCTGTCTGTTTGGCTTTCAGAGGTTTTAGCTTTCGAAAAGTTCAAAAGCTCTTAGGAAGCCTAAACAAATAGACCCCAAGTCTTTCCTGTGGTCTATAATATCTAAAGTTCTTCACGTGATATTAACAACTATAGACTAACATCATTGATCATTGAAAAACCAGCGTAGTTTTCTCATGCGAGGGGAATCGACCTACGAAGACATAGAGGGAACATCGCCAAAAAAGCAAAGCACCAGTGCGGAGGTCCACCGAATCACAGGACGAGAAGAAAAAAAAATAAACCGCAAACATGAATGGAATAGCGATGGCGAGGAGTAGGAAGGGGGGATCACCATGTGGTGAAGTTGGGGCGGCGTCGCTAACAGGGGCGGTGACCGGCACGGCGAAGTGGAGCTTCCCATGGTCGCACGTGGGGGGCTAAGGTTTGGCTGCGCGTTCACTTCTCCCCTCCCTATTCGCCACCTGCTGCCACCCCCGTTCACAAGCTCTACTTCCGACACGATGGCTTCGGTGAGGGACTTCGCGGGGGGGGGGGGGGGGGGGGGGGGGGGGGGGGGGGGGAGTGAAGGCCACTACTATTGGATTGGCCCGTCACGGAGGGGTGTCGTGCGCAGAGGACGTAGTGTGTCGCCAAATAGAGATTGCGTAAAAAAAACAAGGCTATATATTCCATTTTCTAAAGAAAAAAAAAGGGGCGGAATGCCGTAATCCCATATTCGGATATTCCCCATCCGCCATCCGGTCCGGTTTGCTCCTTTGCACAGGGTCCAGGCCCGACACCAGAGAAGTGCAGTGGCCACAACCATAACCCAAGATGGCAAGATTCTTCAGAAGCTGATCCGGCACCAAGTGGGCTTCTACCGGGCTCCGAAGCAGTTGGCACTTTCATCAAGCTTGTAGCGCACTTGTGCGGGAAAGAGAAAAAACATACGAGTCCGGCCCGGATATACGTACTACTGTGTGATGGTAGCACTTGCGATAGCGGTAGGCATATGACCTTATCTGCACTATACAGAGGGCCATGTGCGTCGGTACGTACGTACCCTTCCTGGTAGCCCTGGGCATTCGGCGAACCGAACCGAACCGATTCCTCGGTTACCAGGTACATCGGTACCGACCGAATTCGGTTTCGGTTAATTCAGTTCGGTTTCGGTTTCGACCGAACTAACCGAACCAAGGCACAGTGCAGCACAGGGGCAGCGCAGGGACTCCTGCAGGCCGCAGGCGGCCAGGCGCAGCGCAGCAGGGGCAACGGCCGGCAGCCGCGCAGCCACGCAGGGAGAGGGAGGGTGCGCCGGTTCCTTGGTTTTTTTGGTTCCTCGGGTTTTCCGGTTAACCGATGGGAGGAACCGAATTAACCGAACAAAGTTCGGTTCCTACGAAATGAGAACCGAACAGGGAATCAAGATTTCGGTTCTCGATAAATTGGTTCGGTTCTCGATAAAATTTGCCCGGGCTACTTCCTAGGAAGCCGAATTTGCTCATAAGCCATATGTACCTCTCTTCACATCGGCAATTTGCTAAGGTCTCATTTAAATCCAGGGTATAAAGTTTTGGGTGTCATATCGAGTGCTCGGATACTAATAAAAAAACTAGTATATTGCCCGTGCTAACGCTACGGTCGCCTTTAGAAAAAATAAATCATAAAACTAAAATAATTATAAAACTAAAAAATAAATCAAATAATGAAAGAAACACAAATTCACTATCTGCAGAGATTAGTTATTTCTCACTTGAAAAATAGACAAGCCCATACAACACTGTTAAGAAGGATCTTAAATATAAAGTACATAAACAATAATTAGTCTATATATTAGTTTATGTAGGGGGTGCTCTTGGCCTCCTGCACCTCAACTTCTTTGGCTGCCAACCTCTTTTTAATTTCATCTAGGGGCAATTTCTTATTTGGCCCTGGTTTAAAGTTGTCTTTGTTCCTTCGCTCTGAAACAAAATTCCTTACTTATTTGGCCTAACTCGAAGTTTCATTTTTCAACCTGGCCTTACCGTCATCTCCCGCCTCTAACACCATTAAGTGGCACATGAAATGACCAAACTGACCCTGAAACATTATGAGAAACCAAAGGTTATCCAGGCAGCATAACAACATAATTTTGAGCACTTTGAATCTAATTTTCATAACATAAAAATTTGTGTTAAATCAATACGGTACCCTCTGCCAGGCCACTGAAAATGACCGCCTGGCTATAGCACGCTGCTGCCTGGGCTAAATCAATACGG
Source organism: Miscanthus floridulus (assembly GCF_019320115.1). Taxonomy (NCBI): domain Eukaryota; kingdom Viridiplantae; phylum Streptophyta; class Magnoliopsida; order Poales; family Poaceae; genus Miscanthus; species Miscanthus floridulus. The sequence continues at coordinate 116,033,853 of NC_089586.1, read as the reverse complement.
TAATGCACTTTTGTCTTGTTTTTTATTTGCTGTAGTCATTTAATTTTGTTTTTTTTTTGTCTCACCATCAAGATATAAAGGTGTGACCGAAACACCTTCCCATGTTTCCTTATAATATCCGTCCCTTAATTATATGTGTAAATAGTTGTCAAGTAAAATAATAAATTTATTTTTTGTTTTTATATTATTTATTTATAAAAGCAATGATTTATTTTTGCCTTTATTTAATTGTGTCTATTACTCAAATGATATTAAGTAAGGTTATAAACAAAAGAAAACATATTTTCTCCTTTTATTAAACTTCTCAGGCACATGCTTCCAACCAAACGGACTATCTCTCAACTTGCGTGGCGAGGCAGATTTTATTAAAATCTCAGGCAACTTTGAGGCCGTACTTTTTACCAGGCAAGTTATCTAGGCTTCCAACCAAACACGCCCAAACAACATGCCACTAGGCCAGGCAGGAGACTGGATGGAGTTTGCGCAAGGATCCTGGCCTCCTGGGTGGTGGTGGTGGGCTACCTCCATGTGCCACCAGGTCTCGTATTGGCAAGGCTGCAAAGCAGCAACTGCAGCTGATGTTGAGACGGCGCACATGCGCACGTAGCTAGGAGACGAAGTGATGTGTGCCGCGTCCACCCCGCGCCGCGGCAGAGCGGCGCCGTTGCGCCACTGCGTCTGCCCCCGCGCCACCTCCTCGCCGGCTGCTTCCCGTGTGCCGGCACGCGCAAGAGGTTCCGCTGCTTGCCGCACGCTGACCACAGAGACGTCGTCACTCCCGCCGACCATTACGACGGCGGTGGCGCTCCCATCGACTGCGGGAGGTAGCAGCTCAGCCCCATCTCCGTCCTGGGCCTGCAATTTGATGACGAATCTTCAGCGTATGCACTCCTATGGCAGGGAGCGACGGAATCGACAGCTTGCGTCAGGCACGGGCGTGAGTCACGTGATTAGCGGCGACTTAGCGTCGGGCGCGGGCGCGTGTGGCCGAGGAGGTTGACACAAGCGATCTTGGCCCTCCCTCCGATCTGAGGAGGCTCGGTGGTGGAGATCCAGGACGGGGTGAATATGCAGAGCACGTCGTCGGCCGCAGCCGTGTTACGTGCGACGGTCGAGGTCGCGCTCACTCTGGATTTTTTTTTAATTTTAACCTTTTTTTTAATATAATTTTAAATCTAACACTGACGATTTTTTTTAAAACTAACACTTTTGGCCGCGCTTATTGCCCTGGCGCGGCCAAATGCCTGTGCCGCGCCCTGCATGGTGGCGCGGCATAGGGCTGACATGGCGTGGTGCGGCCGGGGGGCCACTGACGTGGCCGGTCCTGCCGCGCCACCGACCCTGGCGCGGCTGGACCAAACATACCGCACGAGCAGCCACACCACCTGGCCGCTGCGCCCGCCGCCGGTCCGGGCTACCTGGATGGTAGAATCGAAACGCGTCGCGCCAGTATATTGTTGAGTTTTTTCACGGCCGAATAGAGAATTTGATAAGCCAATGATTAGTTTTTCGTCTTTCATAATACGGTTATGCACCATTTTAACTAATCAATTACGAAAAATTGCCACCGGTGTCCAGATACACCGGGACTGTCGGTTCCCGAACGCAGGGTAATTAATCTCGCCGGCAGTGCTGTCGTGGCTCAACGAAACGAATAAGAAGCAAGTTGACAAGCTGTCACATAACATATTCATTGATTTGACATAAGTTTGACATAAAATAACCAAATAACCCCACAAGCTTCGGATGTCAATATTCGTTTGACCAAAACAAACTAAGACCCAGGAGTGTAAGGATCCCTCGAACGTCTCTGTCTCTTCGGATTTGTTGGCAACACATTGAGAGTGTAGCCAACGTCGGTATGGTCGCGTCGACGGTGCATACGGCTCGTACCCTACAGGTATATGATACGCACGATTACTTATAATTCTTTATGATCGTTAGTTCATGGAGCTTACATACTAAAACAAACTATCTTTGTTAGTACCTGTGAGGCTTCGTGGGTGCCAAATGGGGCACCACTTAGCTGAGACATGCCGATCTCGTCCTACGGCCATTCGTCCCTCTGGTCGTGCTGTCCGCGGAAGCCTAGGGGTTCGTCGTCGTCGTCATCGTCGTCCTCCTCGTCCTCGGTTGTAGGGTCCTTCCCAGCGCTAAGATGTGGTGGTGTACGCACCGCGAAAGTGGCACCCTGCGTCATCGCCTGAGAAGAGCCGGCTCGTGTCCTCAAAGAGACGGAAGACGTGCCACCCGACCGCGCGGGGAGTGGCGGTTCCTCATAAGGGGTGTCCATGTAGCTCAACTTCTGAGCTAGGTTCCTGCAGCTCTTCTTCACCTTCTGCATAAATAGACGTTAAAGTTAGTTCATTAGCCAAACGCATATACAATAAAGAAATATTTTCGGAACGGACAAGTTTATGTTTACCTCCACAAAAGCCGCGAGAACGCCTGACACCTGTCCTCTAGACTCGTGAAGCCGGAGCGCTGCTTCGTTGGATAGCCTTGACAATTATTAAGGGGCCTCCCTGTACTTGCGTCACGTATTCCCTCTAACTAACTGTGCTTCCATCTAGATATACAGAGCTGTAGGGAGTGTATCATACCCGTTCCATTGCTGCATTGAATACGATAACGAATTAGCAACAAATAATCTCATCATATCTAACTGCCTAGAAGAATATAATGAACCGAAGTACTTACCGGTAAACCATTATTAAGGGGCCTCCCAACAGGCAATCGTTCCTAACACCAAACCTGAAGTAGGTAGGAGCAACCCCCAAGGTTCGCATGTCCTGAGGTGCGACGGCAGACAATGCATAGCTGTCGATACGTCCATGCCAGGACTACGCTGCCCTAGCTGTACCCCGCTATGTTCTTCCACGGCTGGCGAAGTATGTCAAGAAAGATCCAGCTGATGGTGTTGCCCAAGGCATCTGAGAAGAGGAAAGCACCAAGAAAGTGCCAGAGCCACACTCGAGCGAACCTATCGATCTGTGCCTCCTCAGCTTGTGGGTCCAAGTACTCAAAGCGCTCTGTGATCCAGGACGACGAAACACCGGAACTTTTCCTGTAATTGATCAAAGAAAATAAGACCCGATGCCAGCTGTAAAGCAATGCAAGTATTAAATAGGCTTGAATTTCTCACTTATTTTTCTTGGAAGCCTCGTCGTCCGGTGGAAGAAAACCAGTAAACTGAGCCACCAGCTCCCTTCAGTGATCGTTGTCAACTATCCCTGTCACTGGAAGTCCCCCCAACCGAAGGCCTAAAATAGCCTTCACGTCCTGCAATATCAAGATCATCTCGCCACAAGGTGGAACGTGTGGGTATTAGGCCTCCACCTGTTATAAGAATAGAACGACTATTAGTTGCCTCCAATTTGTTACAAGAAAGTTTACATACAAAGAATGCACTCGCACCTGTCTACAGCTGCAGTAAGTAGTGCTGGGTCAAGGGGCGAAAGACCGTGGTTGACAACACGGACAAGCTCGAGGAAGCTAGCATGCCGTATGTACGGCGTATAACGCTCGTCCCGCTGATGCGCCCTGCTGTGAGTGCAGGGCCTCAAAGTAGGCAAGGACACCTCTGCGTCGTTGTCACTCAAGATATGTGCTTGGTGCTGGTCGTCGTACTTCACCTCCAGAATAGGGTACAACGGGTGCTGCATGGGAGGGGTCATCCTGTTACAAATTGATAAAAAAAGCGTTAAAGTATTCAAATTAACAAAATTTAAATTAATATTATGTAGCATTGCAAAATTCGAACTACTTGTAATGCAATATAAAAGCATATGTATATATCGGCACAAGGCTAGGATAAACAAGCGAGCAAAAGAGGTAAAGCCCGATGGTCATGTGCTATGGACGTGGATAGGGGCTAGAGATCGTAAAATAAACACCAACCAAGAAGCGAGGGAGCGAGTTATGCTCAGCGTTACGGCCACGGTAGGATTAACCCACGATCGAAACGTTCGAATGAATTACGATCCATCGACCGGCTCGCTACAATCCCTAACTAAATAACTAACTACAAACTAAATAATAAATACCTAATCAATCACAAACTAAATATCCTAAAACAATAATAATCACAAACTAAATAATAAATACCTAAAATCTAAAAACTACCTACGTAAATCACAAACTAATTATCCTAATACAATAATAATCAAAATAACTTTAAATCAAGAGAGAGGTACCTTAGGAGCGGGCGGCCTTGACGCGTCGGCGTTCGTGGCGCGGCCGGCGAGGGTACTGCGAGGCGCGGGCGGCCGCGGCTGGCGGGAGTGGCCGGCCAGGGCGCGGGCGGGCGCAACGTGGGCAGGCACGGCCGCGTGCGGGCGCTGGAGGCGTGCGCTGGGCGGCGGCTGGCTGGCGGCGTGCGCGGGCGAGCAGGGGTGCGTGTGGACGAGGGGCTCGCGCGCTATATTTATTTGGCCCTGCCGCGCCATGGATCAGGGCGCGGTAGTGCCGCGCCAAGATCGGGGGCGCGGTAGTGCCGCGCCAAGATTGGTGGCGCGGCAGAGCCCTGCCCCGTCAGCGGTCAGCGGTCCGGGTCGTCAGCCCTCTGCCGCGTCACCATGCATGGCGCGACACAGGCTTTTGGTCGCGCCACGAAAATAGGCGCGGCCAAAAGTGTTAGTTTTTTTAAAAAAATCCGACAGTGTTAGATTTAAAATTATATTAAAAAACAGTTAAAATTAAAAAAAATCGAACTTGGGCGGCCTCCTGCTCCTGAGTTCCACCGGCCATGGAGGAGGGGAGGTACCGACTGCGGCGGCCATCGCGCTCGCTTGGTCCAGGTCCCCCGCTGCCGCGTCTCCTGGCCTTTACGTCACTGGCAGCGTCCCCTCCGGAAACGACGCGGCGATGCCTCGGAGCTCGGAGCCGTACCCGTAAGATGAAGCGACGTGCACGGGTTCTCGAGGCTGGCGTCCACGGCGACTATGCGATTTGATGGGCGGCGAAAAGAAAAGAAAAGATGGAAAGGGTGCCACCAATTTGGGAGTGCATTTGATTTTGCATGTAGCAAATTTGGGAGGGGCGCTGATTTGGTTTTGCGACGGCAATTTTGTTTCCACCTGATTGTGCGTTGAAGCCTGGAAGGTGGAGAGATCCAAATAACATTCGTCGTTGGATCGAGTTGAAGCCCGTGAGAGAGGATTAGGAGCCATAGATTTTAATGATGTTAAAATATTGGGTGCAATTTTATTAGTGCGCAATGATTGGCCTCGTCGTCGGATCGAGTTGAAGCCTGTGAGAGAGGATTATGAGCCATAGATTTTAATGATGTTAAAATCTTGGGTGCAATTTTATTGGTGCGCAATGATTGGCCTCCTTAGCGGGGGACGCATTATTTGGTGTAACTAAAATAGTTTAGATTGGTCCCTTATAGTAGAGATAAATGACAGAGTTCGTCAGTAATCCGCGAAGTGAATTTATTAAGCATAATTAATCCGTCATTAGCATGTGTTATCGTAGCACCACATTGTCAAATCATTGACTAATTACACTTAAAAAAATTCATCTCGCAAATTAGTCGTAAACTATGCAATTAGTTATTTTTTAGTCTATATTTAGTACTCCATGCATGTGTCCAAACATTCGATAGGAAAGAGAGTAAACTTTAGGGGAGGAACTAAACAAGGTCTAAACTTTTGGGGAAGTCAATATTTTTTACTTTTGACCGATTATATATAATAGAATATTAATATTTATAATACATAATTAGTATCAACAGATAGATCATTGAATATACTTTCATAATAAATTTATTTGGAGACATAAATGTTGCACGTATTTTCTATAAACCTATTTAAAGTTGAGAAAATTTGAGAAGCAGACGAGTATTAATTACATACACTGTATATGCTGATCTGCATCTGCATGCATGTGTTCACGACCTAGTCAGGTACTGTATACTACTGTGCTTCAGAGTTCACATGGTCTCTCTCGCCCGTTACGTTGTTTTCTTTCTCATCCATCAAGATCGCTCCACTATGTCCGGTGCTGAAAACGACGCAGACGGCTCTCCCGCGATCATCATGTCGTTGCCATTCCAGGCGGCGGAAGAGAAGAGGACTGCAGACTGCTCGCCTCTCAGCTCTCCTTTATACGGAGTATGGCTTTGGGCATGTTTAGTTCTCCCAATTTCAGAATTTGACACTATACAAAAAGAAAATTTCCCGTCACATCAAACTTGTGGTATATGCATGGAGTACTAAATGTTGACGAAATAAAAAACTAATTATACAGTTTGGTTGTACTTTGTAAGGCGAACGTTTTGAGCCTAATTAGACAACGATTGGACAATTATTACCAAATAAAAACAAAACAGTACTATAGCTACAGTACCAGCAGAAACTCCGGCGGCGCCGATTCGATGCCCATCTAAACATGGCCTTTATTTGCAAAAAAAACACGAAAAGGGCAGTCCTGACTCACAAGTCACAAGTGGCATCAGCGATCTGACTGGCGAATTGAATCGCCTCCGGTTAGCCGTTCGGTTCGGTGACTGCCAATCCGCCATCATCATGGATCAATCAGACGGGATTTCATGGATGGACCCGGCGATCTGTTGGGCTCAATTCTGTCCGGACGCGACCGGAAAAGGAAAACCAACCGCGAGACCGCGACAGCGCATCCTCTCTGACGCCTGCCCACGCCCGCGCATCCTCTCCTGACTCCTCTGTGCCAGCCACGGGAAACGAAGCAGTTTGCAGCTGCGCATTTCCGCGGCGACGACGACGGGCGACGGCTCTCCATGCCATGCATGGTCGGTCCAGGAGCAGGCATGCATTCACTGAGCAGGCAAGCATCCGCAGCGGCAACACGTACGACTGTACCGTATGAGTTCTCACGTCTCGCGAGGACGGAGCTTTGAAATCCATGCGGATGCGCTAAAGGCAGGCGACGGCACGCGGCGCCGGTGTCAGCCCTCAGCCAGCCGGGACGATTAATCCGCGGCAGCGACAGGCACTGGCGGGGGTGAAAAGACCCTGTTTCTGTTTGGCACTTGGCAGGCCGCGCAATTGTGTTGTGCATGCCTGCGAGAGCGAGAGAGCCGCACAGTGGCAACGGCAAGAGCACGCAGGGAGCATCATCAGGACAGGAGAAAACAGTGAACAATCTGGGTCTCCACTCATCAGTGCAATGCATGCAGGCACAAGGCAGCACTTTTAAAATGAAAAATATTCAGCCTGTTCGCTTGTTGGTTTCAGTCAGCCCAAACCAGCCAGCCAACAGTGTTTTCCTCTCACAGCAAACCAGCACCAGCCAGCTCAAACCAGCCTAGAAACCAACCAGCGAACATGCCGATTGATTGATAAGAGTAGGTGCACACATACATCAAGCCTTTGATCGTCTTGTCTAGTAGCAGCTCATGCCATATCTCTCCTTATGGTATACTGGATGAATGAATTTGAAAGAAATAGGAAAAACATACGAACTGTATATAATTGTAGTAGATAAAGAAATGTGAGCACAACACGACACGAAAGTCACACCACGAAACGAGTGTAGTACGTGTATACAACGCCCCGGACCGACACACAACACACGTATCCCTTCCCCGGGCGCACATGTAACGGGAGCCTGGCCCGACCCCGCCTCCTTTATGACGACCACCCCGCCGCCTTGAGCCCTTGTTGACACGACAAGTCCTCTCCATCGATCCCAGGTTCCAACCTACTAGTTCACGAGCACAGCCAATCACTGTTCCAACGGTTCGTTTTGATCTCCCTCCACAAAGCACGAACCAAATGTAGCAGCAGGTGCAATGGCGACTGGGCGAGGAGGAAGGAAAACGGAAGGGAAGATGACACGAAACTGCAGGAGCTGGAGGGCAGGAATGGCTGTACGTACGGTACGCAAGGGGTCGGTCGTTGCGTGCTCAGTGCTTGAGCACGTCGGGAATGTGGACGGGGTACCGGTGGATGCAGTTGGCCCACGGCCCGTCGGCGTTGGCGGCGGGGCGGATGCACTCCCAGGCGGCGCTGTTGCACTTGAAGCCGGAGCCGAAGCCGATCATCCAGACGCGGTCGCCCCTGCGCATGCGGCCCTTGGCCTCGATGTAGGCGAGCTCGTACCAGAGGGAGCTGCTGGAGGTGTTGCCGAACCGGTGCAGCGTCATCCGCGACGCCTCCACCTGCTCGTCCGACAGCGTGAGGCTGCGCTGGAGCTCGTCGATCACGGCGCGCCCGCCCGCGTGGATGCAGAAGTGCTCGAACGCCGTGCGGAAGTCCGGGATGTAGGGCTTGATCCGGTTGTTGAGCACCTTGCGCGCGATGAAGGACAGCGCGAACAGCAGCTGCTCCGACGCCGGCAGCACCAACGGGCCCATCGCCGTGATGTTCGCCTTCAGCGCGTCGCCCGCGATGTTCATCAGGTCCTTGGACAGGTTGATGCCCACGTTGCCCCGGTCGTCCTCCTCCTGGTACACGCAGTGGTACGCGCTGTCCGAGGCGCCGCGCAGCGTGCGCACCACGTGCGCCAGGCGGAACCGCGCGCCGGCGCCGTCCGTCGACAGCAGCGCCGCGGCGCCGCCCATGCGGAACAGGCAGTTGGGGAGCAGCATCGCGCGCTCCTTGCCCATGTAGTAGTTCGGGGTGATGGTCTCCGTGGACACCACCAGCGCGCGCGCGCCCCGCGGCGCCACCTGCAGCAGGTTCCGGGCCAGCTCCACGGAGATGAGCCCCGCGCTGCACCCCATCCCGGCGAGGTGCACGTTGCGCACGTCCTTGCGGAGCCCGTACCGGTGCATGATCATGTCCGTGAAGGACGGCGTCGGCGCGAACAGGCTGCAGTTCACCACCAGGATGTCGATGTCCTGCGGGGAGACGCCCGTCTTGGCGAGCAGGTCGTCGATGGCGGAGAAGATGACGAGCTCGGCCTCGGCGCGGGAGGACTCGAGGTCACGCGACGGCGGGATGTAGTGCTGCGCGTACGGCAGGCACGTCTCCTCCCCGAGCCCCGAACGCTCCAGCAGGCGCGTCATGAACCGGACGCTGCGCTCGTCGAAGCCCGGCCACACGCGGGAGTGCTCCAGGAACGTCGCGAACGGGACGCGGCAGTTGGGGTTGGTGCGGAAGCACGCGTAGTCCACCAGGTACACCGCGCGGGGCCGGAGCATGAGGTACAGCACCGTGGCCGCGGCCGGCAGGAACGCGCACAGGAACATGTGCGCCGGCCGGAGCGCGAGGGCCCGGGCCAGGATCTCCTCGGGTCCGAGCGACGCCGCCCTGAGCAGGACCGCGGCGGCGAGCGGCACGGCCACGATGGCCAGGATGTTGTTCACCACCAGCTGGTACAGAGGCTTCAGCCGCCTGAGCTGCGCCGAGGAGCCCATGGACATGGTGGTGCGCGAACCCCGAGGCGGTGGTCGCGTCGCGTTGTGCGTTGGGGCCTGGCCTGTCGGGTGTGTCCGGGCTAGGTTCAGGGCGTGGTGGGCTAGTGAGCACTGAGTGATTACTACTGAAGCGAGACGAGGAGAGGCAGGGAGAATTTAAAGCGGTCGAACGGCCTACAGCATGATGGAATCACTCGTCAGACATGATGGAATCACTCGTCAGAGGGCGCACAAAAGAGACCAGTGAGACAGCAACCATGACGAGCACGGTAGCTGGGCACCACATGTCAGCTATACTGGATCAAACCCAGCATCATCATCAAAACTCAGGAGTGAAGGACAGGTCAATGTATGTGCGCCTCTACACGTACGGGCCCGGCCTGGCGAGGAGCTGAGGATGACGAACGAAACCCATTTTTCGTTAAATAAAAAAGAAGAAGAAGAAGACAGAAAGAAGAACTGAAACCGGCCCATGGTCGTGGACTTCTGGTGAACTGAAGTGAATGGCTTTTGAATTTGGTAACAAAACTAATCAACAGTTCGACACATAGCGAGCGTCTGCAGACTGCAGTGAAGGTTAATGGACGTGCATGCAGGATTTTGGCTAGCTCCGCATCCGGCTACTAAATGTGTCGGAGGATGTTGCATGGGATGTTCAGATACTAATAAAAAAAATTATATAATCCGCCAGTACTTCACTTGACGAATTTTTAAGTCTAATTAATCTATCATTAGCACATGTTTACTGTAGCAACCATTGTTAAATCATGGACTAATTAGGCTCAAAAGATTCGTCTCGCAAATTAGTCGTAAACTATGTAATTAGTTTTGTAATTAGTCTATATTTAATACTCTATGCATGTATCCAAATATCCGATAGGACAACGATTAAAATTCTAGGAGAGGCAACCAAACGTCCCCTAAGTTTAGAAGTGACTACTACTACGTACAGTACAACCGAGTGAATGAAATGAAAGAATCTTCTACCTAGTCGCTTTAAGCAGGTATTTCAGCTTTGAGCCTGTTCGTTTGGTCGTAAACGATCGTAGATTTTTAGTCAGAACAATATTTTTTTCTCACACCAAACCAACCAGCAGTGACAATCCACGATCGTATACGATCGTTTCAGCCCCAGCCAAACAAGCTGCTCAATCTTTCATTGCTGCGTCTTTCTTTTTACAAACGAAGTCCAGCTCAGTTTAATTATTGCAGCAGAAAGCTGAAATAGACATCCAACTAATTAATTTATGGGCCCTTTCGAAAAACATGAAATCCACAAACAAATAGGATGAAAGTAGTTCACGAAAAGAACAGAGGTGTCAACTCGCCATGTATGATAAGATGGTGTTCTTGGTACGGTGCTACACAGGTGGTATACTGTGTTGAGCTGGCAAATGTCCACCTTATTAGCACATAAATTGCATGAACAAGACTGAAATAGACCTCCAACCGGTGAATTTATGGACTTTTTAGGATATGAACAAAATGCCATTTAAGAAGTTACAAGTTACTCCATCCATACTAAAAAATAAAGTCGTTTTAGACAAGGCTTGGGTCAAACATTGGGAATATAGATCATGAATAACTTTTAAGTTGTTGAGTTTAGAAATGTGAAAATCATATGTATAGATTTGTCTTGAAAAATACTTTCATAAAAATTTACATATATCACTTTTTGATAAATATATTTATAAAAATAAGTAGTCAAAGTTATGCTTTAGAGACCGTATTACTGTCCAAAACAACTTCATTTTTTAGTATAGAGGGAGTCGGCTCTCATAGCAACTCATCATGTATGTTATGATAATTGTGCTCTCGGTACAAAGGTACACAGGTAATACATTGTTGAGCTGACAATTGTCCACCATATCAGTTCCTCCGTCCTAAACTAAGTACATCCTGACTCAAATTATATTAAAAATCAGATTAACTATATATAAAAGAATAACAATATCTATGACTACAAATAAGTACTACAATATAAAAATATATTTCACCTTCGCACTCGTAATATACGACGGTTAGCATTGAGGAAGTGGCACTAGACGGCCGACCGACGGCAGCGCCACGGACTCGAGGCAAACGAACTTTGCTTCCTCTGCGACCAAGAACCAGAAACCATCGACCACATCGTCGTCTCCTGCTCTTTCGCCAAACAAGTTTGGTGGAACATCAACAATGTTCTGAATCCGACCCAGGGGATGGCAACCCAGGACACAATCCTTGACTGGTGGAACGAGTGAGATTGCAGTGGAACGGACCTGCAGGCGCGGTGCGGACTCCATCTTCGAACTCGTCGCCTGGGAACTGTGGAATGAAAGGAAAGCGAGATGCTTCCGAGGCGCCACCACCCAAATACCAATCCTACTAGCAGTTATCAAACATGAGGCGGAACAATGGGTGCAGTCTAGAGTAATAGGCTAGCATGGCTGAGTTCATGAGGGTTTGAGCACGTTTCATATTCTTTTGACCCTCAACTAAGGCGCCACAAAGGCGCATTGTAAACAAACCTTCTCTACCCTAATAAAAAAGACTCATAAATCTTTTGCATGTTCAAGAAAAAAATATACATTTCATGATATAGGCCTGGTTCGCTTGGCTAATAAGCCAGGCTGAAAAGTATTGTTCGTTGATATGCTGTGAGAGAAAAACACTGTTCGTTCGCTGAAAAAGTACGGCTCATAATACAAGCGAACAGGGCCATAGTCAGTGATACTAATTTAGTGTCATAAATGTTGGTGTTTTTTCTATAAGGTTGACCAAAATTAAAATAGTTTTGACTTAGTATAACTCTAGAAGAGTAGAAGTTGATTTAATTTGGAACAGTACATTTATGGACCTTTTTATATGCCATTCAGGGTGTTACGAGTTACCCTTGGACTCTCGTAGCATCCAGCTTCTGGCACCGCAGGATGCAGTAGAAAAACGGAAAGAACCTCCTGGTTTTTGAACAACTTTTATGAGCGATGGATGCATGTTTAGTCAGATGGATGCATGGTAATATGCAGTTGAGTTGACAAATAATGTCCACCTTATTAGCTCATAAATTACACGAACAAGACTGAAATAGACCTCCAACCGGTGAATTTATGGACCTTTTAGAAATGAACGAGATGCCATTTAAGCTTCAGAGCAAGGTAGAGCTGGCGGTTTAGTTTCTACCAATCTACGGAGTAGTTTTTCAGTCTAGGTAATGCACATGACCTTTGCGAGAGGGCATGTTTTGCTAGCGATTTCCCTCGTCAAATCAAATAAAAACAGAAGTGTGTAGCTCCGCCGACGTGTCCTCGGAGTAGCTATCTGTCTATAGCAAAGAAACGTCTTGCGAACTGAAGAAAAATTGGTTTTCCTTTTTAAAGAAAAAAAATTGGTTTCCTACCACTAGTCCAAATCCTTCATCCAGACGTGGCCATTTTTTTCCCCCACAAGTGACAGAGATTGCACCAATTAATCTGACATAGACGTCTATCAGAACAAACCGATTGCAGATATGCATGAATGATACAGCATTCAGGAACGGCCCGGCCGGGTCTTAGTTCTTGATAGTCATTAAAGTTTGAAGCTAAGGACCACGAGTTTGCGAGCTTGAACTAGCTAGCTGTTCGCCTCCTGCTGGTTCGACCATATGTGTCGTCATGCATCTGCCATTCACATGTTTTGTTCTGAATTTTTGGAATTTTTTGCTCCATCTCTCTCAAGATGAGTTAGTTTGATGTTGCTGTGGACGATCTGATGGTAACTGCCCAATTGCCAGACAAGTAGAGGCTGCGATTGGTGCTGACTGGTTACAAACCTGAAACTGCCATGAAGCTAGCCAAAGGCAACTGATGCATATTGCCTGAATGTCACAATCTCCTCTACTCGCTGATTTGAATGAAAACATGCATGGAGAAAATGGCGCCCAGTTGAGCAACTGTTGGTGGAGGACCCCGGCCGGGTAGCTGCTGTACGTCCTACTGTGTCGCACAAGAGAAATAAAGACATGCGGTTGATTATGCCCGCTCTGTTCTACTGCCAACAAACTACAATTAATCGGTCCCTCTAATTATTATTAGTACATATAGGTCTACCATTTGGGGACATGAATTATCGGGCGACTTAACCTTTTTTTTGTGAGAATTGCTACACAATAACCGGTTGTTTTTGCTCTCTCCAGCACTCAATTCTCCAACACCGCCCGTTGCTTCCCCGCCGTCCGTTGCTCCCTCCACCGTCGCCCCCACCCCCAAGCCGGCCGCTGCTCCCTCCACCGCCACCCCCAGGCAGATGCGCGTGCACGTCAGGCCAGAGGACGACGCCACCGACCACCCCCTGCCGGCCCTCTTCGACAGGGCGTCATGGCTCCATGCCCTCGCCTCTAGCTCTGCCCTCGACCACGTGCCTCCCTCCCCCCTTTTCTGGGAACTGGGATCGCCCCTCCCCTTCTACCTATAACCAGCAGGAGAGGGAAGGCTCGGGGCAACAATTTGTGAATAATTTCTGACGTATGTTTCTCTGATATCTGTAATCCATAAAAATAATTTAGAATTTTTTTTGAACAATTTCGCATATATTTCTCTGAGATATGCAATCCATAAAAATAAAAGTTATGTTATCCCCAAATCACACCACTCTATCCAATAAATTATAGTGAATAAAAATCAATGTAAATATAGTAACAAAACATTATAAATATAGCTAAAAGACATTGTAAATGCATGGGCAAAAATCAGGTACCAGGAGTGATCAAAACACCTAGTTGCCAGGTAGACAGATTCTTTTTTTTGTGGGCCTTATTACTAGATGGAGTTTCATTCGAGACCGGAAGCACCGGGTTGAATGTTGAATGTTGCCGATAAATCATGTTTGGCTGACAATTACACCGCCCAATTATCTAGGGCAGATTCTAAATCTGGCACTCAAATTCAGGATTATTCCCCACTCGACGCATCATATCATTCAGGTGATGTTTAAATTTAGGGGTTAAAGTTTATGGGTGTCACATCTGGTGTGTTCGGATAGTAATAATAAAACAAATTACAGAAGTCTTCAGGAATCCGCGAGACGAATTTATTAAGCCTAATTAATCCATCATTAGAATATGTTTACTGTAGCTTTACTATAGCATCATATTATCAAATTATGGACTAATTAGACTTAAAAAGTTCGTCCAGTAAAGTAGTCGCAACCTGTGCATTTAGTTATTTTATTAGTCTATATTTAATACTCCATACATATATTCAAACATACGATGTGATAGGACTTAACTTTAAGGAGAGCACCTCAGTTGTATCGGCCCTTGGGACGGTTTTTCCCCCTCCAGAAATGATTGGTGTCCATCGAATTCTTGGAAATAAAATGGAAAATGACCTCGTCCCCATCCCCATCCCCATCAGAATGAAAAGACGGATGTGTCGCGATTAAATTCGACGACCGAGTGGCAAGTGAGTAACGAGTGACGCGCTCGGCGCACTGGGCGATAGCGTGCAGTACCCTACGTGTGTGATGTGTCAGGCCAGGGCCGCCATCCATTCGGTTTGACGTCGCCGCCCGGCCGTCTAGACGCGGTGGAACGAACGGCCGGGAACGGGTGGTGCAAGTGCAACGGTACAACGACCTTCCTGCTCGATCGCTGCCGGCCAGCGCCCCACGCCGCGACGGGCACTTATTATGGACCTGTCCAACTGCACTGATCGGACGACGTAGGATATCGGAGCCGATGCCAGCAGGAGCAGGTTGCCAAGTGCCATGCGCGCGCCCATGTCCGTGGGTGGCCTCTGGCTACGTACGTGCGGGAGGGCCGACATGACCGGGCTCGATGTGATAGCATCGTTCTTGTAACGATCAAGACCAGTAAGGGACTGTTTAGATTTCAAAAAATTTTACGCAGTATTCGTCACATCAAATCTTGCGGCACATGCATGGAGTACTAAATGTAGAAAAAAAACTAATTGCATAGTTGGGTGAGAAATCGCGAAACGAAACTTTCGAACCTAATTAGTCCATAATTAGACACTAATTGACAAATACAAACGAAAGTGCTACAGTAATCAAAACCCAAAAATTTTTGGATCTAAACGCGACCTAAGTCTATCAGTCAAACAGTTGTTCATGTTCTAGTAGAAGATTCCACGGCTACTGCAGTCCCCTGTTACTTTAGGCCTCTCCGATGATCCCGTACGCCGAGCTGAGGAGCCGTATATTTCCATCTCAAAACTTGTTGGCAGTCGGCAGGCGAGCGATAGGACGACAGGTAGACGGCCATGATCTCCTTCGACGGGTCTATAAGGCGCTTATGTTAACTTGTATGGCTAATTTGTTGGTAGAGAAAAATGTTATACCATAGTTGTTAAGGGGGTGTTTGGTTCTTTAGCCGCTTCTAAAATTCATGTCACATCGAATGTTTAGATACTAATAAAGAGCATTAAATATATGTTAATTATAAAACCAATTACATAGATAAAGGCTAATTTGCGAGACGATTTTTAAGCCTAATTAATCTGTCATTAGCACATGTTTACTGTAGCACCACGTTGTCAAATCATGGACTAATTAGGCTTAAAAGATTCGTCTCGTAAATTAGTCGCAAGTTGTGTAATTAGTTTTTGTAATTAGTCTATATTTAATACTCTATGCATGTGTCTAAACATTCGATGTGACAGAAATTTTAGGAGGGCATGTAGAAACCAAACACCCCCTAAGCCGGTATCGGGTATCGATAGTAGAGATACCCAAAGCAACGAAGTGAGCGCCAGCGCTGACTTCTCCGGATAGAGCAAGACGTATTACAAGGTCTCACCCGACCCCTTGGGTGCGGGCTCCGTTTCGTCCGATCTCGAAGACGCGGTTTCCATCTCGCCCAACCTCTTGGCCATGGGGGTCTCGCCCAAGGCCGCGGGCTCCGTCTCGTCCAACCCCTTGGGTTCGTGCTCCGTCTCACCCGACCCCTTTGGTTCATGCCCCATCTCACCTGACCCAAGGCCACGGGCTCCGTCTCGATCAACCATGAGGGCACGGTTTTCGTCTCGCTCGACCCCTTGGGTTCGTGCCCTGTCTCGCCTGACCCCAAGGCCGCGGGCTCCGTCTCGCCCAACCCCGAGGCCACGGGCTCCGTCTCGCTCGACCCCTTAGGTTCATGCTCCATCTCGTCCGACCCCAAGACCGCGGGCTTCGTCTCGCCCGACGGGGACCCATACCGCCGCTAACCACTCCAAGTCCAAGTGTATGGGCCTGGGTCAAAACTCTGACACCAGGGAAGAGACTGACATGACTCGATATAACCCGTGGCCATGATGGACCATACCTGAGGATTCACATCAAGAACAGCGTCGGGCGTGCCGATGTTGTTCTGCCTAATCCTCGTACGAATGCTAACAGGTGCGTCAGTTCACCATGACGTCCGTCGGGACAGAATGGAACGCCATTATCGACAGATGACTCATGCGCATAGCGCCAATGACGAAAAGGGCTGTGACGTGGAGCCATCCCTGTTGACATCTACAGGATCAGAGGGACTCCCATGAAGGAGAAGATAGACCCGGCGATTCTGGAAGCCTTCTTCTCTCTCTCATTCTTCACCTTTTCCTTCGCTGTAACCCTCGCTTTTCCTTCGCCTATAAAAGGGGAAGTAGGGCACCCTATGAAGGGGATCCAGATCTATATGGGATCAAACCCCGAGATAAAAATACAAGAGCATGACACAATGTAACACATCGGGTGTTTAAATACTAAAACAGGACATGTCATCATATGCATGGCAAAGCATTTGGTCATATAGAAAACTTTGATATGCATTCACTAAAACAAGTTTACATTTATGTTATGAGTGTTGTCTTGTATGGTTTGAATTGAGTTAAAAATTTGGTTTGGATTTTGAATTTTCAAGAAAACCTTGATTTTTCAGTATTTAAAGCCTACCCTGAAAAACTCATTTCAAAATCTAAGCATATTTTGGGGCTGAGCCTAAAAGCAAAAGTGTAGAGCTTGTCAAGTTATACAAAGTTTGTTTTTGGAGTTTTCAAAGTTGTTTAGAAAAATTTGAAGTAATTTGAAAAGGCAAGATTCTTTAAATGTTCCCTTTTTGAATTCAAATTTGCATTTCAAAATGTAGACCGAATTTGGGTATGGTTATAAAAGCAAAGTTGTAGAACTTTAAATTTGGAACAACTTTTATTTTTGGAGATTTTTGAGTTGTTACATAAATTTGGGAGTAATTTGGATTTTTAAATTGAATGGCAGTTTGGTAATTCTGATGAATAGTAACTGCAGAAGCCAACTCACCGTCTACGATCTTCCTTCTGCTTCCAGACACGACTATGGCCGCCCTTGGCTTTGCGCTGGCATGGGAAAGGCCCCTGCGTGGCTTCTCTTTGCTTCCTAGCCGTCCTATAAAGCCTGTGTAGTCGTCGTTCTTCGTTTTCCCTTCTCCTCTGTTTTCTCCTGTCGCCATCGCCGCTGCTCTGTCGAGCTTTCACCGTCAATTTAGTGCCGTTGCCGTCCCAGCAAAGCCTGTTCTAGCTTCACCTGATCCTTGCGCACCCAGCCAGCCAGTTTTGGTCACTTGATTTCGCCGAGAACCCCCGTTCGTTGCTCTTCTTCCTCGCGGCTGGCAGCACCGCCGTAGTGAGCGTGTCGCCGTGGCCCGAGCTCTCCAGTGCGTATTTGTCCTTGCTCGGTGTAGCTCCAGCTTTGTCTTGATGTCGTGGTGCTTAATACCTTGTTGCTTGATAGTTTTGTCCACCGCAGTCGCCGGAGCACCGCCACCGTCGACGTTTTGCTCCGACATGGTTGCTCGGATCGTCAACCTGCTTCAACGTTGCTTCTCCAGCCCGTTCTTTGCTCCATCGAGTTTAGGGTGAGCTACTAGTGCTTCCTGTGCACGTCAAACCACTCATCCGTTGCTCTTCCGATCCAGCTTTATGCTCCAGTGCGTTCGGGGTGAGCTCCAGGTTCTTTTCCGAGTTGTTTTTGTGAGCTCCAGATTCTTTTCCGAGTTGTTTTTTGTGAGCTTCAGGTTCTTTTCCGAGTTGTTTTTGTGACCTCCAGGTTCTTTTCCGAGTTGTTTTTGTGAGCTCCAGGTTCTTTTCCGAGTTGTTTGTGTGAGCTCCAAGTTCTTTTCCGAGTTGTTTGTGTGACTCCTGGTTCTTTCCAAGTTGTTTGTGTGAGCGGGTGAGTTCAAAATGGAATTTTTCCTTTTTTCAGAAATGATTGAATAGTGCTGTAATTTGTTATTTTTGTGTAGATTTATTTAGAGCTCCAAAAATTATGAAAATTTTTGTGTGACCTCTCTGTGATGTATATTATTTAGGAAAAATATTAAATGTTACTTTTCAGTAATTTTTGAATGTGATAAAAAATGCTCAATTAATTAATAAATGAGTTTTCATGATTTTTCTAGGCTTAATTAATTATCCAAAAATTATGAAAATTGTTTTTCCACTTAGTTATCATGTGATGAACCTTTACAAAAATTTTGAGTTCAATTGAAATAAGTTTTATGAATATGTTTAATTAGTTGTTAATTGGCATCCATCATCGAGCATCATATTTTGTATCTCGCATCATGTTAAACATGGCATTGTTACTACGTGTAGTGAACGAAGGTGAGCACGTGGTAGTTAATCAAGTTGTGGAGGAGGTTAATCCATCTATTGAGGTTGGATCGAATACTTGTGTAACGTCGCAGGAACCGGACTTTTCCGTCAACGAAGGCAAGCCCCGGATACATACAACCCTACCTTGTGTTTTACAAATTAATTTCACTTTTGCTTTTCGTTATTGCATCAAGTGATTAGGAGTTAAGTGGAAACCTAATTGGTGCATTACCAACCTTGTTTTTCCATATCTACCTTGTTATCAGTTTTAATTCGAAAATGACTAGATATGCTTAGTCATGCTTAGCCAGGTGATTACCTGTCACCTGCAGGTTTTAAATGGATCTTTGGTTACTTATGTTATCATGAAATATGAGCATGTGGAGTAATAAATCTAGACCGGGCGGACTCGGTGTGTGTGAGCCACAAGACTTGGAGGTCTTGTGAGTGGGTTCTTTCCGCCTGGGTCGATTAAGGCACGTCCGTTGTTGAACTATGTACGGTGAGACTTTGTAGTACTAACCACATACTCTGGTAAGCCTGAACTTGGTGATTCTATTACGAGAATGGCTACTCGCGCACTGGGAGTGGAGAGATGGTGGGAATAGCGTGTACCCACGTGGCAATGGGCTGGATTGGTGGAGTACTGTATTCTCGGGTGGCGCAGACCCATTCTTATTTAGAGGATCCGAGGGTAGGTTGGTATATGTAGGTCGGGGACCTGCATATATCATGTGGTCTGGAATCCCCAGCTGGGTTTTTAATCGGTTCGAATCGTCGTTGCTCCTCGGTTATGGAGACTCACTTCTCTGTTCATCATTGTAGTACTAATAACTGGAACTCGAATAAGGCTTGTGAAGGTGTTGGATATGAAGTTTCATGATCTCAACATGGATCGTGTCAGCTTTGTATATGATTTTATGAAGTTTTCTATATAAAGAATCTTATTAAAGAGCTTTTACGCAAAAGAACTTTGATTATTGTTAAAGCTATACCTTGAATCCCTGAGCCTGCATTCCTGAGTCTTCTCAATTTTGTTTCGGTTAAGTCTTGTTGAGTACTTTTGTACTCAGGGTTCGTTGACCCCTTGTTGCAGGTGAGCCTCATGAGCAGATCTATTTTAGATCGTGCTGCATGACTATTGTTCATTCTGACGATGAGAAGTAAATGTGTGATCCTTGGGCAGGATGTTTATTTTGTGTGTTATGTATATGTTAATTATGCCACTCCACTACTACTAAGGTTTGTAATAATTATCGAACTTAGTTTGTAAGGTTTGAAACAACTGGTTTGTAAACTATGTTATCGTAAGACTTCCGCTATTTTTACTCTGATTTTAATATTTGAATAAATATTATAATACTGCAATGACTCTGTAACGTGATCCTGCTCGGAAATTGTGGATGATTCGGGGTTCCCCGAGGACACCCGATAGTCTTTTAAGTTCATGGAAACATATGCATAGATGTCAAAGGTCGTCGAACAGTGACAGGTGCATGTGGGCCCTATAACTTAGGAGGTTTTGCCACAGAATGGTATCAGAGCGATCGTTATAAGGTTTTTGTTGTATTGTTTTACAAAAACTTCAAATTGATTTGGGATGACTAAATTTAACTTTATAATTTAGTCCAAATTGCTTCTGACTTATCTTATTTCTTTCTCACCATTCCGTATTTGATTAAAAAGGTTTTGTGTGGTGGAGTAGTAATATTACTATGCCCTATATAAAAATAAATGTTGTTTATGTGCATTATAAACTTTGATGTTTTTGGTTCGTAAGAACGATTCATGCATCATTATTAATTCACTCGTTACTTCCTTCACCTCTTAGTCTGGAGTTGAGTAGTGAGACTGGTTTGAGGAATGTAATCCGTCTTAGCTACTTTTTGGATTTTGATCAAATGGTCTTACTTGGATTAAATTGGCTTCCTACAGTATGGCTCGTGCTAAGATGACGCCCCGTAAGTCCACTGGACCCAAAGGAGTTCCTCGTCACCAACTTGCCCCTAGAAATGATGATGCTAGCAGTAGCAGTTCTAGGCCTGATCCCCAAGCAGAGATACAGAGGATTTTTGCAGAGTTAGCACAAGCTACTAGAGATAGGGCTTTGGATGCTATACAGGTAGAAGAATTACAGGATCAATTGAGGCATCTCACCACCGCACACAGGAACTACGAAAGTATGTTAGTTCGTACGGTGGAGGGACGAAATGAAGCTTGGCATAGGGAAAATGTAGCTAGTGCTAGAACTCATGAGCTAGAATTCTATGTAGAAGATTTAGAAGAACATAATACCTATCTACATGAGGAAGTTCATAGGCTTAGCAATCTACTAAACCCGAATCATGAGCCTCAAGCTGATGCCATGGATCCCGGTGTCATCCTTGCCAATGATAACGAATCGAAAGAGGAAGAAGAAGAAGATCCTGAAGAATTAGTAATGATCAATGAAAGTGATGATGAAGGCGGTAATAATTTCGGAATGGATACCGAGCCTGAAGTTTGAAGTAATCACGGAAAAGAGTAGAGTTGTATAATAGTTAATTATGGTTAAGCTATGTATCTTGTTTTGGTACTTATAGGGTCTGGTGTTTATAGTAGTAAACCCTATGTAATGTGTCTGGAGTAAGCTTTTGTGCAATTCAATAAAGGCTTGTGAATAAAGTTTGATTTGTTATGAGCAGATACGTCGTACATGGGGTTCGTATGTTCCTGGAACTTCACAAGATGAGGATGGTATTCTAGATCCGCCACCAGTTCCAACAAATCTAGCTGATGCTATAACTGCACTTGTCAATGTGATGGCTGAAAATTCCTGTTTGCTTCATGAGATCGCCCTAAGTAATCAGAATCAGATGCAAGGAAACCATGGTCATCACCATAACAGATAGGAGGCTACATATGTTGATTTTACAGACACAAGACCACCGGTGTTCACCAAGGCAGATGAACCATTAGAGGCTGATGACTGGCTTCGAACCATGGAGTAGAAATTTGACCTTATTCCATGCACAAAGTATCAGAAACCTACGTTTGCTGCCCAGCAACTTAGAGGAGCAGCAAGTGCTTGGTGGGCAAACTTAGTGGCTATGCAACCAGCTGGCATTCCAATAACTTGGGCTGAGTTCTGTACTGCCTTCAGAGCCCATTATATCCCTGAAGGAGTGATGGCTATGAAGCTAGATGAATTCCTTGCTTTAAAGCAAGGAGATCAAACAATGATGCAATATGTGGGAAGATTCAATCACCTGTCACAATATGCATCCGAACATGTTAATACTGATGCCAAGAAGAAGAGGTGGTTTATGAGAGGTTTGAATACCAAGCTGCAAACAATGATGACAACTTGCACCAATGTCACTTATTATGAGGCAGTAAATATTGCAATTGCTTCAGAGTTAAAGTATCGGCAGCATAAGGAGCTCAAAAAGAAAAAGAGTATGCAATCTGAATCTTTTGGGGGAAATCAGAAGAGGCAGAGGGTGATTTATCATCCAGTACATCATAATCGTCCTCCTTACCGTCCGCCACAGTCTCAAGCCGGGCAACAGTCAAATATTCGTCCTGCTATAACCTATCCGAATTCACAGTCAACCAATGCTTCTAGTGGCAATGCTCCAACGTCATAGGGTCATAACTATCCATGTTACAATTGTGGAAGGACTGGTCATTTCTCCAGGGAATGTCCATATCCTAGGCAGGCTAATCAAAATTATCAGAAGGCCCCTGCCAATCAATAACAAGGTCAGGTACCAAACAAGAACCCCAATCAGAATGTTCAGAAGGGCAAAGATGAGAGGAAGATAGGACGGGTGTTCTATATTCAAGCTGGAGAAATTCCAGAAGGGGAGCCAGTGATGATGGGTATGTTTCCTGTTGCCAATCACCCTGCAGTTATACTTTTTGATTCTGGCGCATCGCATTCATTCATCAATAGAACATTTGTTGTGAAGCATGAAATTTCAATTAGGGCAACAAAGGAAAGTTTCTTTATACAGTCGCCCAGGGGATGTCTGTGTACTAAGGAAATGGTATACCAGGTACCCGTAAACCTGGGTGGGCATATTTTTCCCACTACCATGATTATCCTTAAGGATCAGGATATAGATGTAATCTTGTGAATGAATTGGATGTATCAGCATAAGGCTGTTATAGATGCTTTGAATAGGACTTTAAGAGTAAGTTTGCCTAATAGTAATTCTCAACTTCTCATCCAACTTCCAACTCTAAGAAGATCAGTGGGCAAGGTTTGTGCAACTGCTGTCAAAGAGATTAGAGATATTCCGGTAGTGTGTGAATTTCCGGATGTGTTTCCAGAAGATCTACCCAGTCTACCACCTGATAGGGATGTCTAGTTTAACATAGAGTTACAACCTAGAACAGCTCTGATTTCTCGGAGAGCTTATAGGATGCCACCTAAGGAATTGGCCGAGTTGAAGGCTCAGTTACAAGAATTAATTGAGAAGGGGTTTATCCAACCTAGTTCCTCACCTTGGGGATGTCTGGCAATTTTTGTGAAAAAGAAAGATGAGACCCTGAGGTTATGTGTTGACTATCGTCTGTTGAATAAAGTGACCATCAAGAATAAGTATCCATTACCTTGGATAGATTTGCTTTTTGATCAATTGGCCGGAGCCAAAGTTTTCTCCAAAATAGATTTGAGATCAGGGTATCACCAAATTAAGATAAAGCCTGAAGATATTCCCAAAACAGCATTTACCACAAGATATGGATTATATGAATACTTGGTGATGTCTTTTGGTTTGACAAATGCTCCCGCTCATTTCATGTATCTGATGAACTCAATATTCATGCCTGAGCTAGACAAGTTTGTAGTGGTGTTTATTGATGACATTCTAGTATATTCCAAGAATAAGAAAGAACATGTGGAACATCTTAGGATTGTTCTGACCCGCTTGAGAGAATATCAACTATATGCCAAGTTCAGCAAGTGTAATTTTTGGCTTAAGAAAGTGCAATTTCTTGGACATGTCTTGTCAGCCGAAGGAGTTGCAGTTGATCCTAGCAAAGTGAAGGATGTGCTTGATTGGAAACCGCCAACCACAGTTCATCAAGTTCGAAGTTTTCTAGGATTGGCGAGGTATTACCGTCGGTTTATTCCAGAATTCTCTAAGGTATCAAAGCCCATAACTGAGTTGTTGAAGAACCAAGTCAAGTTTGTTTGGTCATCTGATTGTGAAGAGGCTTTCCAAACTTTGAAAAGACTGTTAACCACTGCACCAGTATTAGCCCAACCTAATGTCGAGAAGCCATTTGATGTTTATTGTGATGCTTTAGGTATTGGTATTGGATGTGTGTTGATGCAAGAAGGCTGAGTCATTGCCTATGCATCCAGGCAACTTAAGCAACATGAAGAACACTATCCGACTCATGATCTAGAGTTAGCCGCAGTTGTCCATGCTCTGAAGATTTGGCGGCATTACCTGCTTGGTAATATATGCCATATTTATACAGATCACAAAAGCTTAAAGTATATCTTTACTCAATCAGAATTGAACATGCGACAAAGAAGATGGTTAGAACTGATTAAGGATTATGATTTGGAAGTACATTATCACCCGGGTAAAGCAAATGTGGTTACAGATGCCCTCAGTCGCAAAAGTTATTGCAATTGTCTAGCAGTGAGAACAATGGGTTTGACGCTATGTCAAGAAATGGAGAAGTTGAATATAGAAGTAATTCAATAAGGTAGTTTGACCAACATAATTGTTGAAGCCACTATTCGAGATCAAGTTATTGTTGCTCAGAAGGAAAACAAGGGTATAGCCCATATCAAGGAAAGAGTCAAGAATGGAAAAGCAGAATGCTTCAACATAGATGATGAAGATGTGTTATGGTTCAAGGATCGCCTGGTGGTACCAAAAGTTCCTGAGTTGCGGCAGTCAATTCTAGAAGAGGCACATGCTACTAGGTTATCTATCCATCTGGGAAGCAACAAGATGTACCATGACTTAAAGCAAAGATTCTGGTGGACTAAAATGAAAATAGAGATTGCTAGATATATAGCAAAGTGTGATACTTGTCAAAAGGTGAAAGCAATACATTTGAGGTCTGCTGGTGAATTACAACCATTACCTATTCCATCTTGGAAATGGGAGGACATAAGTATGGATTTTATTGTTGGTCTACCCAAGACATCAAAGGGATTTGATTCAGTATGGGTTATTATAGATCAACTAACCAAATCAGCACATTTTCTTCCAGTCCAGAATACATATCCCACTATACGGTATGCCAAGATGTATTTAGAGCGAATTGTGAGTCTCCATGGAGTACCCAAGACTATTGTGTCAGATAGGGGTACACAGTTTGTCTCCAACTTTTGAAAACAATTGCATTCTTCATTGGATACCAAACTTCTATATAGTACAACTTATCATCCATAGACTGATGGACAGACTGAAAGAGTCAATCAAGTACTTGAAGATATGTTAAGGTGTTGTGTCCTTAACTATTCCAATAAGTGGGATGAGTGCTTACCTTTGGCCGAGCTCTCATACAACAATAGTTATCAGAAAAGCATTAGAATGGCTCCATTTGAAGCACTCTATGGTCGTAGATGCAGAACATCATTGAGTTGGTCGAAGCCTAGAGAAAGAAGATTCTTTGGAGTTGACCTTGTGAAAGAAATAGAAGACAAGGTTAGGCAAATACAGAGTAATCTAAAGATAGCTCAGTCCCGCCAAAAGAGTTATACGGATAGACGACGGAGACCATTGGTATTCAACAAAGGAGATTTTGTATATCTAAAAGTATCACCAATGAAGGGAGTTAACCATTTTGGTGTTAAAGGAAAGTTGGCACCTCGATACATTGGACCATATCAAATTTTGGAGAGGTATGGAAAAGTGGCATATCGCTTGAAATTATCTGAACATCTCGCAGCTGTGCATGATGTGTTCCATGTTTCTCAATTGAAAAAGTGTCTCTGAGTGCTTGAACAGAATGTTGAAGTTGAAGGAGTGGAACTAGAACCGGATTTAACTTATTCCGAATATCCTATCCGAGTGTTAGATCAGAAAGATCGTGTCACTCGAAGGAGGACAATCAAGTTCTACAAAATACAGGGGAATCAACATTCAGAAGAAGAAGCTACTTGGGAATCCGAAGATTACTTGTTAGAAAAATTTCTAGAGTTTCTTGCGGTAATATAGAATAATGTTAGTGTACTATGTTGTTACCAATCATGTTTGTAAAGGAACCTCAGCTGTTTTATGAATAGATTTTGGATATTTTTGGACTGACACATTTCCTTTTCCATTACTTACCCTATGACTTTGAATCTTGGGACGAGATTTCTTTTAGGGGAAAGGATTGTAACACCTTGGATGTTTAAATACTAAAACAGGACATGTCATCATATGCATTGCAAAGCATTTGGTCATATGGAAAACTTTGATATGTATTCACTAAAACAAGTTTACATTTATGTTATGAGTGTTGCCTTGTATGGTTTGAATTGAGTTAAAAATTTGGTTTGGATTTTGAATTTTCAAGAAAACCTTGATTTTTCAGTATTTAAAGCCTACCCTGAAAAACTCATTTCAAAATCTAAGCATATTTTGGGGTTGAGCCTAAAAGCAAAAGTGTAGAGCTTGTCGAGTTATACAAAGTTTGTTTTTGGAGTTTTCAAAGTTGTTTAGAAAAATTTAAAGTAATTTGAAAAGGCGAGATTCTTTAAATGTTCCCTTTTTGAATTCAAATTTGCGTTTCAAAATGTAGACCGAATTTGGGTATGGTTATAAAAGCAAAGTTGTAGAACTTTAAATTTGGAACAACTTTTATTTTTGGAGATTTTTGAGTTGTTACATAAATTTGGGAGTAATTTGGATTTTTAAATCGAATGGCAGTTTGGTAATTCTGATGAACAGTACCCACGGAAGCCAACTCAACGTCTACGATCTTCCTTCTGCTTCCAGACGCGACTGTGGCCGCCCTTGGCTTTGCGCTGGCATGGGAAAGGCCCCTGCGTGGCTTCTCTTTGCTTCCTGGCCGTCCTATAAAGCTTGTGCAGTCGTCGTTCTTCGTTTTCCCTTCTCCTCTGTTTTCTCCTGTTGCCATCGCCGCTGCTCTGTCGAGCTTTCACCGTTGATTCAGCGCCGTTGCCATCCCAGCAAAGCCTGTCCTAGCTTCGCCTGATCCTTGTGCACCCAACCAGCCAGTTTTGGTCACTTGATTTCGCCGGGAACCCCCGTTCGTTGCTCTTCTTCCTCGCGGCCGGCAGCACCGCCGTAGTGAGCGTGTCGCCATGGCCAGAGCTCTCCGGTGCGTATTTGTCCTTGCTCAGTGTAGCTCCAGCTTTGTCTTGATGTCGTGGTGCTTAATACCTTGTTGCTTGATAGTTTTGTCCACCGCAGTCGCCGGAGCACCGCCACCGTCGACGTTTTGCTCCGACATGGTTGCTCCGATCGTCGACCTGCTTCAACGTTGCTTCTCCAGCCCGTTCTTTGCTCCATCGAGTTTAGGGTGAGCTACTAGTGCTTCCTGTGCACGTCAAACCACTCATCCGTTGCTCTTCCGATCCAGCTTTATGCTCTAGTGCGTTCGGGGTGAGCTCTAGGTTCTTTTCCGAGTTGTTTTTGTGAGCTCCAGGTTCTTTTCCGAGTTGTTTTTGTGAGCTCCAGGTTCTTTTCCGAGTTGTTTTTGTGACCTCCAGGTTCTTTTCCGAGTTGTTTTTGTGAGCTCCAGGTTCTTTTCCGAGTTGTTTGTGTGAGCTCCAGGTTCTTTTCCGAGTTGTTTGTGTGAGCTCCAGGTTCTTTTCCGAGTTGTTTGTGTGACTCCTGGTTCTTTCCGAGTTGTTTGTGTGAGCGGGTGAGTTCAAAATGGAATTTTTCCTTTTTTCAGAAATGATTGAATAGTGCTGTAATTTGTTATTTTTGTGTAGATTTATTTAGAGCTCCAAAAATTATGAAAATTTTTGTGTGACCTCTCTGTGATGTATATTATTTAGGAAAAATATTAAATGTTACTTTTCAGTAATTTTTGAATGTGATAAAAAATGCTCAATTAATTAATAAATGAGTTTTCATGATTTTTCTAGGCTTAATTAATTATCCAAAAATTATGAAAATTGTTTTGCCACTTAGTTATCATGTGATGAACCTTTACAAAAATTTTGAGTTCAATTGAAATAAGTTTTATGAATATGTTTAATTAGTTGTTAATTGGCATCCATCATCGAGCATCATATTTTGTATCTCGCATCATGTTAAACATGGCATTGTTACTACGTGTAGTGAACGAAGGTGAGCATGTGGTAGTTAATCAAGTTGTGGAGGAGGTTAATCCGTCTATTAAGGTTGGATCGAATACTTGTGTAACGTCGCAGGAACCGCACTTTTCTGTCAACGAAGGCAAGCCCCGGATGCATACAACCCTACCTTGTGTTTTACAAATTAATTTCGCTTTTGCTTTCCGTTTTTGCATCAAGTGATTAGGAGTTAAGTGGAAACCTAATTGGTGCATTACCAACCTTGTTTTTCCATATCTACCTTGTTACCAGTTTTAATTCAAAAATGACTAGATATGCTTAGTCATGCTTAGCCAGGTGATTACCTGTCACCTGCAGGTTTTAAATGGATCTTTGGTTACTTATGTTATCATGAAATATGAGCATGTGGAGTAATAAATCTAGACCGGGTGGACTCGGTGTGTGTGAGCCACAAGACTTGGAGGTCTTGTGAGTGGGTTCTTTCCGCCTGGGTCGATTAAGGCACGTCCGTTGTTGAACTGTGTGCGGTGAGACTTTGTAGTACTAACCACATACTCTGGTAAGCCTGAACTTGGCAATTCTATTACGAGAATGGCTACTCGCGCACTGGGAGTGGAGAGATGGCGGGAATAGCGTGTACCCAGGTGGCAATGGGCTGGATTGGTGGAGTACTGTATTCTCGGGTGGCGCGGACCCATTCTTGTTTAGAGGATCCGAGGGTAGGTTGATATATGTAGGTCGGGGACCTACATATGTCGTGTGGTCTGGAATCCCTAGCTGGGTTTTTAATCGGTTCGAATCGTCATTGCTCCTCGGTTATGGAGACTCACTTCTCTGTTCATCATCGTAGTACTAATAACTGGAACTCGAATAAGGCTTGTGAAGGTGTTGGATATAAAGTTTCATGATCTCAACATGGATCGTGTCAGCTTTGTATATGATTTTATGAAGTTTTCTATATAAAGAATCTTATTAAAGAGCTTTTACGCAAAAGAACTTTGATTATTGTTACAGCTATACCTTGAATCCCTGAGCCTGCATTCCTGAGTCTTCTCAATTTTGTTTCGGTTAAGTCTTGTTGAGTACTTTTGTACTCAGGGTTCGTTGACCCCTTGTTGCAGGTGAGCCTCATGAGCAGATCTGTTTTAGATCATGCTGCATGACTATTGTTCATTCTGACGATGAGAAGTAAATGTGTGATCCTTGGGCAGGATGTTTATTTTGTGTATTATGTATATGTTAATTATGCCACTCCACTACTACTAAGGTTTGTAATAATTATCGAACTTAGTTTGTAAGGTTTGAAACAACTGGTTTGTAAACTATGTTATCATAAACTTTCGCTGTTTTTACTCTAATTTTGATATTTGAATAAATGTTGTAATACTGCAATGACTCTGTAACGTGATCCTGCTTGGAAATCGTGGATGATTCGGGGTTCCTCGAGGACACCCGACAGTCTTTTTAAGTTCATGGAAACATATGCATAGATGTCAAAGGTCGTCAGACAGTGATAGGTGCATGTGGGCCCTATAACTTAGGAGGTTCTGCCACACACAAACACAAGGCTGAGCAACGATCGAGCTCTCAGCACTCGTTCACTCATTCCACCAGAGACTTAGGATCCTTTCCATCCCACACCTGTTTGTAACCCCTACTATAAACCAAGTGCCGGTAACACGAGCAGCAGCAAACTAGACGTAAGGAGATTTTGCCCGAACTAGTATAAACCCTTGTATCCTTCGAGCACACCATCCAAGCCAGACGCGCAAATACAAATTTACTTGTTAGTGGTCCAAAAACACCAACAATTGGCACACCAGGTAGGGGCTTTTTGCGTGTCTCGACGTCCACGTCAGGCCTCAGATGGCTAATCATGGCATCAGCTAGGTCCCAGGCGCGCACATGCGCTTCGAGAACCTAGATTTCATCATTTTGAGAACCTAGATTTCATCATTTCGACAGAGAGAGTTGGCATGAGTCCCCACCGCCATCCAACCTCTCCACTCCACCGGCCTCGATGTGATCGCTGAGGCGCTTGAGGAGTTACAGCTACACGCACTAGAGGCCCACGCCTCTAGAGATGACCAGCTCCTTGACTTTGATTACGGGAGGCTAGAGCGCTAGCTCAGCGCCTTCCTAGGACCCTGACTGTCTCGGGAGAACCTAGGCCACCTCACCTACTCGTTCACCAACATCATGACTCAACTTGCTAGAGGAGAACCGCTCTCCCTAGAATACCTCATCCAAAGCGCTCTGACATCGCTCCCGTTTGATCTGTGCAACGCCGCAGAGACCGTTGGCCACCTTGTGGCGCAATGCACGCCCCCATCCCCCCTCGTAGGAGAATGTCATGGAATCTTTCCATGACCTCCTCGTAGGAGAATCAGAGCCGCCCTCTAATTTTGACTCCAGCAGGGGGAGCCATCACCCCTCTCGTGAATGTTTTATGGCAGGTTTGAGGTGCTCATCAACGGCCTACGCATCACCATCAAGTTGGGTATCCGATGGCTCGACGTCTGGGGTGACTCCCAGCTGGTCATCGACCAAGTCATGAAAGAATCAAGCCGCCACAACGCCAAGATGGTTACATATTACTGAGAAGTCCAATAGCTGGAGGACAAGTTCGATGGTCTCAAGCTCAATCACATCCTGAGGTGTCTCAATGAGGCGGCCAAAGCACTGGCAAAAATGGTGTTTGGCTAAGAGATGGTTCTGATGGGAGTCTTTACTAGCGATCAGTACAAGCCCTCAATCTGCTATGAGGAGCCAAAACATACCGATGATGCACCGCCTTCCCTAGGCTCGGGGGCTAACCAGCTGGCGGCTCCATTCAACCCTGAAGTCATGGAGCTTGATGAGGATCCTATGACAGAGTGCCTCATGCAACAAAAAGGGGTCGGGCCTCACTCGGGGGCTAATAAGAGTATATCTATTAGGTAGACATTCTCAATGCCTAACCCTTTATCACGTTAAAAACGTAAAGGCAAGGTTTGAGGAAACAATTACTGAGTTAAACTGGTCAGACCACAAGAAACCTACACCTCAGTAGCTATGACATTTTTGCCCACCAGCATGATCATAATTTTTTTGCCCGTAGCCTGAGCTTTAGCCTCCACCTTCCCAGGAAGGGTTTGGAGGGGCCCATCAGCGGTTCAAAGGCTCGACATGAGCGGCGATCGACTAGGGTTCAAAGGCTAGCCCATGAAATGCTTAAGGCCACCTTACGTCAAATAGAGCCTCTGCGTTTCCAAGAAGGGTTTGGAGGGGCCCATCGAGGAGAGGCCAGCGGGTCACCCAAGTCGATCGAATAGCTCGGGCCACTGTCGAGAGATGGGTAAGGAGCAGTACGATGCCCCATGCGGGTTATGCCGACTCCGTCACAAATAATGGACCCAGATTCCACTCGACCATATCCGATAAGAGCTCCCCAAACCCGTCACTTAAGCCATCGAGGTAACTTTACCAACCCCCATTGTACCTCTCTAGTGCATGAGCATTCATTCATCCATTCTCATACATCCAAGCATCGCATATGCAATTATTGCATCACAACGCTTCACGTCGCGTCACAAAGCGGTAGTCGTCTCATTCAACATGAGCGGCGACCGACAAAGGTTCAAAGGCTGGCCCACGAAGGGCTCGAGGCCACCTCGCATCGAATAGAACTAGGGGAGAAAACGTAGATGAGCACCTGTGGCCTTTGCCTGACCCGCTCAGAAGTGGACAGAGTCATCTCGACCTTCTCGTTCGATCCTAACCTCGAGCTATGCCCACTGAATCTCCATCACTTGGAGGCTAGCGGGCCACCTAAGTTGGTCTCTAGAATGACTCAGGCATCTGTTGGAAGGCAGGTTAAGGAGCAGTGGAGTGCCACATGAGGGCTATGCCGACCCCGTTACGAACGATGGACCCAGATTCCAATCGAACATGCCCGTTAGCGAGCTCACCGAGTGCAACACTTGAGCCATCGAGGCAGGTGACATTCGCTCAACCCCTTCGGTTGCGGAAACCACAGACGGGGTGACGATCACAAAGATGAGCTAACCCCTCGACTGGACCCCTACAACACGTGGGGGCTCGAGGAAAGTTGGACTCGTAAGAAGACCGAATGCACGGTCACCGAACGATGGCTTAGATCCTAGGGAAGCAATATGTACAAAAACTAAGAATAACGTTTCTAAAACAAAAAATGCTTTCTCCCACTAGTTTCGCTATCGTCTCCTCAATCATTAGTGAAACCCTGTAACACCCTCGGTGTTACACCATAAATCATTTACTAAAACCTGTCATGACCATCATGTTTATGTGTTAATGCATGTGATAAAGTGTGTAGATCAATTTCTATAACTCAAAATGATCAACTAAAATATGAAACGAAAGTTGATTCGATAGTCATGTTATATCACTTAGGGTTTAAAACCAATTTTTATTAAGCAAAAATGCTATAGAACATATATGTGATACTTAAATAAAGTTGGAAGTACAAACTTTGTAGATGACAGTGAAATACTTGCGGTCAAAAAATGATATTACTAGCTAATATTTCAACTAGCTTAGAAATCGCAAATGGAAATCAAATTTAGCTAAAAAACTTAGAAATTTTCAAGTCTGTCAATAGTTAGACACTGCTATGTTTAGCAATTTATTGTGAGAGATTGGATTAAAGGGTGGTGCAGTGTTATAGCTCAATTTGGTAGTCTCATGTGCCATCTTGAGCATGATGAAGATGGTTTAGGTCCTAAATTAAGTAATCATTTGGTCATGTTGAATGCTTTAAAATTCATGCCTGTCACTGTCTCAGGTTGGTTGGTGCCGGGTGCGCGGTCACCGCGTGGCCGTCTCACGCCGTGCACATGGCCACATCCCATGTGGTCAACCGTGCTACCACGCTTGGCCGATCGAGCCACCTGGGCTTGGCTGAGGCTAGCCACAGCAAGCCGCTAGCCCCGCGCCCTACTGCTCTGCCTCATGCTACCATCTTAGGTGCCGTCGTGGCCGCGCTGCACTGTCGTCGCGTCCGCACTATCAACATGGGCACATGTTGTCCATAGCGCCGGAGTGTGGGCCTCCCATTTTCGCCGCTCGTGTCTTGCCAAGGCGTGGATGGGCCGAGTCCACCTGCCGTGCCGTCTCTCTCTTTCCCTCTTTCTCCCTCTATTTTCCACCACCGTCGAGTCATGTCATGGTGAGTTAGAGAGCGAGCACATCTCATCAATTCCTCGTGCTCGTGTCTCTGCCTTCATGACCCCTCTCCAGCCGACCCCACCCCGCCTTGACTCATGTCACGCTGAGCTCCAATTTTGGAGCTTTGCCCGCCGCCATGTCGTTAAGGCCCATCACGGCCCATGTTGTGGCTAGCCTCCACCACTTCACCCCGCGCCAATTCCTCTACACCACTAGCTCACCTTGGCTCCCTCTCCACCATGTGCATGCCAGTGGGAGCGCTACCGCCTCCCCGCTACTGCTGAATGGCCATATCCGCTGTGGCTTATCACCGTGCTCGCCGCGCGCACGTGGCCAGCACCGCTCAGGTAGTCGCCGGCCTAACCACAACTTTGGCCTGGTTTGCAGTGTGTCCCTAGTACTTAGCCCCTATCTCTACTGCCCTATTAGCGCTGTGGCTTACCAAAACATGGTTGCCACTATTGCAGGTCGTCTGCATCCAGGGATAGCTGTTGCAGAACCACCCGGAATAGCATGCTTTTGGAGGCGCTCAACTTCCACCAGACCCTAAGCACCCCGAAAGCTGGCTACATCGGACGGTTCCATTGAGCACACCCCAAGGGAGAACTCAAACAATCCACATTTTTCCTCTAGGATCTAATAATGAGAATGAGTTTACAATACTTAGTCCATTTCATACAACAAGAGTTCTCAGAAAAATATTATTACAATACCAAGTTTAGAGTGTGGAATTTAAACAATGGAATTAAAATAAACATGTATCGATAAGATACAAGGATCCTTCTATGCCCACTAGAAGAATCCTTCACGCAACAGCTACTCCTCAAGCTACACCTGCAATAGGGTAGAACAAACCCTATGTACACAATGTACTCGCAAGACTTACCCAACTAGTGGGAATAATTTCCCGACTCCAAAGGATATGCTAGGCTTTATGGCTTGCTAGGTTTCCTTTTCGTGAAAAAGCATTATTAGTATTGAATCCTTATGTATGTGTTTTATTTGCAGTCATGATTAGATCATTAGCTAACTGTTGGTGTTTTGAGTAAACACCGAGTAAATTTGTATTATTGCGCGTCTAGCCCAGATGGTGTGCTAAAAAGACATGGGGTTTATACTAGTTTAGGCAGAATGTCCCAATGTCTAGTTCATGGCAGCTGCTCGTGTTATTAGCATTGAAAAGTTCATAGTAGGGGTTACAAACGAGCGAGAGAGGGACATGTGCTAAGTCTCTAATGGAAAGGTCGAATGGGTGCTGAGAGCTTGGTTGCTGCTTAGCTATGTGACATGATGTGTGATGTGATGAATCGATCTCCTTAGTGGATTGCTCTGCTTTCCCTTTTATAGCCCAAGGGAGAGCATGGATTACAGATGGGAGAAAAGTGGAGAATGAGAGGTAAAGGAAGTCCTTCAAGGATGTCAGGTCTTCCTTTTCCTCTATGTGGGCTCCGCTGTCATGGCAGGCAGTGACAGGGATAGTCCTACGCTAGGTGTATGTCTACTGACCCTAATAGGGCCACGCTGCGTGTCTGTCCATTGATGATGCTATGTCCTAACATTGTCAGCGGGTTGTCACGTCCCATTCCGCCCCCGCGGGCGACATGGCGGACTAGCATGCTGATCAATGGCCATACAGGGAGTAGGCTGCATAGTGACCGCATGTTCATTACTATGGGTGATGTGAGTTTCCTTTTAGACCATAATGGTTGTCATGAGCTTCCAAAAGGATTCGTACCCGAGGGTAAATGACGGCGTCCACAACACTGTAAGGCAAATGTCGATGCCTACAACACTGTTTGGGTTCTAACATGCATGAAAGGTTGCAAAGCACCCTTCTAGCCTGGCTTGATGGTACTATCCTGTAGGTGTGCAGGGTATGATCCTTTATATTGTGCTTGACCTGAGCATCTTGCCTTATCTGCTTCGCCTAATTCTTGGGTCGGTATTGTGGTAATGTCGTCAAAGGCATCAGGCCTTAGACGTTGGGCGAGGCAAAGCCAACCCTTAGACATCGGGCGAGGTGGAGGCTATCCTTAGACATCGAGCGAGGTGGAGCCAGCCCTCAGACGTCGAGCGAGGTAGAGCCAACCCTTAGATGTTGGGCGAGGTGGAGCCCGCCCTCAGAAGTTGGGTGAGACAGAGTCCACCCTTAGATGTTGGGTGAGGCGGAGCCTGCCCTTAGATGTCAGGCGAGGTAGAGCCAGCCCTTGGGGGTCGAACAAGACAGAGTCGACCCTTAGATGTCGAGCGAGGTGGAGCTTGCCCTCAGACATCGGGTGAGGCAGAGCCAGCCCTTGAGGATCGAGCGAGATGGAGTTTGCCCTCAGATGTCGGGCAAGGTGGAGCCAGCCCTCAGACGTTGGGTGAGACTGAGCCTGGCAAGCGGCGTAGTCGTGCTCTTGATCACACAGATGAATCAATGTTGATGATCATTAGCTCCTCCTCTTCGGGTACCATAGTATTGGTCCCTAATAGTAGCCCCTAAGCCTCTAGGCGATTCAAGTAGAGTCACCTTGGGGATTTTTTTGACTTGCCAGCGGGTGTGCGTGAGCGCACCCGGTGGGTGTAGCCCCCGAGCCTACGAAGGAGTAGAATACTCCTTCGAAGATTTTCCAAAAGGGAGGACTCTAAGGGCCCTGGCCCTCTATTGTTGCTCATGACGTGTCCTGAAGACAATGATTCCTTCTTGTCGAGGTAGGACCCTTTGTGGGTATGGTCATGTGATTTGGTGATTTGTTATCTAGATGATCTGATTGGGGTCCCAGCATCCTATTCATGGGGATTCAGCCAGGGTCAGCCTGGCTGAGACTCAATTATGGTCCGAGATGCCTGTGGTGCTCGTGTGCCTAGGCACTGGTAGCTTGCAGGGCCTAGCCCTTTCCATCCCTTATTATAGGGGTGCTTGGAGTGGCTGTTGGACCCATTGATGGGCCAACCATCGAACTCCTAGGCCTAGACGGGCCATAGATGCATTTTTGATCTGTATACCTCTTACTTGTAACGAGTCCTAGTCTGTCCGGGGAGGCAAAACATCTGGCAAGTTTCCTAAAGGAAAGGATAGGGATTGCGTGCGCATATCCCCTGGCGTGACGTTGTTGCAGATCATGGCAGGTGTGGAGATCTAGGTGGACGATTGGTTTCCTCACATCCATCCCCCCTATAAAACCAAAGGGTTCGCCCCTAGGGTTTCATACTTTGCCTCCTTTTCTTCGCATCTGCAACTTCCACCGCCAATCGCCTAAGCTCCCCGTATCCGCATCTCAGCCACCGTTGAGTTCGCATCCACCCACCCCTATCTTCCAATGGAGCTGTGGTGCCACTCTAATATCACCCTCTAGTATATGTAGGGCCTTGTCTGCCATAGTCTTCTCTGCGCATGGACCACTACCGAGGAGTGGCGGTTGCCCGACGAGGAGGACATGCCATCACCACCCGATGGCTATGTCGTCTCGTTTGCGTGCTTCCATGAGCAGGGGTTCACCACCCCACCCACAAATTTCTCTAGGGGTTGCCGCACTACTACCAAATCAAGTTGCGACACCTCAACCCCAAAGGAATCTAGCACATGGTGGCATTCATTGCTCTATGTGATGGATTCCTAGGGATCAGTCCCTACTTTGATCTGTGGTGGTACTTCTTTGCCGCTACCCTCTAGAAGAAGAGGGAGAAGAAGCAGGAGCTGAGCACATCGATGGGATGCGCCAGCATCCAACTCTAGAACAACTAGGTCGGCGAATACCCATCAATGTGTCTATCAACCTCCAACAAGGGGTGGCATTCGCATTGGTTCTATCTTAAGAATGACGCAGCTACCCCCCTGCTGGAGTTCACCAGGCACCTAGTCAAAGAGGTCCTGGACTCATGGAGGAAGTGGGGTGTCCTAGAGAAGGACAAGAAGAGGATCTAGGACCACCTCACCGCCATCCGAATCCTAAAGGAGAGGGGCCTAAAGGGGTCGGGCATGATTGGTGCCTACCACGTGAGGAGGGTGGCACCACTCATGAGGTGTGTGCTTCCCCTATATGCAATGGCGCCTAGGGCATCATTCGATGGGATAAAGTTTGCCGAGGAGGCACTCTCCCCTCTGAAGTTGCGTAGCGCATCAAGGAGGCGATGGAGCCTTCTCAGGAAAGCGCAGGCGCCCCCCTTGATTTTGTGTACCTAGTGCCGAGGCATCTATAAGGAAAATAGACCTTTGGCCCATTTACTTTGGATTTTGGTGTTTGATGACCAACATAACCAAATTGTACTAAAGAATTTGCAAGTGTTTGTTTTGTAGTTCAATAGGGTGCAAGACGTAACTTGGACGAAGGCGATGTGATGATCCGATGATCAACACCTCAAGCAAGACCTTAGGAACACAAGAGAAGACCCAAAAGATCAAGCAAAGTCCAAGCATGAAGATTGGAACCAAGCCGTATGCAATATCATGAAGAAATGAGCTCACTATGGTGACCGGATGCTGGACCGGACGCTGGACAAGCAACCGGATGCTGCGACCAGACGCTGGGCAAGTGGCTCGGCAGACAGGCGATCGGACACTGGACTAGACACTGGCGGCAACCAACCGGATGTAGGACAACAATGTCCGATCAAGTACAGTATGGTTCCAGAACAGCAAATCTGCGACCGGACACTGGCCAGCGTCCGATCAGTATATTGCCAGCTCAACGGTCGAGATGATCGGACGTATTCGATCAGGACGATTCAGCGTCCAGTCAGTAGCAGTTTCGCGAGAATTCGACCCCAATGGCTACTTTCTCAGTGGGGCTTATAAATCTAACCCCCAACCGGCCATTTGAGGTGAGTGGAGCTAAGGAAACATACCAAGGGTGTTGATACACCATTTTAGTGATCTCCACTTGCATAGTGCTTAGTGATTCATCAGGTGATTAGCGTAGGTGCTTTGCGAAGTGCTTAGGTTGATTAGACCACCGCTTATGCGCTTGCTCTAGGTTTAGACCTAGTGTTTAGTGAGGTTTGCATACCTCTTACCACTCGGTGCTTGCAAGCACCACTGTTGTATATCGAAGGGGCTTGAAGTCTTGCGAGATCACACCAACCGCGTTTGTGGTGTGGCCGCCATCATGTACCAAAGGGAACAAGGCCCATGGCATTTCGACCAGAAGCTTGATAGTGAAGACGGCAGGGAGCATCTAGGAGAGGCTTGCCGGAAGGCACGTCGGAGACCCACTTGCGCGTGGGAAAGGTCCGAGGCTATCCATGGAGTTATCCGACCGGGAGCTTGGCCCTTGCGAGGGATTCCTTGCGAGGGGCTCCAACGAGGACTAGGGGGAAGCTTGCGCGCTTCTCGATACCTCGGTAAAAATACCGAAGTCATCGACGGGAGTTTGTATATCTCTACCTTGCTCTTTAGCTTCTGCATTTACATTGATTACTTTACTACGTTTGCGGTAGAGATAGCAACACACTAGCAAAACCATAATTGCACATCTAGATAGTTTATCTATTGCATAGGTTTTGCTAGGGTTAGAAAAAGAGGTCATAGTTTAGAGTTAGAATTTTTAAGTTGCCTAATTCACCCTCTCTCTTAGGCGTCACGGTCCCTTCAATTGGTATCAAAGCCGGTTGGCTCAATTTGGACCTTTGGCTTAATCGCCATTGAGCTAACGCTATTTAGAGTGGTTGGGATGGATACCGCTAGGCCTTCGCACTTTGACGGCACTAACTTCCCATATTATAAAGCTAGAATGACTTGCCACCTTGAGGCGGTTGATTTGGGTGTATGGAGAGTCACTCGTGATGGGATGAAACCCATCAAGAATCCCAAAAAAACCCACAAAGAGTGATGAAAAATAAATGCACTTCAATGCTAGAGGTAAAAATTACCTGTTTGAATCACTTAGTATGGATGTTTTTAACCAAGTATTCACTTTAAATACGGCACATGAAATTTGGTTAAAACTCCAAGAGCTCCATGACGGCACAATCAATGTCCATGAGCAAAAACATTGTCTAGCAAAGCAAAACTATGATTCCTTTACTATGAATGATGATGAGCTTGTTCGTGATATGTATTCTTGTTTGAATCTAATTATCAATGAGCTCCATTCTATTGGATTATTAAAGCTAGATAATATGGACATCATGAGGAAGATCATCTCCGTGCTACCACAAAAGAAATATGCAAGCATCATTACCATCCTTCACAACATGGAGGACTTGAGCAACATGACCCCGGGCATAGCCATTGACAAGTTAGTGGCATTTGAAATGTCACATAAGATGGGTCAAGAAGAAGCTTCTTCATCAAGCAAAGGCAAAGCTCTCGCTTGTAGCGAGAAAAAGAAGATGAAGGGCAAGCAAGTTGAGACAAGCTCAAGCTCAAGTTCATCAAGTGAAGATGAAGAAGAAGATGAGGACGATGATGATGATGATGAAGATTCAAGTGATGATCAATCTTCCTCCTCTACCTCCGATCTTGATGAAGAATCAATCAAAGTGATCAATAAGGTGGAGAAGATGATCCAAAGGCTCAATGTCAAGGGTGTGCCCATCCAAATTCAAGATTTCATTTTCACAAATCAAAGAAATGAGCAAAGAAAGAGAGGATGCTATGGATGCGGCGAATTGGGGCATTTTGTGGAAGTTTGTCCTAACAAGCCCACACTCAAGACAAAGAAGAAGGCATGCAAGAACCAAGCCCTCATATCAATAAGATCATGGGATGATTCTTCAAGTAAAGAAGAACCCCATCACAAGAGGCAAGGCCACAAGCACTCATCATCAAGCTCTTCTCGTGTGTGCCTTATGGCACGAGGTAATGAAAGCTCTTCCTCTAGTGAGAGTGATAGTGATGATGATATGCCTTCTTATCATGAACTTGTGCAAGAAAATCTTAATTATGCTAAAGCTTGCACTAGTCAACAAAAGAAGCTCAAAAGTTTAAAAGAAAAGCTAGATAGTTCACAAAAAGCATACAAAACCTTGCTTGAACAATATGAGAACTTTGCTAATCTCAATGTTGAACTATCTACTAAAATTGAGAAACTTGAGACTAGTACAACAACAAATGCATGCACAATCAATGATGAGCAACTCTTAAAGAAAAATGAAAAATTAAAAGAAAAGTTAGCTAGCTCA
The DNA here is from genome assembly GCF_019320115.1 of Miscanthus floridulus. NCBI lineage: Eukaryota > Viridiplantae > Streptophyta > Magnoliopsida > Poales > Poaceae > Miscanthus > Miscanthus floridulus. Next base: position 115,993,415 of record NC_089586.1, on the reverse strand, counting down.
CAAGAAGCATATAATAGTTTGCTTGCTAAAATGGAAACCTTGTGCAGACATTGTGATGAGCTAACTAATAAAGTTGCTAATCTTGAAGCCGTTAGCACAACCCCCACCAAGGCATCTAAAAAGAAAAGTTCTATCTTTAACATGTCTAAAAAGGATGCCTCTACTTCTTGTAATGATTTATGTTTAGACACACCTTTGTGCAACCAAGTTTGTGTTGAGAAAGTTGTTGTAGATACATGCACACAAGAGGTTGCAAAGGAGAATGAGCAACTCAAGCAAGAAGTAGCTCGCCTCACCAAGGACTTGACTCAAGTGAAAGGCAAGGCGAAGCAAACCCAACTTCATCAAGATAACACCATCAAGGGAGTGAAGAAGCTTGATGAAGGACAAACCGTGGTTTGTTACGTGTGCCACAAGGAAGGTCACAAGTCCTATGAGTGCATGGTGAAGAATGGGGGAGGAGCAAAGGAGGAGAAAAACCAAACAAGCAAGTTCTCTAACACCTACACCAACAAGGTGGACAAGAAGGTCTCCACACCTTATCTCTTGAAGAAGAAGAAAAATGATAAGGTGGTGGCCATCAAGGTGAACAAGCAAGCCAACAATGGGGTCAAATGCTTTTGGGTGCCAAAGGAAATCATTTTCAACATGAAGGGCACCAAGAAGATTTGGATCCCAAAAGGGAAGTGAGAAGTCCGTCAGACTTCAGGGAATTTAGAGACTTGGCAAAGTATGGGTGTATTTCATGGGGTGCATCATGATGGACAAAATCATTGCCAAGTGGGTTAGTGAATACTATGGACCCAAATTCCCCTTCCCATGTTAGGTAACTAGATGTCATTACTTTTAATTAGTATTCATTTCAATTGGTTTTGTTTTTCAATTGATATACTCTTAAAGCATCTATTTATCTTTCATGCCTATGTTTGCATTTATATACTTAAATCTTTTGTCATGCATTCAATAGGTATTTCATATGGTAGGCTTGCTCGGTTTCATTATCAACCCTTGGAGCAAACCTACATGGTTTAAAATTGTTTAGGAGCATGGCACATAGCTTGTTTTACAATTATTTATCTAATATGGGCCAAAGTCCAAATTGTAGATAATCTCTCCCAAATATCATCTTTCAAGTGGTATTTTGATACTTAAATCAATGTGCACAAATTTTACAAGTATTCAACACTTGTGTGCACAAATTTAGGGGGAGCTTAATCTACAATTTGGATGCTTTGAGACTAACACTTTTTCAAATGGTATCAATTTTTCAAACTTATCACATGTGTAGTAGTCTCATTGTAAGGAAATTGGAGTCCCCAGAGTTAAGCATCATTCTTCAATTGGCATCATCATGTTGATTTCATTTCATATTTATATGCTTTCTCCATGCATTATATAGATTAAACTCTCGTGTACAATAAATTGTTAATTATGCATATGCTTTGCTTTCTACCATATGTATGCATATTTTTAGGGGGAGCTTAGTCTATATAATGTGAGAGTCAAATTTTATGATCCATTTCACTCTATACACAAAGGGTCATGAAATTTGACCCTCCCTTGTGCTACTAATGTCTTCCTTTTCGGTGTTTGATGCCAAAGGGGGAGAATTTAAAGGACCAAAGGCAAGCATCAAGTTGATGTCTACAAGTGGTAATGGTCCGAGAAAAGGGAGAAAAGTGGATTATGGATTAGTCTACGTAATGGTAAAATTTGTAGGAATCCATAATGCCACATGGGGATTTTTGCAAGGGCAAGATAAGCTTTCATTTAGTTTTAATTGGTATCTTACAATTAACTTCAATTGGTATCCTTTAATATCATATATGATTTCAATTGGTATCTTTAAGTATCAAATAAACTTGCCATTTGCATTGCATTCTAGCAAGTAGGTAGTTTTTAACTTCCAAATTCTTATTATTTGCTTGCTTTGGTCGTGTTGGCATCAATCACCAAAAAGGGGGAGATTGTAAGGAAAATTGACCCTTGGTCCATTTACTTTAGATTTTGGTGTTTGATGACCAACACAACCAAATTGGACTAATGAATTTACAAGTGTTTGTTTTGTAGTTCAATAGGGTGCAAGACGTAACTTGGACGAAGGTGACGTGATGATCCGATGATCAACACCTCCAGCGAGACCTTAGGAACACAAGAGAAGACCCAAGAGATCAAGCAAAGTCTAAGCATGAAGATTGGTACCAGGCCATATGCAAGATCATGAAGAAATGAGCTCACTGTGGTGACTAGATGCTGGACCGGACGCTGGACAAGCAACCGGATGTTGTGACCGGATGCTGGGCAAGTGGCTCGGTAGACAGGCGATTGGACACTGGACCAGACGCTGGCAGCAACCGACCGGACGTAGGACAGCAGCGTCTGATTGAGTACAGTAAGGTTCCAGAACAGCAAATCTACGACCGGACGCATCCAGTGGTAGGCGACCGGATGCTGGCCAGCGTCTGATCAGTATATTGCTGGCTCAACGGTTGGGACGACTGGACGTGTTTGGTCAGGACGATTCAGTGTCCGGTCAGTAGTAGTTTCATGGGAATTCGACCCCAACGGCTACTTTCTCAGTGGGACTTATAAATACAACCCCCAACCGGCCATTTGAGGTGAGTGGAGCTAAGGAAACATACCAAGGGTGTTGATACACCATTTTAGCGATCTCCACTTGCATAGTGCTTAGTGATTCATCAGGTGATTAGCGTAGGTGCTTTGCGAAGTGCTTAGGTTGATTAGACCACCGCTTATGCGCTTGCTCTAGGTTTAGGCCTAGTGTTTAGTGAGGTTTGCATACCTCTTACCACTCGGTGCTTGCGAGCACCATTGTTGTACATCAGAGGGGCTTGAAGTCTTGTGAGATCACACCAACCACGTTTGTGGTGTGGCTGCCACCGTATACCGGAGGGAACAAGGCCCGCGGCGTTTCGGCTAGAAGCTTGATAGTGAAGACGGTGGGGAGCATCCGGGAGAGGCTTGCCGAAAGGCACCTCGGAGACCCACTTGCATGTGGGGAAGGCCCGAGGCTATCCATGGAGTTACCCGATTGGGAGCTTGGGCCTTGCGAGGGATTCCTTGCGAGGGGCTCCAATGAGGACTAGGGGGAAGCTTACGCGCTTCTCGATACCTCGATAAAAATACCAGAGTCGTCGATGGGAGTTTGCATATCTCTACCTTGCTCTTTAGCTTCCGCATTTACATTGATTACTTTACTACATTTGCGGTAGAGATATCAATACACTAGCAAAACCATAATTGCACATCTAGATAGTTTATTTATTGCATAGGTTTTGCTAGGGTTAGAAAAAGAGGCCATAGTTTAGAGTTAGAATTTTTAAGTTGCCTAATTCACCCCCCTCTTAGGCGTCATGGTCCCTTTAGCATCCCCCGATGTGGCCAGAACTAGGATACATCGTCCTTGTAAGTTTTTTCCTTCCTCATGCCTTCTCTTCAATTGAACTCCCAACCCCTTGATACTGATATTGAGATTGGGGGACCAGCCAAGGAACCTCATCCTCATAGATCTCCCAGCTCTGTTGCCGAGGGATCCATCCATGAGGGTGGTGGGTCTATGAGGGTGGTGAACTGTACCGAGGTCGAGCGACAGAAGAAGGTGAAGGAGGACAGGAGGAAGAAGAAGCAACATAAACTATGGGCATAAAAGCAAGGGGAGGATACTAATAGTGACGACAATGATGAGGAAGATGATATGAGGTAGTCAATGACACCAAGCATGATGTCCTAGAGAGCGAGGATATGCTGACAGGTACTCGCTCATCCTTGCAGGGCTCGGGACCCTTCCCGTTTCATAGAGAGGAAGGCATGTCCATGAGGCCGGTGGAGGCAGGCCAGACCATCGGCCTGCCCCAAGAGCCAGTGGGGGCGGGCGGATCTGCCGCTGCGCTTGAGGTGCTAGCGGAGGAGGGTGGCTCCACTGCCATGCCCTAAGAACCAGCAGGGGTAGGCGGATCTGTTGCTATGCCCGAGGTGCCTGCAAAGGAGGCTAGCTCCGCCACCATGCCCCAAGATGTGAGGGGAGCGAGCCCCTCTGCCTAGGAGCAGGGGCGGGCTCAAAATAGCCCCACCTCAATGAGGCAGAGCAAGAGTCTAGGGGTTCACCCCCTAAACATGTCTGTCGTCCAACAATGCTGATGTAAGTCACCGACTCCTCTATTTTCTCTGTTTTCAGCATGACTTATGCCTTTTATTTCTTGCAGCGTCTTGAGGCGGCGCAATCTTTTGGCGTTGATGCCCAAGAAGAGCATTGCCCTTCAGGTGAGGCGGCAACCATCAGTCGACGTCAGACCCACTTTGGGTGGGAGTGGCACCGGTGTTACTGCCTCGCCGGTCGGTTAGGTGCTGCCCACGGGGGTGCCCGTGCCCTCGATAGGACTAGTGGATGTGGGGGTTCAAAGGACGCCCTTGGAGGTCCCTGAGGAACCAGCAATGGAGGTGGTGCCACTACTGATGATGGGTCAGTCGGAGCTTCTAACCACTCTCATGATGCCGACTGCGGTGGGTGCGATGCAGTCAGATGAGGCCCCACTGATGTGGGCAAAGGTGGTGGTGGCTGTGACAGACAGGCCATAGTTGGACACCACCATGGTGGCGCCCGAGGCAGCAGTATGACCCACACCTCCAGTAGCCCAAGCGATGGCGCTCAACATGGGCTAGACAGATGAGGACATGACCAAGGGGTCCCTAGTCATTGTGGCGGTGGCAGAGAGGACCAGTGGGGAGTCGCCCCTGGCCCTAACATTGGGAGGTAGCCACTCACCCATGTGGGGTGAGCCTCTACTTTGGTGGATAGATCCGCAAGACCCGACATCGACACTCTTATCCCTCGACGATGCTTGTGAGAGCATAGAGCGGGAGAGTCTCAACGAGGGGATTTCGGCCGTGCTAGAAGCTTTGAACCATGCTAGGGGCGCCCTACATGATGTCGTCATTCCCACTAGCTAGGTATTCACTTCATCTTGCCTCTCGCCCTCTTCTTTCTTCATGTATTTTGTGTCCTGACCATCATCTTTTTTCAGTCTCTTTTCGCTTATAGCCGGGAGAAATCTCGGTTCCTTCATGAGCAGAAGGAGAACTAGGACCGCCTCATCGATGAGGCCAAGCTACATGGGGATGTGAGCACCTCGCTTATTGTTGCCCAACAAAGGGTGGCTGAGCTGACTCCCCTTGCTGAGGAGGCAGACAGTCTTTGACTACGAGAGGCTGAGGTCTGTCAGCATAAGGAGGAGACCAAGAAGGAATTCAAGGCCCTATCGATGAGGGCATGGCAAGATGAGGAGGAGGCCACCAGAGTCAGGAGGGAGTGGGATGAGCTACTTCAAAGGGACGCTATGGCTGCTAGTGGATCATCGACCTTCTAGCCGAGGCTAAAAAGGAGCGGGAGCTGAAGCTAGTGGCTGAGGAGAAGATCGTAGGCATGGAGCGGAGGGCGAGTTAGGATGCCAAGGTGGTCGCCTGGCTGCACAAGGAGCAAGATGAGTGACTCCAAACTATGGGGAGGCTCTGTCTGAAGCGTGGCGTGGCTCGCGAGGAGCGCGACCAGGCCATCCGAGAGCACGACAAGGCATAGTAGAGGATCAGCTCCCTCTAGGCCGAGGTTAGAACCACTACAACTCGGAGGCTAGAGGCCGAGGGCATCTCTACCCAGCTAGTCACGGAGCTCACCGAGGCGAGGAGGAACCTTCAAGAAGAGAGTGATGAGCTCAGTGTCCTGAGTGCCGCCCTCGGAGTGGTCTGCGATGACCTAGAGGTGGTGCGGTTGGAGAGGACCAGTTCGCTCATGGCCCATTGCATCGAGATCACGGCGCAGGTGCACCAACTTGAAAGGAATGCCCTTCATGCCAGGATCAACCACCCCTTTGCAATTGCCCACTCTCATTACATGGACAACATTGACTTGGAGATGATGAGCCTTGGTTTTGCTCCTGGCTACAAAGCATGTGAGCTGGATGAGATAGAGACGGTGGTGGCTCCTCTTCGTAGGACCTAGCGGATAGAGTCACAGACATGGTTCTCCCCCGAAGGGGCTAGTTAGTAAAATAGGTTGGATGAACACTATTGTAATCTATGAACAAGCGCCGACCCTTATGTATCATAAAAACAATTTCGTCATTTTATTTTGTTCGACTAAACTTGTTTTCCTCCCTTTTTTGTGTGTGACAAAGGGGCTCACGTATTCCGGCCCTTCTGTTCTTTAAGATCATAGGGCCCAATGTGTAAGTGAAAAATTTGATCACGCTGGTGAGCAAAGACACCATAGCCATCGATGTGTAGGCTTTTTGTAGTCCGACCAGGGATGCTTAGTTGTTCGTTTCTATAAACCTTGCTGCTAGGCTTAACATGAGGAAGAGGTCTAATGTAGAGACTATTTTAGAAAAGGTATATTTATACCTTTATCAGCCCTCGAGTGAGATCTGACCCCTTGCCATTGCTGGGGTCAGATGTCACTGAAAATCAAGGAGAGGATAGCGACGCTAGTAGGATAAAGCATCTTTAGTGTTCGCCTGGCTCTTATTCGACGCAAGGCGGCCTCGGGCCCTCCATGGGCCATCCTTCGAACCCTGGTCTCTTGATTTAGTGTTGGGCATCCCGAGCCCTTGAGCCCCATGGGGTTTGGTAGGGGTCGGCTGAGTTTTATGTGTCACCCTATCCTTGGTTTCCACAACTAGAGGGACTAAGCTAATGACACTTGCCTTGATGGCTTGAGTATCATGCTCGGTGAGCTCGCTAACGGGCATGTTTAAGTGGAATCTAGGTCCATTATCCATTGATGGGGTCGGTAGAGCCCTCATGTGGCATTCCACTACTTTTTAACCCACCTCTCGGTAGATGTCCAAGCAGTTCGATAGGGGGTGACCTGTTGGCCTCTCCTCAATGGAGATTCTGTGGGCTTAGCTTGAGGTTAGAATCAAACGAGAAAGGTTAAGATGTCCCTATCTGCTTTTGAGCATTGTCGAGCAAGGCTGCTGGGGCTCATCTCAGTTTTTCTCCTCTGGCTCTGTTTGACATGAGGCGGCCTCATGCCCTTCACGAGCTATCCTTCAAACCTTAGTCGATCGCCGCTCATATCGAATGAGATGACTACCACTTCGTGACGCGACGCGAAGCGTTGTGATGCAGCAATTGCATATGTAATGCTTGGGTGTACGGGATGAATGTATGAATGAATGGAAAATGGATGAATGGATTATCATATAATGGAAAAGAAAAGGCAGGGGTTGGTAAAGTTACCTCAATGGCTCTAGAGGCAGATTCGGAGAGGTCTTACTGGATATGTCCGTGCGGAGCCTAGATCCTATGTTTGTGACAGAGATGGCTTAACTTTCATGGTGTGTCCCACTACTCCCTATCTGTCTCTCAGCAGCGGCCTGAGCCATTCGATCGACTTGGGCGACCCGATGGCCTCTCCTCGATGGAGATTCCATAGGTAGGCCCCTCCAAACCCTTCTCGAGAAGGTGGAGGCTAGAGCTTGGGATGTGGAGACAAAGACTCTAATCACACTGCTGAGCAAAAACACCATAGCCGCTAGGGTGTAGGGTCCTAGCGGTCCGACTAGGTTTACTTAGAGTTTGTGTCCGTACACCCTGCCTCCAATTTATAATGTAAGGAGGGGTTGGGCATAGAGAGTGTCTACCAGGTAGACACTCTTGCCAGCCTTCGAGCGATGTCCGACCCCTTGCCGTTGCCAAGGTCAGAGGCTCGGTGGAGAAATTAATGCATAAAGTAAAGGCGCTTGTCTCTCTATAGTGGCTTTGAGCCGTTCGATTGACCTAGGCACTGATTTTACCTCGATGGTAAGAGTGATGGGTCTGGGAAGCCTCCACCGGATATGAGTCAGATTCCGTCTACTCCCTACCTAATGAGGACATGACACCCATGCATATGACCATATTTGGCACATGGTATGGAGGGGTAGGAGGCTAGCAATGGTGTCCAAGTCAAGAAGGAGTCCAGATGTGTCCTAGGTGACCAGTTTAAGGCAGACTGGTCCTAGAGGCTGAGGTAGACTCAAACTTGAGTTGCTTTGGCGATTTGAAGCCAGATCGATGTGTCATTCTCTGCCACAATGATAGTTACCTCTACTTGATGGAAGATCAGGATCCCCATCCCCATTACTACCCGTTTCCCAGCGGTGGCTAAACCATCGAGTCAACTTGTGCTATGTGCTGAGACAAGATTTTCCTATGGAGATAAAGGATGAGAACATCCCACGCAAGAATTTAGTTTAGGCAGATAAGCTAGGTGGAGAAACTTGTAACAAATGGACAGGCTTTCAAATTTCATTATAGCAAACAACCTTTTTGCTCTTCTTGCCTTTTTGTATAAAAAGGTTAGCGCACTCCGACCCTTTCCGTCGTTAAGGTTGTAAAAGCTCAGAGTGTGGGTGAGCCAATTCTGATCACACTGGTGAGCAAAGACACCATAGCCACTAGGGCATAGGTCTCCCATAGTCTGACCAGTTATACTCAGAGCTTGTTCTTGTAAACCTAGCTCTTAGGTCTTAACGTAGAAAGAGGGGCAGGCATAGAGAATGTTTGTCGGATAAATGTGCTCATATTAGCCCCCGGGTGAGGTTTGACCCTTTACTGTTGCTGGGGTCAGATGTCACAAAAGATTTGGGGAGTTTGATAGCAAAAATGATAATAGAAAATGTGTGTTTATTTAAGGGTAAAAGTGACGTAGCTGCTCGATGTTCCAGACATTGGTGAAGACCTCGTTGTCGATGGTCTTCAGTTTGTTGGCGCCTGGCCAGAGCACCTCTACGATGATGTACAGTCCCTCCCATGGTAGGGAGAGCCTATGGTGATCCTTGTTGCTCTAGATGAGATGGAGGACTAGGTCTCTGACGTTGAAGGCCTGACCCCACACTTGATGGCTATGGTATTGTCATAATGCCTGCTGGTATTTGGCCGAGCAGAGGAGGGCAATGTTGCATGCTTCATTTAGCTAGTCCTTAGAATCCTCAAGGGATGCCTCGGCTCCCTGTTCATCGTATGCCCTGATCCTTGGCACTCCATAGTCAAGGTCAGTTGGGAGGATGGCCTCAGAACTGTAGACCATGAAGAAGGGGCTATAGCCGGTGGCTCGACTAGGGGTTGTCCTCAGACTCCAAAGTACTGAAGGAAGCTTGGTGACCTAGCGTGTGCCAAACTTGTTCAATAGGTTGAAGATCCTAGGTTTGAGGCCCTATAGGATCATGCCGTTTGCGCGCTCGACCTGGCCGTTCATTTGGGGGTGCCCAACGGCGGCCCAATCGACCCAGATGTGATATTCATCACAAAATTAGAGGAACTTCTTCCTAGTGAACTACGTGCTGTTGTTCATGATGTTGGAGTTCAGGACTTTGAAGTGATGGATGATGTCGAGGAAGAACAACACGGCTTGCTCGGATTTAATCATGAAGATTGGCCGAACTTCTATCCACTTTGTAAACTTGTCTACGGTGACATGCAAGTAGGTGTCACCCCGGGCACTTTTTTGAGAGGTCCAACTATATCAAGCCCCCAGACTATGAACGGACAGGTGATGGGGATCATCTAGAGCACTTGGACTAGTAGGTGAGTCTACCGAGCATAGTACTAGCACCCTTCATAGGTGCGTATGATCTGCTCGGCATCGGCTACTGCATAGGCCCATAGAAGCTATGTCAGAACATGTTTCTGACTAGGGTTCTAAGTATGGCATGGTGACCATAGACCCCACTATGGATATCGCTCAGCAAATGATTCCCCTATTCAATAGGGATGCAATGCTGTAGGAATTCGGTGTGACTTCGCTTGTAGAGTTTGCTCTCCACAAGAACAAAGGACTTGGCGCAATGTGCAAGCCATTGGGTCCATTGGTAGTGCATCACAGAGGAGGTAGTCAAGGTAGGACGTCCTCTAGTCAACTAGAGGATCAGGCTCTATCACTGGGTCCTCTTGAAGCTCCATGACTTTGGGACTGGATGGAGCTGATAGTTGGTTAGCCCCCTAGCCTAGAATGGGTGGACCTTCACTGGCTTATTCTAACCCCTTGTAGTGAACCGAGGGCTTGTGTTGGTCACTGGCAAAGGCACCTGTTGGCACTAGCTCCTGGATAGACACCGCCTTTGCTAGTGCATCGGCCGCCTCATTGATGTGCCTCGGGATGTGGTTGAGCTCGAGGCCATCGAACTTGTCCTCTAGCTAGCAGACTTCTCAGTAGTATGCAGCCATCTTGGTATTGTGGCAGTTTGATTCCTTCATGACTTGGTTGATGACCAGCTGGGAGTCACCCTAGACGTCGAGGCATCGAATGCCCAACTCGATGGCGATGCACAAGCTGTTGATGAGCGCCTCATATTCGGCTACATTGTTTGAGGAGGGGAAATGGAGGCGAACCATGTACCTTATGCATACCCCAAGGGGTGACATGAAGACTAGCCCCACACTGATGCCCTTCTTCATCAGTGATCCATCGAAGTACATCATCCAGTACTCTTGGTCGACGACCGCTGGTGGCATTTGGACCTTGGTCCACTCTACCATGAAATTAGCTAATACCTAGGATTTGATGGCCATCCATGAGGCATACATAATGCCCTGATCCATCAGCTCGAGCACCCACTTTGCAATTCTTCCTATGGCATCCTGGTTTTGGACAACCTCACCAAGAGGGAAGGATATCATGACTGTCACCGAATGTGACTCAAAGTAGTGGCGTAGCTTCCTCTTGGTGATGAGGTCGGCATACAGGAGCTTCTGGATTTGGGGGTAGTGGGTATTAGAGTCAGATAGGACCTCACTAAGGAAGTACATAGGGTGCTGTACTTTGAGGGTGTGTCCCTCTTCTTCTCGCTCCACTACCAGAGCGGCACTGACCACCTATGTGGTGGCCGTGACGTAGAGCAAAAGGGGTTCTCCATCGGTAGGAGGAACCAAAATTGGAGCCTTTGTCAAAAGCTGCTTGAACATGTCAAGTGCCTCCTAGGCCTCTAACGTCCATTCAAAGTGGCTGACCTTCTTTAGAAGTCGATAAATGGGGAGACCTCATTCGTCGAGGCGCAAGATGAAGTGGCTAAGTGCGGCGAGGCACCCTATAACACATTGTACCCCCTTCATATTCTGAATCAGGCCCATCCTTGTGATGGCTAAAATCTTCTTCGGGTTGGCTTCGATGACACACTCGGAGATGATGAAACCAAGCAGCATACCCCTTAGGACCCTGAAAACACACTTCTCGGGATTGAGTTTGATGCCATTTGCTTGGAGTTTTGCAAAGGTTTGCTCAAGATCGGTTATGAGGTGGTCAACCTGTTTGGACTTGACCACGATGTTGTCAATATAGGCTTCAATGGTCTACCCAATGAGGCCCCAAAAACACTTGAGCATACAATGCTGGTATGTAGCCCTAGCGTTCTTCAGACTGAACAACATTGTGATGTAACAGGATGATCCAAAGGGGGTGATGAAAGATGTCGCAAGCTAGTTGAACTCTTTCATCATGATTTGATGGTATCCATAGTATGCATCAAGGAAGCAGAGGGTTTCGCAGCCTGAGGTAGAGTTGACTATTTGGTCTATGCACGGCAAAGGAAATGGACCCTTTGGGGGATGTTTTATTGAGACCCATGTAGTCAACACACATCCTCCATTTCTCACTCTTCTTTCACACAAGAATAGGATTGGCTAACTGCTCTGGGTGGTACACTTCCTTGATGAATCCAACCGCCAAAAGCTTTGTGATCTCACCGATAGTCCTGTATTTCCCCTCATCGAAGCAACACAGGCACTGTTTCACTGGCTTGGAGCCTAGGTGGATCTTCAAGGCATGCTCGATGACTTCCCTTGAAATGCCTAGCATGTCTGAGGGTTTCCATGCAAAGATGTCTTTGTTGGCGTGGAGGAAGTCAACAAGCATGTTTTCCTATTTAGAGGAAAGCATGGTGCCAATGCACACCACCTTGCCCTTGGGGCTGCCGAGATCTATGAGGACCTCTTTGGAGCCCTCCACTGGCTTGAAAGACTCAGTTGACTTCTTGGGATCAGGTGCTTCTTTGGTGACCTCCTTCCTGATGGCGGCGAGCTCTCCGAAGGCGACGATTGTCGTGGCATGATCACAACATTCAACCTTGCACTCGTAGACACGCTGGAAGGAGGTGCCGACAGTGATGACCCCACCAGGGCCCGACATCTTTAGCTTGAGATAGGTGTAGTTAGGGACAGCCATGAACTTTGCGTAGCATGGTCATCCCAGGATGGCATGGTAAGTTTTGTTGAACCCAACCACTTCGAAGTGAGGGTTTTCGTCTTATAGTTGGATGGACCCCTAAAGGTAATGAACAAGTTGATCTAGGCACGATACCCTAGAAAGGCACTCTAGTTGGCCGAATGTGCGCTCGGTTGACGCCCGTGGCATCGAGTGTCTCGACATACAAGATGTTGAGGCCGCTGCCTCCATCTATCAGTACTTTGGTGAGCCACTTCATGCTGATGATTGGGTCGACCATGAGCGGGTATCTCCTCGGCTACGGGACGCTCTCTAGGTGATCAGTCCGATTGAAGGTTATAGCAGTCTCTGACCACCGGAGGAAGGTAGGCATGGCCGGTTTGGTCATATAGACCTCACGATGCATGACCTTCTGGCGGCGCTTGGAGTCATAGGCCTCCGATCCTCTGAATATTATGAGGCAACCATCCATCTTTGGAAAGCCACCATCCTTCTCCTTGGCATTGTTCATTATAGGGTCAGGGTCCTTCCCGTGCTCCCCTTTGTTGGAGCCTCCAGACAAGAACTGCTTTATGAGGCCACAATCCTTATATAGATTCTTGATGGGGAAGGCATGGTTTGGGCATGTCCCCTCAAGTAGTTTTTTGAAGTGGTTCGGAGTGCCCACCACGGGCTTACGACCACCCCTGCAGTTAGCGGCAGCGACGAACAAGCCCTCATGCCGTTGCTTGTTGTTCTTCTTTTTGGTGGGATGATTGGAGGCACCTTCGTCGGCGTCCTCGTCCCTCCTTGCCTTGCCATTGAGGCGATCAAAGATCACTCCGACGCTTCTTTGCCCAAGGCATGGCTATTGGCGATGTCAAAGAGTTCCTTGGTGGTTCGTGGGCCCTTGCATCCTAGCTTGTGAACTAGGGACTTGCAGGTGGTCCTAGATAGGAAAGCTCCTATAATGTCAGCGTCGGCGGCGTTAGATAGCTCGTTGCATTGCCGGGAGAAGCATCGGATGTGCCCTCGGAGGGTTTCTCTGGCCTTCTGTTAGTAGTTCTTGAGGTCCCATGGGTTTCTAGGGTGCTTGTATGTGCCCTGGAAGTTTCCCACGAAGATCTCCTTTGGGTCCGCCCAACTTTGGACTCTATTGGGTGAAAGGTGTTCTAACCATGTTCATGCTGAATCGGCCAATAATAATGGAAGGTTGCGGATAATGAAATCATCATTATCCACACCACTAGCTCAGTAGGCAAGCCGATAATCCTCGAGCCATAATCTAGGGTTTGTTTCTCTAGAGTACTTTGGGATGTTGGTTGGTGGTCGATATCTTGGTGGGAAGATAGCGTTGAGGATGTGTCGGCCAAAGGCCTAAGGCCCCAATAGGCCAAGGCTTGGGCTTTGGTCCTCGCCATTGTCGTAGCGTCTGCCACAACAAGGGTGATAGCCTCAGCTAGCTCCCTCTCTCGGGTCATGATAGATACACCTACGGGCATCAAGGGTGTTGCGTGCGTCATGGTTGCGGCCGAGACGCTGACACACTGGGACCACGGTGCATTGCCTATCACCTTGTGGCTCTTGGGGGACCGATGCGTCCCTGCTAGGGTGCTATGAGTATGTGTGCTGGCTGGTGTTGAGCTTGAATCACCGAGACAATGAGCGCTTGGCCTGCTGCACTGCCGCACACTCGAGAAGCATGCAAATCTCATAGTGGGCCCGATGATCCTCGGGTGTCGCGGCCTCTGGAAGATCATGGAGCAAGGCCACCGCAGCGGTGATATTCTAGGTCACCCGAGTGAAGCAAGAGAGGGTTTCCTCATCGGTGCTGATCCTCCGGTTCACGTCGCGGGCCATGGCACATGCACGCCCACTGTCTCTGTTGCGCTCATTCTGCCGATCGAGCTCCACGCATTCCTGCTCGAGCTAGAGTCGTGCTTCCTCGATCTCTCGGTGTCGTGCTTTTAGCTGCTCCACCCGCATGCGATGTGGCAGAAACGCCTAATCTAAAGCCTCCTAGGAGTGCTCATCTTCCATTAGACACTAAGCACCCAAAGGAGAACACTAAATTACTCAGTTCCGTCGGGCACACCCTAGGGGAGAACCCAAAAATCCACATTTTTACATCAGGATCACAAATGAGAGAATAAAGCTTACATCATTCTTAACCTTTTCTTACATCACTTTTAATACAACATCAAAGTATAATATTTAATGTTACAATAGCAGAATGTAATCATATTATCAGAGTTATGAATAATTTAATTGAACAATAGAATATAAACATGTGAACAGGTTTATAGCAGAATTAACCATCTATTCATGGCATGATGAAGCATTGATAAATAAACAATGGCAACAGATTATAGAACTTTCATTTATGAAAACATTTAGTGAGAGTTGTAAATAAAAACTACGATCGCAGCATAAAGGAATCCTCTCTGAGCCCACCAGGAGGAATCCACATATAAGAGTCAGCTCTAGCATCCACCTGTCACCTACAACAGGGGGAATAAAACCATAAGTACTCAATTGTACTAAGCAAGACTTATCCGACAAGTGAAAAGAAAAGACTCCAAGGATATGCAAGGCTATCTGTCTCCAAGGAATAAAACCCATTGCATCATCTCCTAGAGAGAATACCCTTACACCATCTTCAGATTCCCAATCACCCTTCAATCGATCCGTTGATTCATCATCGTACCTATATGATATACATGCGATGCAATGCAAAGATGTAATTAATCAGCTGCAATTGTGACTCATAAAATACGACGTACGCCTCTCGAGTTAATGGGCTAGTTCTAACGATGACCGTACTTAGGCTACATATCCATATTGTCGAATAAGACATTATTTCCCAACAATTATTTTAGTTATACAAACCCAAGATGTTTCTTTATTGCATTCTATCGATTTAACCTTTATTCAGAATAGGGCATCATTATCTATTTAGCAAGCTAATTATTCTAGAGCTACAAAAATTATAGGGAGTACCTAATATTGCTAAGAGCCTACTGTAATAATTTCATATCCAACACTATTACCAATTTATCACAACAATTCCTACAAGTTTATATCTTTGCAATATTAAATACCTTAAATTAATTATATAGCTTCCGAGAATATTATCAAACTATGTGAACAAAATATACTAATAGGTAGATCATGATTTTTGGAGACTAACAAAATTGGTTTCATCATTTTTGGACAACTACATAATTTTATTTTGATTTTACAAGTTTAACTAGAAACATATATTAGCAAAACATTTAGAAAATGGAAAGGCCGGGGCAACGCCCTTTTAGCCCAGCGCGGCCTGCTAACCAGGTGCGGCCCAGTGGTGAGATAAAGGGCATGGCGGCCTAGGCGAGCGCGCGACTAGCGGCCTAACAACGCGATAACTGCGCTGGTGGCCCAGGCGCCCAGCGTGCGGCCCAGGCACCAGCAGTGGCCCAGCCAGGCGGCATGAGGCTGGCCTAGGTGGGAGAGCATGGCCCAACAAGGCACGATGGTGGCCCAACAGGCCAGTCCACGCATGGCCTGCCCATAGAGGGCACACAAATACGCAAAAAAGAACCCTAAGCTTACCTGAAATTAGCTAAGGCTTTATTTGTAAGCCTATGAGTCTAGCGCTTTTGCGAAATAAACTCGGTAAAGACTCCTATTTGTGATTGAGTACACTTGCTACCTTGAAACAGAGCACGTAGAGCAGAGGAAGCACTCCGCCAGTCGATGGATGGCTCGTCGGCGGCGGTATGGTCACGGGGCGATGCGGAGAGGTGCGCGAACCATGGCCAGACCCGGGCCTGGTTGTGACACAGACCCGGGCTCTGAGCGGCAGACGACCGGCTTAGATGCACAGCGCATGCCGGCGGTGACCCTTAGCAGTAGAGGCGGCGCCAGCACGCGGGGAAGGCATCGTGGTTGCGCTCGCTGGCGATAACTGACGGTGAGGCTGTAGCATAGTCAACGGCATGTTGAAGAGGGGTGCAGCGCAGAGCTCGATGCTGTAGACACAGACGACCGGGGTGCTCACACCCGAGGCTCACGACCATGGCGGATGAGAGCGACCATGGTGATGGGGCCCTACAGTGGTGCAACATGTGGAGACGTGGCCCGGACCCTAGGGCGGTGGTGAGGCCATGACGGCCACGCGCTGCATGGCAGCTGTAGTGGCGAGTGCTCTACTCAACCGAGGTTATGGGGGGAGGTGCTCGGAAGGATGATGCAGCGGGACTCGGGCACGCCTTCGCGTGAGGTGGGCGATGATGAAAACACAGCCACGGTGGCTTAGGCATGTGGAACTAGAATGACAAGGCAGCACAGCAGGGCTGAGGGTGCGGGGCTCGGCGTCTGGGCTGGGCAATGGCGACGCGAACAAGCAAAGGAAGAAAACCAAGCGAGAGAGCAAGCGAGCAGGAGCTGGGTCACCTCCCTTTGGCAGCAGAAAAGAAAAAGGGAGGAGGAGACATCCTACACACACCAGAGGATGGACAGAGACAAGGAAGGACAAGGCCAAGGCCGTAGCTAGTGGCATGACGTTTGCACGATGCGGCTTAAAAGAATACATGCCGTGAAGTACCATGACGAGATGACTCAACCTGGTCGGACACGAAGGCAGACAACGAAGGCAGACCAGAGCTAGAGCGTCTCCTCCACAACGATAGAAAAGGAAGGAGCAGGAAGCAGCACAAGGGGGTACACATCGTACACACGCCAGAGCAAAGAACATGATTGAAAGAAAGACAACAAGCCAGTGATGGGGAGGAATAGTGGGAAGGAGACAACAGCGGCTCTGTCACTTACTTCATAGACACGGCATGGCAGGATGTCCTAGCCCAATGTGGCCAGTAGGGTTAGGCCAGGTAGCTTTGCATCCCATCATCACTATGACCAGGGCCATGATGGGAACAAGACAGTGATCAATAGCAATGACAGGCGAGTACATTGTACACCGGAGAAATAAACGAAGCTACTGCGCTCTCTTTCTCATCAGTTCGTGCTTAACAAAATAAACCTATGAGTGTATATATATATATATATATATATATATATCATTCTATTTATTAATGGATTTTATTTTATTTATAAAAGTTGATTTTCATGCTTAATCCAACAGAACAAACCATTCACTAGAATCATTATCGAACATTCCTAAATATTTCTACTCACGGTGTAATTTAACTTGAACGTTTATTTGAGTCCAAGAAACTAAGTCACACAGGATTTGCTTATCGCCTCAAGTACGTTTTAAATTAAAAACCCAAGAAACTCGTTTAGGAAATTTTTACTTAGGCCTAAATTGTGGTTCTAAACAGGCTCGTAACACCAGAGGTGTTACAACCAACCCCCCTTAAAAAGAATCTTGTCCTAAGATTTGAAGCAAGAACTAGAAGAGGGGAACGCGATTACATTTCATAGATCAGGGATTACATGATAGATTACACGACTTCGAATACTAAACCACACGGGGATCTAGGGATACATGGTTAAGAGCAACCTGGTACAACCGAGACTTAATCTAGAAGTCGAGATAGATGAGGGCAATGGAGAAACAACAAGATAATGATTATCCAAAACATGGCGTAGCACCAACAGATCCAGAAACTATCGACGGAGAAGTAAAACATCGTGAACCCTAAGGTTGACTACCCTAAGGGAACTTGAACATCTTCGATGAACCGGATCCTTTCTTCTCCTCAGATTACACCATCACCTCTGACCAACAAACCTAATTCCATGAGGGATGACTGGATCTCGTAGCTCTGCTCCGAATGCGAGGGAATGGGATGAAGAAGAAGAGCGAGGACCAAGGGTATCTTATAGCGATGAACGGAGGTGGGGCACGACACATAGGGAGTGGAGAGGGCATGGAGGAGATACAAATGGTTCATGCTATGGGGATAAGCATAGCCATGGTGTGCTTCCTACGTGAGTGGGTAGAAGATAAGGGAGAGGAGAGGAGAGGGGGTCTGCTCGATGAGGCAGGCGTGCGAGCAACCATGTTTCCAAGAGAAAAGAGAAAGGGGAAGGGGGGTCCAGTACAGGGATGAGGCATGAGAGTCAAGAGCTGACTGGATGCTGAGAAAAGGAGAAACACACAGTGCACAAAGACGGTGAGTGCAGCATGATGCCATGGCCACACGAGAATGGGGAGCTAAGGACCCGATACAGACAGCGTTCGCAAGGCACACAGCGAAATGAACCAGCATGCATAGCGCGGTTGTCGGTGTTTCGTACAAGCACCGGCAAGTAAATTTATAGTAATGCGCGTTAGGCTCGGATGGTGTGCTAAAGGACACAGAATTTATACTGGTTCGGGCGGAACGTCCCTACGTCCAGTTTGTTGCTGCTTGTGTTATTAGCACCGTGTTCGATCTGTAGTAAGGGATACAAACTGCCGAGAGAGGGACTTGTCCCAAGTCCCTTAATCGAAGGGCTGAGAGGTGATCAAGAGCTTCGTAGCTGCTTGAATGTGTGTAAGTGCGTTCTATTGTTCGGTCCTATTTTTTGCCGTCCGTTTGATGGAGGATATGCCTCCCCTTTTATAGATGAAGGGGCTGGCTTTACAAGGGTGAGAGCTCTAGGATGCGTACTCTACTTACCTTGTGGCTCATGTCTACCTGGTCCGGTCCTTCCTCCTCATGAGTGTGAAGGAAGATAAGTGTTTTAAGATGTCGTCAATATCTCTGTAAGATGTCAGATCAGTCACAGCATGCTGCCCCCAGGGTATGGGCTGTAGTACCGTGGTTTTGACTTAGGGGGCCTCCCCCAGCCTTGCTCCACACGCCTTCTGGTTTCCATGATTCCTATTGGGAGAATTCGGGGTCGGGGTCCGGTGTAGCGCCGTGGCCAAGGCTCTCTGACTTGGAGGACCTGAGGGGTCGGGAAGAGGGCCTCCCCCGCTTCCTCGGGTCCACAGCGCGGTGATGGAGTATCCGTCGTTCGTGGAGATAGCAAATCCGTTCTTGGAGTGTAGCGGTTGTCGTATATCTTCGTTGGGTTCCGCGTCCCAGAGCTGAAGGCGGCGCCTACAACTCTACAGAGTGAGGCGCACGCGCCTGTAATGCCTTTTGGGCTCTGCGGCGCCCGGAAGGGTCGAAAGCGTCAGTCCTGTCGTTCCCTGGCAGTTCTTTTCTTGTCAGGGTGCAGGGTATGGTCGTTGGAGCCATGGTTGACCCAAACGTCTTGTCTCGTCCTGTACCCATCGTTATGAGGGACAGATATCGATCAGGGCGAGGTTCGTTCTGGGCCGTCGGATGAGACGGAGGCTAGTCCCTATTTTCTTGGGCGAGACTAACCCTATCCCTCCGGGATCGGGCGAGGCGGAATCTATCCCTTAGCCCTCGGGCGAGACCGAGCCCGCCCTATAGGCGTCGGGCGAGACGGTGATTAGCCTTGAGCCTTTGGGGCGAGGCAGGGTTATCGCATAAAGGCGTCGGGTGAGGCTGACCCCACCCCTTCGGGATCGGGCGAGACGGAACTCATCCCTCAGCCCTCGGGCGAGACCGAGCCCGTCCTCAAGGCGTCGGGCGGGACGGAGATTATCCCTCGGTCCTCGGGCGAGACCGAGCCCGTCCCAAGGGTGTCGGGCGAGGCGGAATCGAGCTTCTGTCATTCGAACAAAGGATGACATGGCACCCATCGTCCAGAAGCTTTTTACGTTCGGTGGTTATCGGTTCCACCTTCTGGGGTACCCCGGTATTAGGTCCCCGACAGTAGCCCCCGAGACTCTAGGTGATTCGGGCAGAACCGCCTGGAGGGTGTTTTTTGATTTTGCCGAAGCTAAATTGCCAGAGGGTGCGCGCGAGCGCACCCGATGGGTGTAGCCCCCGAGCCCCCGGGTGACTTGAGTAGAGTCGCCCGGGGGGTTGTATCGGCCCCTTCGTGGGTAAGGCTGAAGGACTTAGTTTTGCATCAACTGGGTGTTTCTTCGAGTGGGTCATGGCGTCCCGTTCGCTAGGGACTGATTCGGAGCTATCCCAACTGGCGCTTCTGCCCTCGATGGCGGTTTGTTCGCGGATTCCTTCTTAGTTGGGCCGGCCGGCGAGTTTCTGGGCTCTAGGTGGGCCAAAGAGAAAGGAACAGGCCTTTGTGGCCTGCGTTTCCCTGGTGGTAGAGAGTCCGGATTTGTTTGGGGAAGGCGAACCGTCCGCCGAGATTTTTGGGATAAGGAGATAGGGACTGCGAGCGCGTGTCCCGCGACGCGACGCGGGGGCGCGCGTGGCAGGCCTGGAGATCGAGGCGGACGGTTGCCTTTCTCGTGTCCGTCGCCCCCTATAAAAACCGCGGGGTTCGCCCCCAGGGTTCCGTATTTCGCTCCCCTTCCTTTGCGTTCTGAGACATCCGCCGCCAATCTTCCCAGCTCCTCACGCCCGCATCGCCGCCGTCGACCGGCCTGCGTTCGTGTTCCAGCCGCCGTTAAGCTCGCGCCTGCCCTTCCCCCCTACTGCCTCAATGGAGTTGTGGGGCAGATCAAGCATCTCTTCCCGGCGTCTGGAGGGCCTCGTTCGCCGTGGCCTTCTCCGCCCACAATCCGCCGTCCAGGAGTGGTTGCTTCCTGGCGACGAGGGCGAGCCGGTGCCGCCTGAAGGGTATGTCGTCTCTTTTGCCCTCTTCCATGAGCGGGGTTTCGGGGTACCCGCGCATAGATTCCTTCGGGGGCTATTAGATTACTATGAGGTAGAGCTGCAGCATCTAACTCCCAATGGGATACAGCATATGGCAGCGTTTGTTGCCCTGTGCGAGGGTTTCCTGGGGATCGATCCCCATTTTGATCTGTGGCGGCATTTCTTTAGCGTTAGTCTGTCGAAGAGGAAGATTGGGGGGAAAGAAGTGGACGCACCGATGGGATGTGCCAGCATTCACCTGCGCCATACCCGATCGAAGGGCTACCCGTACATGCGTCTGGCCACATCCAACAAGGGATGGCATTCGCAATGGTTTTATGTTAGGGATGATGCGAGTGCCCCCCTGCCGAAGTACACCGGACGTCTTATTGCGGATGCTCCGGCGTCATGGGGCTGGGGCGTCCAGACTAAAGACAAGAAGCACATCTCCGACCTTCTCTCCGCCCTCCATGCTCTGAAGGGTCGGGGTGTAAAGGGGTCGGGGATTATCGGTGCTTACCACGCGAGGAGGGTGGCGCCACTGATGGCGCGCGTGCTTCCCCTGCATCGGATGATGCCAGGGATGTCGTTCGAGGGAACGGTGCTCGTTGACGAGGCGCTCCCTTATTCGGAAGTGGCGCAGCGTGTCAAGGAGGCGACGGAGCCGACGAAGGATTCTGCCGGCATGGTCCTCGACATCGTGTATCCGGTGCCCGGGCATCCTCCAATGCGGCCGGAGCCTGGGTTCTTCGAATTCGTAAGCCCTCCTCCCCTGCGCTCTTTTCTTTCTCCTGAATCTCCCTTTTTAATACTTGCTTTTGTGATGTTGGGGCTAGCCGAGGGGGCTAGTCTTCAAGGATAGTCCGGCTCCGCTGCCGAAGGACAGGGCTGTGGCGGCGGCGAATCGACTCGCGGCCGAGCGGGACAAGAAGGCAAAGGAGGAGATGAAGAAGGCGAAACGACTGAAGCAGGAGGCACGGGATCGGGGAGAGGACGTGAGTAGTGAGGATGACGATGATGATGATGATGATGATGGCGACGACGAGGTAGCCGTCGACGTGGATTGGGGCGTCCTGGAGGATGAGGAAACGCTGACAAGTGGCCACCCATCCGTGCAGGGGCCCTTTGCTTTTCACGCAGAGGGAAGTGAATCAATGAGATCGGTGGAGGCCGGCGAGTCCGCCGCTTCGCACGGCGTGCCAGCCGAAGATCGGTGGACGGGGGGCGCTGGGCCTGCTGCCGCCGACCCTGAGGCGATTGTGGAAGAGGGTAGTACCGGGGCCGCGCCCGGCTCTGATGCCGCGCCCTGCGAGGTGATGGAGGGGAGCAGCTCTGGTGCTACACCCCGCGAGACGAGGGAGGGGGACGGCTCCGGCGCCGCGCCCGACGAGACGATAGAGGGGAGTGACTCCGGCGCTGCGCCCGACGAGATGAACCCTCCTGCCCCAGAGCAGGGGGCAGGCAAGAAACGGTCCCGTCCGGACGAGTCAGGACAGGGATCTGGGGATCCGTCCCCAAAACGCTTCCGCCGGCCGAGGACATCAACGTAAGCTCCTGACTCCTCTGTGTTCACCTTTTTTCCATTTTTATTTTGACTTAATCGGTTATTACCTTTGTGTAGGTTCCTGCGGACGGGTCACCCCCTGGGGCTGGCGCCCAAGAAGAGTCTCGCCCTTCAAGCGGGACAGACGGCGTTGCCTGGAGTCACCCCTGTTTCGGGCAGGGATGGTGCCGATGTAGGGGCCGCGTTGGCCGAACCGACGGCGTCCACGGCGGCTCCCACGCCCGCGGAGGCTA
Source organism: Miscanthus floridulus (assembly GCF_019320115.1). NCBI lineage: Eukaryota > Viridiplantae > Streptophyta > Magnoliopsida > Poales > Poaceae > Miscanthus > Miscanthus floridulus. The sequence continues at coordinate 115,970,810 of NC_089586.1, read as the reverse complement.
TTGAACGAGCGGCTTCTTTCGTGGCGGGCGTGGAAGAGCCGGCCGAGGACCGTGTGCCGCCGGTGATCGTGACTGCGCCGAGCCAGGATCAGCTGGGCGTGGTCGGGGTGGCACCCGAGAGCGTGGTCGGGGTGGCACCCGAGAGCGTGGTGCAATCCGCGCCGCCAGGTGCCCATGTGGATCCGCCCGTGGCGCCCGAAGTGGTCCAGACGGAGGAGGGTCCGGCCGGAGGGTCCTTGAGTACGGCGGTGGTGCCGCACAGGGTCAGGAGGGAGCCACCACCGGCCCCTTTGTCGGGAGGAAGCCGCTCCCCTGCGCGGGGGGAGCCGCCGCTTCAGTGGATGGCTGCTCAGGACCCGACGTCGGCTCTTTTCTCGCTCGATGATCATTCCGAGAGTATGGAGCGAGAAGGTCTTGACATCGGGATTTCGACCATGCTGAACGCCCTGGACCAGGCCAGAGGAGCCCTCCGTGAGATCGTTATCCCTACCTCTCAGGTATTTTCTGGACTTTTCTTTTTTCTTTCTTCGTGTGTTTGTGGGTTCTCGCATTTCTGATATCAGTCTTCTTCTTCAGATTCTTGTTGCTCGTAGCCGGAAAAAATCCCAATTCCTCCGCGAGCAGAAGGCGGAGCGGGATCGCCTCTCCGAGGAGGCCCGGCTGCGAGCAAACATGGCCGCCCAGCTTGCCATCGTCCAGGAGCGGGAGGCTCAGGCACGTCAAGATGCGGAGGAGGCGCACGGGATGTTCGAGGACCTGTCGGCGAGGTCTAAACTGGATGGAGAGGAGATTGCCAAACTCACAAAAGAGCGAGACGAGCTGCTGCAGAGGAATGCCGCGGCCAATGAGAAGGCCGGCGAAATCCTGAAGGAGCTGGAGATGGAGCGGGACCTCCGGCAGAAGGCCGAGAGTAGGGCCACAGCCCTCCAGCAGAGGGTGGACGAGGACGTCGAGGTGATCCGCTCTCTCCGGGCGGAGCTTGATGACGCGGTGAAAGGAAAGTTGAGTGCCGAGAACGCCGCCACCAAGCTGGAGAAAGAGGCTGCCTATACGCGCAGGGCCCTTCAGGCGGAGAGCGATGAGCATGATCTTCTACAAACTGCGGTCGGGGTGGTCCTTAACGCCCTGAGTGTGACGGAGCCGGTGGAGACCAGCCCGCTCGCGGCTCGTGTCGGAGGTATCACGGCTCGGGTGGGCCAACTTGAGGAGAGTGCCTTTCACGCCGGGATTACCCAGGCCTTCACCGTCGCCCACGCCCATTATGAGAAGGAAATAAACCTGAGGGTGATGAGCGAAGGCTTTCCGTCCACCTACGAGGATGAAGAGCTGGAGGAAATGGAGAAGATGGTCGCTCCTCTTGCGAAGAACCTGGCAGACAGTCTGAAAGAAATGGTTCTCCCTTCGCGGGAGTAATTAGTCGAACAATTTTGAGAACAACTTATATGTAATATGTGGACAAGTGTCGGTATTTTCGAGTCTGGACGCCTTTCGCGCTTTTGCGTCTTAATTTCGTTTTGTTTGATTTTTTGCGATTTGATTTTTTACGGTCTTACCAATATGTTCCCCTGAACTATGCCGCTGATTATAATGTGAGGAGATTGAGGAGGTAGCCGTACCTTAACAGCCCCCGAGTAAGCTCCGACCCCCGCACCTGCCTGGGGTCGGGTGTTACTGGAGACCGGAATCGTGGTTTTGGTGACAATGGACGTCATCGCAATAATCCCCGCCCTGTCTTCCAACAGAAATCCCAACTGGGGACTCTATGGGCTCGGCAAGGTAGGGCCTTTGTCCCTGCATTGTTTGGCCCGAGCCCCCGAGCCTTGTCAGGGTCTGATAGGGGTCGGCCGTTATTTGCGTGTTACCCCGTCCTCGGTTTTCGCAATCGGAGGGGCTGAGTGAACGACACTTGCCTCGACGGCTTGAGTACCGTGCTCAACGAGCTCGCTAACGGGTACGTTCGTGCGGAATCCGGGTCCATCATTTGCTGATGGGGTCGGCAGAGCCCTCTGGTGGCACTCCACAACTTCTTAACCCGCCTCCCGGCAGATGCCTGAGTCGTTCGATAAGCTCAGGGGGCCCGATGGCCTCTCCTCGATGGAGATTCTGTGGGTTTGGCTCGAGGTTAGAATCGAACGAGAAAAGGTCGAGACGTCCCGGTTTGCTTCTGAGCGGGGTCGGGCAGGGCCGCTGAGGCTCGTCTCGGTTATTTCTCCCTGGCTCTGTTCGGCGTGAGGCGGCCTCGAGCCCTTCGCGGGCCGACCTTCGAACCTCAGCCTGTTGTTGCCTATATCGGATAAGGCGACAGCCGGTTCGTGGTGCGACACGAATCATTGGGATGCAATTTTTTGCATATGAAATGTTTTGAATGCAAGATTTAATTGAAAATAAAGGCGGTGACGTTACCTTGGTGGTATGAGTGGCGGAAAAGCTCCTACCAGATGGGTTCGGGTCCTGACGTTTGTGACGAGGTTGGAAAAACCTGCGTAAGAATTGCCCATTTTTTTGTGTCTCGGTGACGATCCGAGCCGTTCGATTAACTTGGGCAATCTGACAGCTGTAGGCGGACCCCTCCGATTCCTTCTTTGAGAAAGGCGGACGTCGGAACTAGAGACGCGAGAGGTGTTTGAGCATGATTTTTCTGGTGAACAGAAACATCGTAGCTATCGGGGCGTAGGGTTTGCTAGTTCGCCCAGTTTTACTCAAAGCTTTGTGCCTGAATGTCGCGCCCTTAGTTTCAAGCGTACGGAGGGGTCGGATGAAGAGGATGTCTGGATTGGTAGTCATCCTCGACAGCCCCCGAGTGATGTTCGCGCCCCTGCTATTTGACGGGGTCGGAATCTTGCGAACAAATTTTAACGCATAAAATATGAAAGCTGAGAGGCTTATCTTTCTTTGGTCGTTCGTTCGTCGTGTCTTCCGGGCCGAACGGTCGACCCAGAAGATCTAAATGGTCCCGTCATTGAGTCGTCCGTGGTCCTGCATGGGGAGGCGAAAAAAATTGTCTGCCTATGTGGGCGCCTTAATCGCCGCGTCCAAAGCGGGTCAGTGGCGGGCCATGCCCAGGCAGTGTTCAGTCTGATCAAAGAGGGACGCTTCGTAGACCGGGGCTCGTCCCGTTACTTCCGGCGCGTCCCCTCAGATATCAATCAGCATTGATTGCGTATTAAAAAAGGGGAAGGGAGAGGGTTTTTCGTCCGACCTTTCGCCTTTCCTGAGTTACTGCGCCTCCTCCTTAAATAGGGAGGGGGAGAGGAGTTCTCATCCCACCTCCCCTTCTGCCTCCGAGCCGCTATCTCTCCTTCTTCTTCCTTTTCGCCAAACGCGTCCGTGCGTCGCGGTGGTTCCTGAGTGTGGAAGAGTAATGCCAGAGAGAGAAATAGAGGACTTACAAACTTGCTCGTGATTCTGGTGCGTGATGTCGAGCCGGAGGTTATCCAACGTAGATGAGATGGTGCGCGCGGCCCTTGGTGAGGAGTCGCTGCTGCTGAAGGAGAAAAGGCGTCGGTGGGCGTCGCACGTCGTTGACTGCGCCGTCGTTCGCTGCGCTCCTTCCTTGGCGGGAGGCGTTTCCTGCCCATGCGCCGTTGTCAGGGTTATGGCTGGGGACGATGGCGTAGTCCCCAGACGCCATGACGGTGGCGTTGCTGCCGGGGTCGCGCCTGACGACGATGGCGTAATCCGCGGACGCTCCGGCGGAGGTGTTGCTGCCGGGGTTGCGCCTGACGACGATGGCGTAATCCCCGGACGCTCCGGCGGAGGTGTTGCTGCCGGGGTTGCGCCTGACGACGATGGCGTAGACCCCGGACGCTCCGGCGGGGGCGTCATAGATGGTGGCGCCTTCGAGAATCCAGCGAAGATGTCGCCGATGGAGAGCGTGGTGCGGCGCCCGTGGTAGACGAGCTGGCCCGTGTACATGCCCTCGACGTCGCCGATGGAGAGCGTGGCACGGCGGCCGCAGTGGACAAACTGGCCCGTGTACATGCCCTCGACGTCGCCGATGGAGAGCGTGGCGCGGCGATCGCAGCGGCACTTGTGGTAGAGCTGAGCCAAGACTGTAATGAAATAACGTTGTGGGGAAGCCCCCGAGTAAACAGTCTTCAGAGTATTATTGTTCCTTTTTGGTACTGACATCGCTTTGTAAGTAGTGAATTCGTGCAAAAAATGAATAAGATTACACCCTTCGCATGTGGCAAGTCATTTTAGCGCTTTCCAGCTCTTTTCATGATCTAAGTCATAGGAAGCTAGGAACGTGGGCAAACTAATTCTGATTGAACTGGTGAGCAAAGAGGTTGCAGCCGCTGGGGCGTGGGTGTCTCGCAGTCCTACCAGTTGTATTCAGAATTGGTTCCCAAGATCTTAGCCCTCGAGACTTATTCACGAGGCGAATGGAAAACTTTAGACAATGTTTGCAAGTATAACACGGGATTTCTTACAAGCGTAATACTTGTATTACACATGACATATGTTACGATCACATGCCAGCCCCCGAGTGAGGCCTGACCCCTCGCGATTTGCAGGGGTCGGTAGTCACTAAGGAATGGGGCTCTGTTAAGACAAAAACTGATAAGGAAAAGTGTAAGCTTATTTTAAGGATAGAAACGACGTAGCTGCTCAATGTTCCAGGCGTTGGTGAAGACCTCGCCTTTAATGGTTTTCAACCGGTAGGCGCCTGGGCGAAGTATTTCCGCGACGATGTAGGGCCCTTCCCAGGGCGGGGAGAGTTTGTGGCGATCCTTGTTGCTCTGCACAAGACGGAGGACGAGGTCTCCGACGTTGAAGGCTCGACCCCGCACCTGTCGGCTGTGGTACCGCCGTAACGCTTGCTGGTAGTTAGCTGAACGGAGGAGGGCGATGTCGCGGGCTTCGTCCAGCTGGTCCATGGCGTCTTGGTGAGATGCCTCGGCTCCCTGTTCGTCATATGCTCTTATTCTTGGTGCTCCATAGTCAAGGTCCGTCGGGAGAACGGCTTCGGAACCGTAGATCATGAAGAAGGGTGTGTAGCCGGTGGCCCGGCTGGGAGTCGTCCTTAGGCTCCAGAGCACAGCCGGGAGCTCAGCGAGCCAACGTGCGCCGAACTTGTTCAACCGGTTGAAAATTCTGGGTTTGAGGCCTTGAAGAAGCATGCCGTTCGCGCGCTCGACCTGGCCGTTCGTTTGGGGGTGCGCGACGGCTGCCCAATCGATTCGGATGTGTTGTTCATCACAGAAACGAACGAATTTCCTACCGGTGAACTGCATGCCGTTGTCTGTGATGATGGAGTTCGGTACTCCAAAGCGATGGATGATGTCGAGAAAGAACAGCACAGCTTGTTCGGATTTGATTGTGGATATCGGTCGAGCTTCAATCCATTTTGTGAACTTGTCTATGGTGACAAGCAAGTGGGTAAAGCCCCCGGGCGCCTTTTTAAGTGGCCCAACCAGGTCAAGCCCCCAGACCACGAAGGGCCATGTGATGGGGATCATCTGGAGAGCTTGGGCCGGGAGGTGTGTTTGCCGAGCGTAGTATTGGCACCCTTCGCAGGTGCGTACAATTTGCTCGGCATCGGCCACTGCGGTGGGCCAATAGAAACCCTGTCGGAACGCCTTCCCCACCAAGGTTCTTGGTGCGGCATGGTGACCGCATGCCCCACCGTGGATGTCGCTCAGAAGGAGTTTTCCCTGTTCGCCAGGGATGCAAAGTTGCAGAATTCCGATGTGACTTCGTTTGTAGAGTTCGCCCTCTACAAAAACGAAGGATTTAGCGCGTCGCGCGAGCCGTCGGGCTTCTGTCTTGTCGGTTGGTAGTGTGTCGTGAAGGAGATAGTCGATGTAAAGCGTTCTCCAGTCATCGGGAGGATTGGACTCCATTGCTGGGTCTTCTTCAAGTTCCATGACCTCGGGGCCGGGAGGATCAGTTGGCGGATCGGCCTTGGGGGTCGGAGCAGAAGGGCCATTGTCGGCTTGTTCCGACCCCGTGTAGCGTACCGAGGGTTTGTGTTGGTCACTGGCGAAGACGCCTGTTGGAACTGGCTCTCGGCTGGACGCTGCTTTTGCGAGTGTATCGGCCGCTTCGTTGAGGCGCCTGGGGATATGATTGAGTTCGAGGCCGTCGAATTTGTCCTCCAGACGTCTGACCTCTTGACAATATGCCTCCATCTTGGTGTCGTGGCAGCCCGACTCTTTCATGACCTGGTTGACGACCAGCTGAGAGTCGCCCCTGACGTCAAGGCGTCGGATGCCCAACTCGATGGCGATTCGTAGGCCGTTGATGAGTGCTTCGTATTCTGCAGTATTGTTTGATGAGGGAAAATGAAGCCGAACCATGTACCTCATGTGGACCCCGAGGGGGGATACAAAGACTAGTCCTGCTCCGGCGCCCTTCTTCATCAGCGATCCGTCGAAGTACATTATCCAGTACTCTTGATCGACGGCTGCTGGTGGCATCTGGACCTCGGTCCACTCCGCGATGAAATCAGCCAGTGCCTGAGATTTGATCGCCGTTCGGGGCACATAAGAAATGCCCTGATCCATCAGCTCGAGTGCCCACTTTGCGGTTCTTCCCGTAGCGTCGTGGCTACGAACGACCTCGCCGAGGGGGAACGACGTCACTACTGTCACGGGGTGTGATTCGAAGTAGTGGCGTAGCTTCCTCTTGGTGATGAGGACGGTGTAGAGGAGTTTCTGGATCTGGGAGTAGCGGGTTTTGGAGTCGGATAACACCTCGCTGATGAAATATACAGGGTGCTGCACCTTGAAGGCGTGCCCCTCTTCTTCTCGCTCTACTATCAAGGCGGAGCTAACCACTTGGGTGGTGGCCGATATATATAGTAGGAGAGATTCTCCATCGCATGGAGGAATTAGGACCGGCGGCTTGGTTAAAAACCGTTTAACCATGTCAAGTGCTTCCTGAGCCTCGGCTGTCCACTCGAAGCGGTCAGTTTTCTTCAGGAGTCGATAAAGGGGGAGTCCTCGTTCGCCGAGGCGTGAAATGAATCGACTGAGAGCGGCAAGGCACCCGGTGATCCTCTGAACCCCCTTTATGTTTTGGATCGGGCCCATCCTCGTGATGGCTGATATCTTCTCTGGGTTGGCTTCGATGCCACGCTCGGAGACGATAAAGCCAAGCAACATGCCCCTCGGGACCCCGAAAACACATTTTTCGGGATTGAGCTTGATGCCGTTCGCCCGGAGTTTCGCAAAGGTACGCTCAAGGTCGGCGACAAGGTGGTCAGCCCGCTTGGATTTGACTACGATGTCGTCGACATAGGCCTCAACGGTTCGCCCGATGAGATCTCCGAAGCAACTAAGCATACAGCGCTGGTATGTTGCCCCAGCGTTTTTCAAACCAAACGGCATTGAAACGTAGCAGAATGATCCGAAGGGCGTGATAAAAGATGTCGCGAGTTGGTCGGACTCTTTCATCGCGATCTGATGGTAGCCTGAGTATGCGTCGAGGAAACAGAGGGTTTCGCACCCCGAGGTGGAATCGACTATTTGGTCTATTCGGGGCAAAGGAAATGGATCCTTTGGACACGCTTTGTTGAGACCAGTATAATCAACACACATTCTCCATTTCCCACTCTTTTTTCGGACAAGAACAGGATTTGCTAACCACTCTGGGTGGTATACTTCCTTAATGAATCCTGCGGTCAGTAGTTTGGCTATCTCCTCGCCGATGGCTCTGCGTTTCTCCTCGTCGAAGCGGCGCAGGCGTTGTTTCACCGGCTTGGAGCCCGGGAGGATCTGGAGGGTATGCTCGGCGACCTCCCTCGGGATGCCCGGCATATCCGAGGGTTTCCACGCAAAGATGTCCTTGTTGGCGCGGAGGAAGTCGACGAGCGCGCTTTCCTATGCGGAGGAGAGCGCGGTCCCGATTCGGACTTTTTTGCCCTCGGAGCTACTGGGATCCAAGAGGACGTCCCTGGAACCCTCTGCTGATTCGAACGATCCGGACGACTTCTTTGCGTCGGGTGTCCCTTCAGTGACCTCCTCCCTGAGGGTGACGAGCTCTTCGGACGCGATGACCGCGGATGCGTGTCCGCAGCATTCGACCTCGCACTCGTAAGCGCGCTGGAAGGAGGTGCCGATGGTGATGACCCCACGGGGGCCCGGCATCTTCAGCTTCAGGTATGTGTAATTGGGTATGGCCATGAACTTTGCGTAACATGGTCGCCCCAGAATGGCGTGGAAAGTCCCCGGGAATCCCACTACATCGAAGGTGAGGGTCTCAGTCCGGTAATTGGATCGATCCCCAAAAGTGACGGGCAGGTCAATCTGCCCTAGTGGCACAGCTTGCCTTCCTGGCACGACGCCATGGAAAGGTGCTCGGACGGGGCGGAGGCGCGTTCGGTCGACGCCCATCTCGTCGAGCGTCTTGGCGTACATGATGTTGAGGCCGCTGCCCCCATCCATCAGTACCTTGGTGAGCCGCTTTGGACCGACGATCGGGTCGACGACAAGCGGATACCTTCCCGGGTGTGGGATGGCATCCGGATGGTCGGTCCGGTCGAAGGTTATGGCGGATTCCGACCACCGGAGATATGCAGGCATAGCCGGTCCTGCGGTATAGACCTCTCGACGCGCGACCTTTTGGCGGCGCCTGGAGTCGTAGGCCGTTGATCCTCCAAAGATCATGAGGGCACCGGTCGGTGTTGGGAAGGTGTCGTCCTTCCCCTCCGTGTCGTTAGTGGTAGGAACAGGCTCCTTCCCCTGCTCCTCCTTGTTCAGACCCCCGGCCAAGTATTTGCGCATAAGGCCGCATTCCTTGTATAGGTGCTTGGCCGGGAAGGCGTGATTTGGGCATGGCCCCTCGAGCATTTTCTCGAAGTGGTTAGGGGTGCCCTCCGCGGGCTTCCGGCCACCTTTGCGGTCGGCAGCGGCCGCGAGTGAGCTGTCGCGCCGTTGCTTCTTATTTTTTCCTTTGGCGGGACGGTTGGAGGCGCCTTCGCTAGCGTCCTCGTCCCGCCTTGTCTTTCCGTCGGAGCGATCAAAGATGGCTCCGACCGCCTCCTCGCCAGAGGCGTGACTGGTGGCGATGTCCAGAAGTTCCTTGGTAGTTCGCGGGCCCCTGCGTCCCAGCTTGTGGACCAGGGATTCGCAGGTCGTTCCGGACAGAAAGGCTCCTATCACGTCGGCGTCGGCGACGTTCGGGAGCTCGTTGCACTGTCGGGAGAAGCGCCGGATGTACCCGCGGAGGGTTTCATCGGCCTTCTGACGGCAGTTCTTGAGGTCCCATGGGTTTCCAGGGCGTTTGTACGTGCCCTGGAAATTACCCACGAAGATCTCAGTAAGATCCGCCCAACTCTGAATAGCATCGGACGGCAGGTGCTCCAGCCATGCTCGTGCCGAGTCGGCCAAGAACAGCGGGAGATTGCGAATAATGAAGTTATCCTCATTCGCACCACCGGCCTGACATGCAAGCCGATAGTCTTCGAGCCAAAGCCCGGGATTTGTTTCGCCAGAATATTTAGGAATGTTCGTGGGTGGTCGATACCTTAGAGGGAACGCGGCGTTGAGGATGTGCCGGCCAAAGGCCTGAGGGCCTGGCAGGACGGGGCTCGGGCTTCGGTCCTCGTTGCTGTCGTAGCGCCCGCCACGTCGGGGATGATAGCCGCGGCGCGCTGCTTCTCCCTCGTCGCCGTGGGCACGTCTCCGAGCGTCGATGATGCTGCGCACGTCGCGGCCACGGCCGAGGCGTTGATGTACAGGGACGACGGAGGGCTGCCCGCCGGCTGGCGGTGTTTGGTGTACGGATGCATCCTTGGTGGGACGTACTGAGGGTGCGTGCTGGCTGGTGTCCGGTTCGCGTCGTCGAGACAACGAACTTTCCGCCTGTTGCGCGGCTGCACGCTCGAGCAACGTGCGAATCTCCCGATAAGCGCGTCGATCCTCGGACGTTGCGGCCTCCGGGAGGCCATGCAGCAAGGCGGTTGCTGCAGCGATGTTCTGGCTGGCTCGAGCAAAGTGAGGAAGGGCCCCATCGTCGGTGAGGATCCTTTGATGTACGGTGCGGGCTGTGGCGCGCGCGCGCCCCCCGTCTTTGCGGCGTTCAATCTCGCGATTGATGTCCGCGTATTCCCGTGCGAGCCCTTGCCCGGCCTCATTGATCTCTTGCTGACGAGCCCTTAGCTGCTCCATCCTTAGGTGAGATGGGGCTGTTCCATCCTCCCCGGATCTGCCGTCAGGATTATTTGTAGGGGTGGCCTCTTCCCTGGAGGCGCTTTCGACGTGACCCTCGGGGGTCTGCGTCATGTAGCATTCCCGGGAAGGGTGGTGGCTCCCCCTACTAGAATCTGAGCTGGAGAGCGATACAGGCTTCTCGTTGAGGAGCTCGTAGAGGGTCTCCGAATCGCGCTCAATCACCCCCACGAACTCGATATCCGTGGGTGATTGAACCACACGTAGCGCCCAAGGGCGGCCGGCGGTCGCCGCAGCGTTGCGGAGACCGAATGGAAACGCTGTCGGGGTGCTCCATACGGACCTTTCCGGATACATGGTGGCGTCGTGGGAAGCCCCCTTGGGTGACGGGACTCCCCGGGAGTTGTCTAGTGGGCCCTCAAGCCTGAGACGGTTGAGGTTGATGGAAGGGGGAGAGGGGGCGGCTGAGTGAGTCAGCGTCAGCTCTCCTCCTAGCGTGACGATGAAATCCAGGTTGCCGAAACGCACGTGTGCGCCCGGGGCCCAGGTGATTGCGTGGGTGGCCATCCGAGACCTGATTTGGAACGCGCAACACCCCTACCTGGCGCGCCAACTGTCGGTGTTTCGTACAAGCACCGGCAAGTAAATTTATAGTAATGCGCGTTAGGCTCGGATGGTGTGCTAAAGGACACAGAATTTATACTGGTTCGGGCGGAACGTCCCTACGTCCAGTTTGTTGCTGCTTGTGTTATTAGCACCGTGTTCGATCTGTAGTAAGGGATACAAACTGCCGAGAGAGGGACTTGTCCCAAGTCCCTTAATCGAAGGGCTGAGAGGTGATCAAGAGCTTCGTAGCTGCTTGAATGTGTGTAAGTGCGTTCTATTGTTCGGTCCTATTTTTTGCCGTCCGTTTGATGGAGGATATGCCTCCCCTTTTATAGATGAAGGGGCTGGCTTTACAAGGGTGAGAGCTCTAGGATGCGTACTCTACTTACCTTGTGGCTCATGTCTACCTGGTCCGGTCCTTCCTCCTCATGAGTGTGAAGGAAGATAAGTGTTTTAAGATGTCGTCAATATCTCTGTAAGATGTCAGATCAGTCACAGCATGCTGCCCCCAGGGTATGGGCTGTAGTACCGTGGTTTTGACTTAGGGGGCCTCCCCCAGCCTTGCTCCACACGCCTTCTGGTTTCCATGATTCCTGTTGGGAGAATTCGGGGTCGGGGTCCGGTGTAGCGCCGTGGCCAAGGCTCTCTGACTTGGAGGACCTGAGGGGTCGGGAAGAGGGCCTCCCCCGCTTCCTCGGGTCCACAGCGCGGTGATGGAGTATCCGTCGTTCGTGGAGATAGCAAATCCGTTCTTGGAGTGTAGCGGTTGTCGTATATCTTCGTTGGGTTCCGCGTCCCAGAGCTGAAGGCGGCGCCTACAACTCTACAGAGTGAGGCGCACGCGCCTGTAATGCCTTTTGGGCTCTGCGGCGCCCGGAAGGGTCGAAAGCGTCAGTCCTGTCGTTCCCTGGCAGTTCTTTTCTTGTCAGGGTGCAGGGTATGGTCGTTGGAGCCATGGTTGACCCAAACGTCTTGTCTCGTCCTGTACCCATCGTTATGAGGGACAGATATCGATCAGGGCGAGGTTCGTTCTGGGCCGTCGGATGAGACGGAGGCTAGTCCCTATTTTCTTGGGCGAGACTAACCCTATCCCTCCGGGATCGGGCGAGGCGGAATCTATCCCTTAGCCCTCGGGCGAGACCGAGCCCGCCCTATAGGCGTCGGGCGAGACGGTGATTAGCCTTGAGCCTTTGGGGCGAGGCAGGGTTATCGCATAAAGGCGTCGGGTGAGGCTGACCCCACCCCTTCGGGATCGGGCGAGACGGAACTCATCCCTCAGCCCTCGGGCGAGACCGAGCCCGTCCTCAAGGCGTCGGGCGGGACGGAGATTATCCCTCGGTCCTCGGGCGAGACCGAGCCCGTCCCAAGGGTGTCGGGCGAGGCGGAATCGAGCTTCTGTCATTCGAACAAAGGATGACATGGCACCCATCGTCCAGAAGCTTTTTACGTTCGGTGGTTATCGGTTCCACCTTCTGGGGTACCCCGGTATTAGGTCCCCGACAGCGGTCAACTAAACATAGGGCTTGGGACATGACATCCACTTAGGCTTTTACAATTACTCCTGACTATCCAAGGCTAGCTTCCCTTACTACTCTTCTTTTTCTTTCCTTTACTCGACCACATCCATCTTTCATGTCGACTAAGACCATGTCATACTTTCTTCCTCCAAAACCACCTCCTCTTGCTTACCTTGAGAGAACACTATGTCATCAACCTGTTGTGGATTTCCCATTTGAACACCTGAACATTTCCAAGCAAAATATTTGTAGCAAAAGTGGTATGGCGGTGTAACTTGGTAAAGGTACTTGGTCAACAACCTTGATACCAGCACGTGTCGAACAACATCACCATATGGCAGTTGTTCCATAGGGAGCCCTCGGTGTCGTCGTGGCACCATACGCTATTAACCAGGCAACTACTACCAATTTACACGCCATGAAGGCGGTGGGGTCATAGACCACAGAATAAGGGGGTATTGCAAGGGAAAATTCAAACAACAAGGGTTCCCTTCACAACAAGGGGCAAAGAATTCAAATCCAATGGCGGATTTGTTTTAAAGAGATTGAAGTATTCTACTGGGACATCCACAATTAGTCGATACAACGTCCAATGTTCTCCAATCACGACTGGTTTGCTGATATCTGAATGGCAACTTCTCTTATAGTCCACCTAACATCGCCCTTGAAAACTTTAAGCACATCTAACGAAACTTAAGGTAGATGAACACAATAAACACAATGAAATAAATAAAATGCACATTCCAATGGTCTTATATGGGTAGAACGTATAGGCATTTAGGCTCCCATTCATGACACAGCATTCACCTATGGTCGAACAATCTCAACAACTACGAACGAAATCAACGGCAAGAGTACAATACGAGAGGACAGCAACAAAAAAACATTACTACTATGGGTACAGCATCACAAGGCAACTAATCTACATCTTCTCATGGCAATGGCTGAGTGAGAGTAATCAAGGGCTCAACTTCTGACACTTCTGAGGGTGGAGGTGCTGGCGGTGCTGCAACACCAGTTCTTCTTCTTTCTGGCGGGTGGATAGGGATCCCTTCTAAGATTGGGGCATCCTGCCTTTCAGCAGTTAGCGTCCTCCGCTTGGCCCTGGTGACAAGATAGGCCTCACACAACTGATGGACATGCTGATCTTCAGTCTCCTTCAGATCTTCCAACATGGTAGTCTCTCGGCCCTTAGTAGCTATAGTAGTGGCATGTGCTTCAGCGAGCTGCACCTCGAGCATCCGGGTGAAGATCTTGGCTTCCTTGGCTCAATAGAGGCAAATCCTCAGTTCCAAGGCTTGCTGGTCATACTGCTCATCTAGAGCAAGTAGGTACGTGGTCAAGTGCACCATGGTAGGACTATCCTCTTGCGCATCATGCCCTTGCAAGGCCTCCATGCGAGCCCTCCATGCCCGCCAATTCCTGTCCAAAGGTAGAAAGAACCACATGGGGGTATAGGTAATGGGCTCCTCATAGATCTGATAAAGGTACCACAAGGCTTTGCAGGCCACAACCTGGTAGGTGTCGATGAAGCGAAACCCAGTTGCGGTCACACTCTAGGCTTTAGTGAGGTCAGGGAACTCTTCACTTTTCCCAATGTAGACGGTAACCTCACACCGCTCGGTGCCATGCTCCTCATACTCATGGCCTTCATACTCGAGATGATCTTTGACTTTGAGCTTTTGCAGGGTGACATACAGGATTCTAGGAAAGCCCCCAATGTTTAGGAAATAACTACTAACCTAGGCTCCTGCCATTTCTAACGGTGGTTGTGAGGAAGGCTGAGCGAAAGGCTGGTTCAAAGGAAAAGCTAAGCGAGCTAAAGTGCGCTGAGTGGTGGTACCAAGGGCTAAGCTAGGCTCTACTTATAAAGGTGGAGCGTTCAGTGGTCCTGGCGCGGTCCACTAGGGTTCTACACGAGATCTTAATGAATGAATCGACCAAATTTTTCACGCGTTCAAGGTGAGCAAGGTCCGAGGCCATTACTGACTAGTATGACTATAGGCAAGGTCCAATAAGAGCATAGAAAAGAGTACGGGGAGAAACATGGGTCAATACAGACGTGAACCATGGGCGAACGCAAAACTCGAAGCCACAATGCAGACCTAACTCCAGACAGGAACGAATTAGTAGTGCATAATCCAACACGAGAGACACTTAAGGATGGCATATCTACAAGTAATACGGCACTACAATGCACAACCAGGATATGCATGAATGCATGTCCTATACATCCTTTCATTGTTGCCAACATATAGGGCAACCGTTCTTAGATTTTTGGCACAATGTTCTCTCCCTGTAGCTAGTCGATACTATCGGACTATGCTCAAGTCAGTGTACCTATAGAAAACTTGATTAAGCCTACCTAAGTCAGCAGAGTGCCATCTATCCTAGATACATAACTATAGTAGTAGGGCTACTTATATAACTTCACATAAAGGCGACCTAACTTTTTGAAAAGCATTCGTTGTCAAATTTTATTTTAGAAATGGTTCTCGAAGTGTTATTTCCTCATTTACGCTCTGATACCACCTATGATAGAACTGCCTAATCTAATGCCTCCCAAGAGTGCTCGTCTTCCATTAGACACTAGCACCCAAAGGAGAACACTAAATTACTCAGTTCCGTCGGGCACATCCTAGGGGAGAACCCAAAAATCCACATTTTTACATCAGGATAACAAATGAGAGAATAAAACTTACATTATTCTTAACCATTTCTTACATCACTTTTAATACAACATCAAAGTATAATATTTATTATTACAACAGCGGAATGTAATCATATTATCAGATTTATGAACAATTTAATTGAACAATGGAATATAAACATGTGAACAGGTTTACAACAGAATTAAGCATCTATTCATGGCATGATGAAGCATTGATAAATAAACTATGGCAATGGATTATAGAACTTTCATTTATGAAAACATTTAGTGAGAGTTGTAAGTAAAAACTACGATCGTAGCATAAAGGAATCCTCTCTAAGCCCACTAGGAGGAATCCACACATAAGAGTCAACTCTAGAATCCACCTATGACCTACAATAGGGGGAATAAAACCATGAGTACTCAATTATACTTAGCAAGACTTACCCAACAGGAGAAAAAAAAAGAATCCAAGGATATGCAAGGCTATCTGGCTTGTGGGTTTATTGCATTTGTAGGAAGCATTACTAAGCGTGCATCCTTATATTCGATTTTTATTAATAGCCGCATTGGTTCATTAACTAACCATTTTATGTAAGAACATGTGCTACTTTCAAGCAGGTGGTAAGCAATCAGATTTCCTTTTCCTTCCATCTTTCATCTTTCAGTTCTTAGTACGGTGCTAGACACGAAACAAGCCGTACCGGATTTTCCAGCGATTTGTGAATCAATGCCCCCAGCTGGATACCCTGAAAACACATGCCCTGCTTGTACCCAAGGCACAAGTAGGACCAACCCATCACCCTCCTGTCCTAGGGTCCTAGGTCCCAATCCAAATTAGGACTCCAAGCCCCCGCCCCTAAGTCTCGGACTCAGTGCGGTGCAAGGACCTCCTGCACCAAAAAGAAACCCTAACCGTCGGTCCAGAAAGAGTCGGAACCCATGACAAGAGAGCAACAAGTCTTCTAAGCACCCATACATAAGTATGTGCTCGGGATAATAAATCTATGACTTGCCCATGATGCCTTATGCAACGACCGGTCCTTAACCGACATAGACAGGGAAAGCAGTGTAATCAAGCCATGCCCCACGTCCACGGTGACACAACCTCTTACACCCACCAATACCCAAACCATATCCCTACCCGGTCACCATTTTCCTTTCCACCATTTTTATATATTCCAAGTGATAATAATGCGGTAATACATTTCCTATCTCTTGCGAGTGACAGACAATCACTTGACTTCTACTGGAGTCCTATAGCATAGCAATATACATAATCCTATCATGCTAGTAAGACTCATAGGATAAAGATATATATATATATACAAGTGGGTTTCATTCAACTCCTTAAAACTTAATGCACAATTATAATTTAAATCGTAGAAAGTAGGGGTTATGCACCGGGGCTTCCCTAGGTAAGATATATATTAAAAAATTAGTATCTGCATCCTTAGATCATCCACCATCAACTAAATAGAAAACCCATTGCATCATCTCCTGGAGAGAATACCCTTACACCATATTTGGATTCCCACTCACCCTTCAATCCATTCGTCGATTCATCATCGTACCTTTATGATATGCATGCGATGCAATGCAAAGATGTAATTAATCAACTTCAATCATGACTCATAAAATACGACGTACGCCTCTTGAGTTAATGGGCTAGTTCTAACGATGACCGTACTTAGGCTACATATCCATGTTGTCGAATAAGACATTATTTCCTAACAATTATTTTAGTTATATAAACCCAAGATATTTCTTTATTGCATTCTATCGATTTAACCTTTATTCAGAATAGGGCATCATTATTTATTTAGCAAGCTAATTATTCTGGAGCTACAAAAATTACAGGGAGTACCTAATATTGGTAAGAGCCTACTGTAATAATTTCATATCCAACACTATTACCGATTTATCACAATAATTCCTACAAGTTTATATCTTTGTAATATTAAATATCTTAAATTAATTATATAGCTTCCGAGAATATTATCGAACTATGTGAACAAAATATACTAATAGGTAGATCTTGATTTTAGGAGACTAACAAAATTGGTTTCATCATTTTTGGACAACTACATAATTTTATTTTGATTTTACAAGTTTAACTAGGAGCATATATTAGCAAAACATTTAGAAAATGGAATGGCCGGCGGCAACGCCCTTTTGTCCCAGCAGCCGTGCTCGTGGCCTGCTAACCAGGCATGGCCCAGCAGCGCGATAAAGGGCGTGGTGGCCAAGGCGGGTGCGCGACCAGCGGCCCAGCAACGCAATAACCGCGCAGGCGGCCCAGGCGCATAGGCAACTGGCCTAGGCGCCCAGCGCGTGGCCCAGGCGCCAGTAGCAGCCCAGCCAGGCAGCATGAGGCTGGCCTAGGTGAGCGAACACGGCCCAACGCAGCACAGTGGTGGCCCAACAGGCCAGTCTACGCGTGGCCTGCCCATAGAGGGCGTGCAAATATGCAAAAAGAACCCTGAGCTTACCTAAAATTAGCTAAGCCTTTATTTGTAAGCCTATGAGTCTAGCGCTTTTGTGAAATAAACCCGGTAAAGACTCCTATTAGTGATTGAGTACACCTGCTACCTTGAAACAGAGCATGCAGAGCAGAGGAAGCACTCCGCCGGTCGATGGACGGCTTGCCGGCGATGGTGCGGTCACGGGGCAGCGCGAGGAGGTGCGTGAACCATGGCCGAACCCAGGCCTGGCCATGGCATGGACTGAGGTAGTCCAGCCACGAGCACCAACGACTGGCTAACAGCAATAGCGGCAGTGGGCCACAGGGATGGCGCCAATGCAAATTGCTCAGCGGCGAGAGCACTTTGGGGAGCGGCACGGAGGTGAGGCAGTGGCGCTGCGGCATTGACAGGGCGGTTATGAGTAGCAGACAACTAGCTCAGATGAGCAGTGAAAAGCTATAGAGGGGGCACCAGCGCATGGGGAAGGCATCGAGGTTGCGCTCGCCGACGACAACCAATGCTGAGGCTGTAGCGTAGTCGACGGCGCATTGAAGAGGGCGTAGTGTGGAGCTCTATGCTGTAGACATGGATGACCGGGGTGCTCGCACCCGAGGCTCATGACCATGGTGGACGGGAGCGGCCATGGTGATGGGGGGCTGTGGTGGTGCAGCACGCGAAGACATGGTGTGGACCCTGAGGTGGTGGCGTGGCCACGACAGCCACGCGTAGCATGTTGGCTATAGTGGCAGGTGCTTTGCTCAACCAAGGTTGTGGGAAGGCACTCGAAAGGACGATGCAGCGGGACTTGGGCGTGCCTTCGCGTGCGGTGGATGATGACAAAAACACGGCCATGGTGGCTCAAGCGCACATAATTGGAACGGCGGGTTAGCGCAGCGGGGCTAAGGGTGCGGGGCTCGGCGTCTGGGCCAGGCAACGGTGACATGGACAAGCAGAGGAAGAAAACCGAGCGAGAGAGCAAGCGAGCAGGAGCTGGGTCGCCTCCCTTCGGCAGCAGAAAATAAAAAGGGAGGAGGAAACATCCTATGCATGCCAGAGGATGGATGGAGACAAGGAAGGCCAAGGCCAAGGCCAAGGACATAGCTAGTGGCATGATGTTCATGCGATGTGGCTTAAAAGAATACATGTCGTGAAGTACCATGATGAGATGACTCAACTAGGCTGGACGCAAAGGCAGACAACGGAGGCAAACCAGAGCTGGAGCGTCTCCTCCATGGTGGTAGAAAAGGAAGGAGCAGGAAGCAGCACGAGGGGGTATACATCATACACACGCTAGAGCACCAACATGATTGAAAGAAAGACAGCAAACCAGAGATGGGGAGGAACTATGGGAAGGAGACAGGAGCGGCTCTGTCACTTACTTCATAGACACGACATGGTAGGACATCCTAGCCCAACGTGGCAGGCAGGGTCAGGCCAGGTAGTGATGCATCCCATCATCACTACGACCGGGGCCACGATGGGAATGAGGCAATGATCAATAGCAATGCCAGGCGAGTACGTTGTACGTCGGAGAAATAAATGAAGCTAATGCGCCCTCTTTCTTGTTAGTTTGTGCTTAATAAAATAAACCCACGAGTGTATTTATATATTTATATATATATATATATATATATATCATTCTATTTATTAATGGAATTTATTTTATTTATAAAAGTTGATTTTCATGCTTAATCCAACAGAACAAACTGTTCACTAGAATCATTATCGGATATTCCTAAATATTTCTATGCACGGTGTAATTTAACTTGATCGTTTATTTGAGTCCAAGAAACTAAGTCACACATGATTCGCTTATTGCCTCTAGTACATTTTAAATTAAAAACCCGAGAAACTCGTTTAGGAAATTTTTACTTAGGCCTAAATTGTGGTGCAAAACGGGCTCGTAACACCAGAGGTGTTACATGAGAGGTGGGGCCATTGTCTTCCCCTCGGCCTCATCGTCGAGGTTGTTCATAGGGGTAGCCTCCTCCTCGTGGATGCTTTTGATGTGTCCCTCCAGGGTACTTGTCATGAAGCATTCACGAGAGTGGTGATGGCTTCCCCTGTTGGAGTTAGAGCTAGAGGGTGACTCTGGCTCTTCTACAAGGAGATCGTGGAAAGACTCCACGACGTGTTCAATCGCCCCCATGAACTCATTGTTCATGGGGGACTAGATCATGTGTTGTGCCACAAGATGGCCAACGGTCTCTGTGGTGTTGTAGAGACCAAACGAGATCACTGTTAGGGCAATCTGCATGAGGTATTTAGGGGAGAACAGCTCTCCCCCGGTAAGCCATAGCTCCTCGAGCATCTCAGTGATCGTGTCGTGGCTGGTGGAGTGGAAGGGTTGAATGACAACAGGCACCCATGCCAGCCCTCCACCATGACAATGAAGTCTAGGTCCCTGAAGCGCACGTGTGTGCCTGAGACCCAGTTGATGCCATGACCAGCCATCCATGTCCTATTGTTAATGTTAGGACATGCAAAGATGCCTACCTGGTGCACCAACTATTGGTGTTTCGAGTAAACACCAACGAGTAAATTTGTATTATTGCGTGTCTAGCCCAGATGGTGTGCTAAAAATACATGGGGTTTATACTAGTTTGGGCAGAATGTCCCTACATCTAGTTCATGGCTGCTATTTGTGTTATTAGCAAAGAAAAGTTCATTGTAGGGGTTACAAACGGGCGAGAGAGGGATAGGTCCTAAGTCTTTGATGGAAAGGTCGAATGGGTGCTAAGAGCTTGGTTGCTGCTTAGCTATGTGGCATGATGTGTGATGTGATGAATTGATCCCCTTAGTGGGGTGCCCTGCTTTCCCTTTTATAGCCCAAGGGAGAGCATGGATTATAGATGGGAGAAAAGAGGAGAACAAGAGGTAAAGGAAGTCCTTCAAGGACACCAGGTCTTCCTTTTCCTCTATGTGGGCTCTGCTATCATGGCAGGCGGTGATAGGGATACTCCTATGCCGGTTGTATGTCTGCTAACGCTGATAGGGCCACATTGTGCATCTGTCCGCTGATGATGCCATGTCCTAACATTGTCAGTGGGTTGTCACGTCCCATTCCACCCTGGCGGGTGGCGCGGTAGACCAACATGCTGATTAGTGGCCATACAGGAAGCAGGCTGCATAGTGACCACACATTTATTACTATGGGTGATGTGAGTTTCCTTCTAGACCATAGTGGTTGTTGTGAGCTTCCGAAAGGATCCATGCCCAAGGGCAAATGACGGTTCCCACAACACTGTAAGGTAAATGTCGGTGCCTACAACACTATTTGTGTTCTAACATGCCTAGAAGGTTGCAAAGCACTCTTCTGGCATGGCCTAACAGTACTATCCTATAGGTGTGCAGGGTATGGTCCTCGATATTATGGTTCACCTGAGCATCTTGCCTTATCTGCTCTGCCTAATTCCTAGGTCGGTATTGTGGTAATGTCATCATAGGCGTTGGGCCTCAGACGTTAGGTGAGGTGGAGCCAGTCCATAGACGTTGGGCGAGGCAGAGTCTGTCCTCAGATGTTGGGTGAGGAGGAGCCTGCCCTTAGACATTAGGTGAGATGGAGTCCGCCCTCAGACGTTGGGCGAGGTGGAGCCGGCCCTCAGACATCAGGCAAGGCAAAGCCAGCCCTCGAGGGTCAAGCAAGATGGAGTCTGCCCTCGGACGTCAGGTGAGGTAGAGCCAAGACGTTAGGCCAGATGGAGCTCAGCAAACGGTGTAGTCACGCTCTTGATCGCGTGGATAAATCAATGTTGATGATCATTAGCTCCTCCTCTTCGGGTACCCTATTGTTGGTCTCCAACACTAACCATTCTATGTAAGCACCTATTCTACTTTCAAGCAAGAGTTGAGCAATTAGATCCATTTCACTATTTTTCATCTTTCAGTTCTTACTATGATGCTAGATCATAGACAAGTTATATCGTATTACACGACGATTCATGAACTAATGTAGCCCAGCTGGGTACCCCGAAACACATGCCCTGCTTATACCCTAGGTACAAGCAGGACCAACCTACTACTCTCCTATCAAGGGGTCTAGGTCCCCATCCAAACTTGGACTCCAAGCCCCCACACCTGAGTCCCGGCCTCAGTGTGGTACTTAGACCTCCACCATCCCTGCCTCCAATCATTCGGTCTAAAAAGAGTTAGAACCCACGACAAGAGAGCAACAAGCCTTCCCGCTCCTATAAGCGAGTATGTGCTCAGGATAATAAGTCTATGACCTGACTAGAATCCAATGCAATGGTCGTTCCTTAACCGACACAGATAGAGA
The DNA here is from genome assembly GCF_019320115.1 of Miscanthus floridulus. Taxonomy (NCBI): domain Eukaryota; kingdom Viridiplantae; phylum Streptophyta; class Magnoliopsida; order Poales; family Poaceae; genus Miscanthus; species Miscanthus floridulus. Next base: position 115,949,181 of record NC_089586.1, on the reverse strand, counting down.
AAACAGTGTAACCAAGCTATGCCCCATTGGCCGTGGGACACAACCTCTTACACCCACCAATACCCAAACCATATCCCTGCCTGGTCTCCTTTTCCTTTCACCATTTATCATAAGAGTAATATTAATAATCATCTATTGTGAGTAACGATAGGTTACTCACGCTACCGATAGCCTAACCATAGCAGCTACTTGACCTATGCTAGTAGGACTCATAGGTAGGTATATCTATGCATGTAGTTTCAACAATAAGCCTGTAACGTAAATGCACATCACACACACACACACATATATATATATAGTGATTATTTAAAATAAGGGTTATGCACTAGGGCTTGCCTTGGGCAAGCACGGTGTCAGCTCAGTCAGTCAGTGGTGGCTTCGAAACCTTCTCCTGCATGAGGATAGTCTATTTTAGGGCTACAAAAATTACAGTGAGCACATACTAATACAATGAACCTACTATACATTTTTTAAAGCTGAAGCTATCACCCTTTTGCCACAAAAATTCCTACAATATTTAACCTAATAATATTAAGCACTCTCAAATGATTTAATAGCTCCGAGTTTCAACATGTATATATATGAACTAAATACACAAATAGATAGAGCACAATTTTAAGAACTTAACAAATTTTGTTTTACAATTTTTGGATACCTACATTATTTTATATTAATTACCAAAGTTCAGCTCAGAATTAAAATAAAAAGCAATTTCTATTCTCCACGAAAAAAGCTAAACTGATTTTGGCCCAACGCGGCTCACACGACGCGGCGGCCCCCGGTGGGGGAATCCTGCGCCAGTTGGTACATTAGCAAAAACGTCCCTAGACTATATGCAAAACAACCTGCAGTCACATTACTATTTCTATAGACATCGACTTTGTAATGAAACCCTCGGATCATTCTCCTCTTTACAACGACATGGCCCCAAAAATTCCCCGCGCGCTCTTACAAGGCGAGCGGTGGCACTGGCGCTTGCACTGGCCACATGGGACCCCCACTGATCTATCTACAAGACTGACACTCACATAGGGATCAACACAAAGTAATGGGCGGTGGTGGCATGAATGAGGGTGAAGCAGAGCGGGCTCTTGTAACACCCTCGGTGTTACATCGTAAATCATTTACTAAAACATGTCATGAGCATCATGTTTATGTGTTAATGCATGTAATAAAGTGTGTAGATCAATTTCTATAACTTGAAATGATCAACTAAAATACGAAACAAAGTTAATTCGATAGTCATGTTATATCACTTAGGGTTTAAAACAAATTTTTATTAAGCAAAAATGCTATAGAACATATATGTGTCACATTAATAAAGTTGGAAGTACAAACTTTGTAGAAGATAGTGAAATACTTGCAGCCAAAAAATGATATTACTAGCTAATATTTCCACTAGCTTAGAAATCGTAAATGGAAATCAGATTCAGCTAAAAAACTTAAAAAATTTTGAGTTCGACAACAGTTAGACACTGCTATATTTAGCAATTTATTATGAGAGATTGAGTTAAGGAGTGGTGTAGTATTATAGCACGATTTGGTAGTCTCATGTGCCATCTTGAGCATGGTGAAGACAGTTTAGGTTTAGGAGCAACTGTTTGGTCGTGTTGAGCGCTTTAAAATTTGTGCGCGTTACCAGTTGGTTGGTCGCGTGGCCGCGATCACCGCGCTCGAGCGCTTGGTGTCACCTCATTGGTTGTGTGTGTGTGTGTCCATACTACCACGCATGGCTGGCTGTGGCCGCCTCTAGCTTGGCCATGGCTCAGCTACCGCTGGCCCGTTGCGTGGAGCCGTTGCCGTTGCCGCTGGCCCCGTCCCGCGCTATGCTACTGATACATCCACCACTGCTCCTCATGTCATGATGCTACCACTACATCGCATCATCATCATGTCCATGCTGGTCCACTATACCTCTACGCTGTTGTCGCCCTTGTGCGTGTCGCCTCTGCCGCACGCACGTGGGCGAGTCGCCGTCGCCATGCCACTTATGGCACTATGGCGTGCGGGCCATGCTAGTCGGACACGTGCACACATTGTTTGTAGCATCAGTGTGTGGGCCTCTCGAGCTTGCCGCTCATGTCCCACCAAGGCATGGATGAGCCAAGCCCTCCTACCGCGCTGTCTCTTTCTTTCTCTTTCTCCCTCTATTTTCCACCGCCGTCGCGTCGTGTCATGGTGAAGCCAGAGAGCGAGCACCTCTCATAAATTCCTCGTGCTCGCATCATGGCCTTCATGCCCCCTCTCCAGCCAACCCTACCCTACCTTGACTCACATCACGCCAAGCTCCAATTTTGGAGCTTTGCTCGCCATCGTGCCGTTAAGGCCCATCATCACCTGCCATGGCCAACCTCCACCACTTCATCCCGTGCTAATTCCTCTACACCACTAGCTAGCCTTGGCTCCGTCTTCATTGTGCACATGCTAGTTGTAGCTCTAGTGCTGCCTTCTCACCATTGACGTGGCCATGCCATTGTTGTCCATCGTTCACCTCTCAGCACGCATGTGGCTAGCCTCGCTCGGGTTGTCTCTAGCCAAGCCAGCTTCTCGGTAAGGTCACTGGTGAGTTACCGTTGCCCACACGCTACCCTACCACCTTGATTGTTGTTGCGGCTCACTAGAACACTGTCACCATTGTTGCAGGGTGCCCACCGTCATGGAGAGGTCCTTCTACGGCATCCCGGCTCATGCAACCACCACCCATTGTCTTGCGTCAAACCCTAGGTGAGTGTCAGCCTCGTAGATAGGTCAGCATGGGTCCCGTGTGGCCGTCGCAAGCGCTAGTGCCACCACTTGCCATGCCGGAGCGTGTGGGGAAGGCCGGGGGCCTTGCTGTTGTAAAGAGGAGAAAGTTCTGAGGGTTTCGTTGTAAAGTCGTTGTCTATAGAAATAGTAATGTGGACTCTAGGTTATTTTTCTCAAAGTCTAGGGGCGTTTTTGCTAATGTGCCAGCGCGCGCGGGATTCCCCGCCACGGGCCGCCTCGTGTTGCTGGCCGGCCTCGCGTGGGCCGTGCCTATGGGCCACCGTGCGCTCACGCGCGCACGCATGTTGCGTCACGTGGGTCGCGTTGGGCCGAAATCAGTTTAACTTTTTCATGGAGAATAAAAATTGTTTTTCATTTTAATTCTGAGCTAAACTTTAGTAATTAATAGAAAATCATGTAGGTATCCAAAAATTATGAAACCAATTTTGTTAAGTTTCTAAAATTGTGCTCTATCTGTTAGTGTATTTAGTCCATATATATTTGTTGATACCAGGAGCTATTAAACCATTTGAGAGTGCTTAATATTATTAGGTTAAATATTGTAGGACTTTTTGTGATAAAATGGTGATAGCTTTAGCTTTGAAAATTTTATAGGAGCTTTATGGTATTTTTATGTTCTCACTGTAATTTTGGTAGCTTTAGAATAGACTAAATATAAAGGTAGCTAAATGCTCTTTGTTTCAAATATACATTAAACCATTAGTAGAAATAAAGATATATCCTTCAATTGTAAAGCTAGGTGTTTGTTAGTTGAACCCAACACTTTACTTGATGAAGATGATAGTTAGCTTAGTATCTTAGTCATTAGAGCTAGCTTAGTAGTTTACCATGTGTATTCTTATTCTAGGAGCTGCTGTTGCTAAAATACTAAGTGTGCATTATCATCGCATGCATGTAGAGAGCGAGTTGGCGAAGATCGTGACCATCGGTGATCACGAGTTCGAGGAAGTGATCGAGGAGTATGAGGAGGAGATCCTCGTGCAGGAGGAGGTCCCAAAGCCGCCACTGACTGACTGAGCTAACACCGCGCCTGCCCAAGGCAAGCCCCGGTGCATAACCCTTATTTTGAATGATCACTGGATATATATATATGTGATGTGCATTTATGTTACAGGATTTATATTGAAACTATATGCATAGATAACCTACCTATGAGTCCTACTAGTATAGGTCAAGTAGCTGCTATGCTTAGGCTATTAGTAGCGTGAGTAACCTACCGTTTCTTACAATAGGTGATTATTATTACCACCCTCATGATAAAATGGTCAAAAGAAATGGAGACCAGGCAAGGATATGGTATGGGTATTGGTGGGTGTAAGAGGTTGTGTCCCACGGCCAATTGGGCATAGCTTGGTTACACTATTTTCTCTATCCATTTTAGTTAAGGACTAGCCATTGCATTAGATTCTAGTCAGGTCACAGACTTATTGTCCTAAGTACATACTTGCTTATGGGAGTGGGAAGGCTCGTTGCTCTCTTGTCGTGTGTTCTGGCTCTTTCCGGACCGACTAATTGGTGACGGGGATGGTGGAGGTCTAAGCCCATGTTGAGTCCAGGACTCAGGTGTGGGGGCTTGGAGTCTAAGTTTGGACGGAGACCTAGTCTCCTTGATAGAAGAGTGGTGGGTTGGTCCTGCTTGTGCCTAGGGTACAAGCGGGGCATGTGTTTCGAGGTACCCAGCTAGAAGATGAAAGATGGTGAAATAGATCTGATTGCTCAACTCTTGCTTGAAAGTAGAACATGTGCTTACATAGAATGGTTAGCTAATGATCTAATCATGACTGCTAATAAAACACATACATAAGGATTCACTACTAGTAATGCTTTTTCGCAAAAAGGAAACCCAGCAAACTATAAAGCCTAGCATATTCTTTGGAGTCGGGAAATTATTCCCACTAGTTGGGTAAGTCTTATGAGTACATTGTGTACTTAGGGTTTGTTCTACCCTATTATAGGTGTAGCTTGAGGAGTAGCTGTTATGTGGAGGATTCTTCTGGTGGGCACAGATGGATCCATATATCTTATCGTTAGATGTTTATTTTAATTTTGTTGTTTAAATTCCGCACTCTAAACTTGGTATTGTAATAATATATTTTTTAGAACTCTTGTTGTATGAAATGGACTAAGTATTGTAAACTCATTCTCATTATTGGATCCTGGAGGAAAAATGTGGATTGTTTGAGTTCTCTCTTGGGGTGTACTCGATGGAACCGTTTGATGTAGCCAGCTTTTGGGGTGCTTACGGTCTGGTGGAAGACGAGCACCTCTAGAAGCATGCTATTCTAGGTGGTTTTGCCATAGGTGGTATCAGAGTCAATAATGAGTCTACGAGTTTCATAACTCCTTTCAAAACCTAGAATTTGACCAACAAAAGTTTTGCGAAAAGTAGGATGCAATAAAATCATGTAAATAAGTATAAGCACTAGCAATATGGTCTATCTAGGATAGCGGCACTCATTTTATCTAATCAAGTTTCTATAGGTACACTAACTTATGCTGCATAAGAATCATTTAGCAAGCAGAAAGTGGGTGTGCGATGTGCCAAAAAAATTTGTGAATGACGCTATATTCTAGTTTGAGTGAACGGATAGGCCGATGCATGCATCATGAAAACAGAATCTTGCTTTAAACTAAACTTCCCCCACACATATAATTTGGATTAGTGAATTGATAGGATAACCTAAAAGAATGCTTTAATAAACATCTTATCATTTTTCTAGTCTCTCGCTCCTAATCTGGAGGGTTGTACTTAATGGTTGGTTCCTATCTATTTATAGATAAACTAGAGGTCTAGTCGGGGAAGTACCAGCGCTGGGGTAGACCAGGGTGATAACAGTCATGGTGAGGGCATAGGCAACACCAATGGGAAGAGCCATGAGGCCCCACCTTTGGCTCCTCCTCCTCCTCCACCACCACCACCTCCGATGACCCATGTGGAGATGATGGCGGAGATGCTGGCTGCTCAGCATGAGTCAGCCCGTGCCTTGGAGATGCCAGCCTAGGCTATTGGTGGCTTTGCCCGTGGAGGCCACAGAGGAAGTGGCAGGAATTTGGGTGGTACCCGTGGTCCTGAGGGGCCCCATTGTTACTAGGATTTCTTGAAGATGCACCCACCCACATTCACGCTGACCGCTGAGCCTTTGGATGCAGAGCATTGACTTCGTATTCTAGAGAAGTTTCTGCTACTCACTGTAACTAAAGAATAGAAGGTGCACTTTGTAGCATAGTAGTTGTTGGGGTTCTACCAATGCATGGTGGGACGCGTTCAATGCCATGCAGTCGGTGGACCACTATGTGACTTGGCAGGAGTTTACTGCTTCTTTCAGAGAGTACTACATTCCTTCTGGTGTGCTGAATAGGAAGTTGATAGAGTTCCTAGACCTAAAGCAAGGGAGCATGTCTGTGATGGATTATGTGAATAAGTTCAACCATCTAGCATAGTATGCTGGGATCCACGTCGATACTGATGAGAAGAAGAGGGACCATTTCTATCGTGGCCTCTCTTGTAGTCTATAGAAGGAGCATTACACAGGGAACTACCAGACTTTTGGTGCTATAATGAATGTTGCTATTGCCATGGAGGGACTTCAGCATGACTCTCAGGCTGAGTGGAAGCGCAAGCGAGTGATTACTAGGTCTTCTAGTCGCCCCTAGGCTCAGAAGGTATAGGTTGTTAGGCGGGTGCCCTATTAGTCTTTGGGTGGGTAGTCATTCCGTCAGCCTCAATAGACCTACTAGGCACCTTTCACCTAGTACCGTGCACCTACTCGCAGATGCAACAGCAGCCTTAGGGACAACAAGTTCTGCCTCATCAGGGATAGGGGAACAAGCCTGGTGCTTGTTTTAAGTGTGGCAAGGAAGGCCACTATGCTTAGGAGTGTCCATAGAACCAACCTGCATAGTCTTCCTAGCCTTCAGCCAACTCCTGTCTGGTCAAGAGGACGATTATCAAGAAGAAGGTGCCCATAAGCTGCTCTAGACAAGTCAACTTCACTGAGGCTGAGGAGATTTTGTAGAATGAACCGGTGATGGCTGGTATGTTTACCATTGATTCCCACCCAGCATATGTGTTGTTTGATTCTGGTGCATCACATTCATTCTTGAGCATGGGGTTTGCACAGAGGCACCATATATCTCTTATGACTATTCCTATTGCCTATAGAATCAGTACTTCGGGTGCACAGTTGTGCGTTAATACTCAGACGAACATAGTTGGATTAGTGCAAGCCACTCACACTTTCCGCCTCTAGTTCATGGTGCTGCCTGGCCAAGGCATAGATGTAGTTCTGGGCATGAACTGGTTGTGAGTTTATGGGGTAGTCTTGGACCTTAAGTAGAGAGTTATTGAGTTCCTGCTTCCTTCTTCTAGGGATAGGATGTCTCTTCTTATGCCATCAGATCCAACCTTACCAGTTGCTGCTCATGTTGAAGTTTCTCCTGATCTTGCCTCTATTCCTGTGGTCTATGAGTTTCCGAATGTCTTCCCTAAAGATCTACCTGGGTTGCCACTAGATAGAAATGTAGAGTTTTCCATTGAGTTAGAACCTAGCACTACTCCTATTTCATGGTGTCCCTACACATAACTCCTAAAGAACTAGTAGAAATAAAGAAGCAATTAGAGGAATTATTGGAGAAGGAATTTATTTCTGGTAGGTCTTCACCATAGGGTTGCCTAGCTATTTTTGTGAAGAAGAAGGACGGTACTCTATGGATGTGTGTGGATTACCACCCTCTCAATGCGGTAACCATTAAGAGCAAGTATCATTTACCTCATATTGATACTTTGTTCAATCAGTTGGCTGGTGCCAAGGTGTTTTCAAAGATTGATCTTCGTTCTGGGTATCATCAAATCAAGATTCAGCCACAAGATGTACCAAAGATGGTTTTCTCTACTAGGTATGGGCTGTATGAGTACCTAATCATGTCCTTTGGTCTCAGCAATGCTCCTGCATTCTTCATGTATTTCATGAATTCAGTCTTCATGCCAGAGTTGGATAAGTTTGTAGTGGTGTTCATTGATGATATTTTGATATACTCCAAGAACAATGAAGAGTATGCACAGCATCTTCAGATAGTACCAACTCGATTAAGGGAACACAAGCTGTATGCCAAATTTAGTAAGTGCGAGTTTTGGTTAGATCAAGTGTAGTTTTTGGGACATGTTCTGACACCTAAAGGTATCTCTGTAGACCCAAGCAAGGTGCAAGATATGTTAAATTGGACCTCTCCGAAGTTAGTGCATCAGATCAGTCAGTTCCTTGGTCTTGCTGGTTATTATCGGTGCTTCATTCCTGTCTTCTCCAAAATAGCCCAATCAATGACCAAATTACTCCAGAAAGATGTCAAGTTTGTATGGAGTCTGGTTTGTGAAGAAGCTTTCCAAGCCCTAAAGAAGTTTCTTACCTCTGCTCCTATTCTTACCCAACCAGATATTGATAGACCATTTGATGTGTATTGTGATGCCTCAAGGACTAGAATGGGATGCGTGCTTATACAGGGTGGGCGTGTGATAACTGATGCTTCACGCTAGCTAAAAAATCATGAGGTGAATTATCCCACCCATGATTTAGAGCTAGCTGCTGTGGTGCATGCTCTAAAAATTTAGAGGTATTATTTGTTGGGAAATAAAGTGCATATTTATACGAATCACAAGAGCCTCAAATATATTTTCACTGAATCTGAGCTGAACATGAGGCAACAAAGATGGCTGGAGCTAATCAAGGATTATAATTTGGAGATTCATTACCATTCTAGAAAAGCTAATGTGGTAGCTGATGCCTTAAGTTGGAAGTCACATCAAGTTGAAGAAGAATCTTTGTCTCTCAACCATTCTGAGGTGCTAGCCCATATTGCTCTAGTCTCGGATTTACTTGCACAAATTATTATGGAGGAAAGGCAAGATGTTTCAGAAATCCCACATATCAAGAAGTTAATTGCCGAAGGGTGTGGTTCTCATTTTAGTATTGATGACCAAGGTGTAGTGAGGTTCAAGAACAAATTGGTTGTTCCATCATGTGAGGAGCTTAGAAGAAAAATTTTGGATGAAGCTCACAACTCCAAGTTGTCCATCCATCCAGGAAGTAACAAGATGTACCATGATTTACGCCACTTGTATTGGTGGTCAAATATAAAGCAGGATAACACCCAGTACGTCACAGAATGTGACACTTGCGGAAGAGTTAAGGCAGACCATATGTGTACACTAGGATTTTTGCAGCCCTTGCCTATCCCTATTTGAAAATGGGAGAATATTTCCATGGACTTTGTTGTGGGTTTACCCCACACATCTAAGGGCTATGACTCTATTTGGGTCATTGTGGACCGTCTCACTAAGTCCGCTCATTTTCTCCCAATAGATACCAGGTATTCAGCTAAGAAGTATGCCAAGTTGTACTTTGACTATATTGTGACCCTACATGGAGTTCCTCTTACTATCATCTCTGATAGAGGGTTAGTCTTTGTCTCTCATTTCTGGGAGCAACTTCAGCAATGTCTTGGTACTAGACTCCTTAGAAGCTTAGCTTATCATCCGCAAACTAACGACCAAACAGAAAGGGTAAATCAGGTACTAGAGGATATATTGAGAGCTTGTGCTATTTCTTTTCCTAAAAAGTGGGATGAATGCCTGACTCTAGCCGAGTTTTCTTATAACAATAGTTATCAAGAAAGCATTCGAATGGCACCATTTGAGGCCCTGTATGGCAAGAAATGTAGAACACCTCTTAATTGGGTTGAGGTGGGTGATCATGGATATTTTTGGCCTGATTTTATCAAAGAAGCTCGAGAGCAAGTCAGTATTATTTAGAGCCATTTGAAGGTAGCTCAAAACCATCAAAAAACTTATGCGGACAAGCGAAGAAGGCCCTTACAATTTGAAGTTGGTGATCATGTGTATCTCCCATGAGAGGTGTACACCGATTTGGTGTCTGTGGAAAGCTAGCCCCTCGCTATATTGGACCTTACAAGATTTTGGCCCGATGTGGTTCTGCTGCCTACCGTATCTAGCTCCCAGATATTTTGTCAGCAGTGCTTAATATCTTCTATATTTCCTAGTTAAACAAATGTTTACGGGTCCCCGATGAAGCTGTGGAAATTGAAGGACTTCCTCTCTAGCCTAACTTGTCTTATATTGAGCATCCTGTCAAGATCTTAGATGAAAAAGAAAGAGTGACTAGAAACAATATGGTGAAGTTTTATAAAGTTCAGTGGCAAAATAACTCGAAGGATGAGGCAACAAGGGAGCAAGAAAGTTATATCTTGAAGCATTATCCCCACCTTCTTTCTAGTTCACCGAGGTAATTGTTTAAATCAGAATGTATTTCTTATCTCTTTTCCCACACTAGGCACATGAAATCTCAGAATGAGATTTTGTTTATGGGGGGTAGATTTGTAACACCCTCGGTGTTATACCATAAATTATTTACTAAAACATGTCATGAGCACCATGTTTATGTGTTAATGCATGTAATAAAGTATGTAGATCAATTTCTATAACTCAAAATGATCAACTAAAATGCAAAAAAAAGTTGATTTGATAGTCATGTTATATCACTTAGGGTTTAAAACCAATTTTTATTAAGCAAAAATGCTATAGAACATATATGTGATACTTAAATAAAGCTAAAAGTATAAACTTTATAGATGACAGTGAAATACTTGCGGTTGAAAAATGATATTACTAGCTAATATTTCCACTAGCTTAGAAATCACAAATGGAAATCAAATTCAGCTAAAAACATAGAAATTTTCAAGTCTGTCATAGTTAGACACTGCTATGTTTAGCAATTTATTGTGAGAGATTGGATTAAAGGGTGGTGCAGTATTATAGCTCAATTTGGTAGTCTCATGTGCCATCTTGAACATGGTGAAGATGGTTTAGGTCCTAAAGCAATCGTTTGGTCATGTTGAACGCTTTAAAATTCGTGCCTATCACTGTCTCGGGGTGGTTGGCGTCGGGTGCACGGTCACTGCGTGACCTTCTCATGCCGCTCACATGGCCACGTCCCACGTGGTCAACCGTGTTGCCGTGCTTGGCCGGTCGAGCCACCTGGGCTTGGACGAGGCCGGTCGTAGCGAGCCGCTGGCCTCGCGCCCTACTGCTCTGCATCGTGCTGCCGTCTTGGGTGTCGTTGTAGCTGCGCTACGCTGCCGTTGCATCCACACTACCAATGCTACTCGTGTTGTGATGCTACCGCTACCATCACATTGACGTCGCATCCGCACTGATCCACTGCGCCTCTACGCTGTTGCTAGCCCTGTGCATGTCGCCTCTGCCGCACGCACGTGCGCAAGTTGCCTTCGCCATGCCATTTATGGCATTGTTGCATGCGAGCCACGCTGGTCGGACGTGGGCACACATTGTCCATAGCGTCGGTGTGTGGGCTTCCCAAGCTCATCGCTCGCGTCCCACCAAGGCGTGGATGAGCGGAGCCCACTTTTTGCGCCGTCTCTGTCTTTCCCTCTTCTCCCTCTGTTTTCACCGTTGTCACGTCGAGTCATGGTGAAGCCTGAGAGGGAGCACCTCTCATCAATTCCTCATGATCATGTCTCCGCCTTCATGCCCCCTCTCTAGCCAGCCCTAGCCCGCCTTAACTCGCGTCACGCCAAGCTCCAATTTTTGAGCTTTGCTTGCCGTTAAGGCCCCTCACCACCCACGTCATGGCCAGCCACCACCACTTCACCCCGCACCAATATCTCTTCACCACTAGCTCACCTTGGCTCCCTCTCCACCATGTGCATGCTAGTGGCCTAGTGGGAGTGCTACCGCCTCCCCGCTGCCACTGACGCAGCCATATCCGCTATGGCTTGTCGCCCTACTCGCTGTGCTTACGTGGCTAGCACCACTTAGGTAGTCACCGGTTGAACTAGAACTTTAGCCTAGTTCACGGTGTGCCCCTGGTGCTTAACCCCTATCTCTACTATCCTGTTAGTGCTATGGCTCACCAAAACATGGTTGCCGCCATTGTAGGTCATCCGCTGCTGGGGAGAGCTCGCTCTGCTTCACCCCTATTCGTGCCACCACCGCCCATCGCTTTGTGTCAAACCCTAGGTGAGCGTCGGTCTCGTAGATAGGTTAGCAGGGGTCCCATGTGGCCGGCGCACATCCAGTGCCATAGCTCGCCGCGTTGGAGCACGTGGGTAAGGCCGAGGGCCTTGTTGTTGTAAAGAGGAGAAAGATCTAAGGGTTTCGTTGCAAAGTCGATGTCTGTAGAAATAGTAACGTGGACTGTGGGTTGTTTTGCTCATAGTCTAGGGGTATTTTTGCTAATTTACCAGTGCACGTGAGATTCCCCCACCGTGGGCCACCTCACGTTGTAGGCCGATGTTGCGTGGGCCACGCCTATGGGCCGCCGCGTGCTCGCGCCGCACATTGCGCCTCGTGGGCCGCGTTTTGCCGAAATCAGTTTAGCTTTTTTCGTGGCGAATAGAAATAGCTTTTCATTTTAATTCTGAGCTAAACTTTGGTAATTAATATAAAATAATGAATGTATCCAAAAATTATGAAATAAATTTTGTTAAGTGCCTAAAATTGTGCTCTATCTATTAGTGTATTTAGTTTATATATATACATGTTGAAATTCAGAGCCATTAAATCATTTGAGAGTGCTTAATATTATTAGGTTAAATATTATATGAATTTTTGTGGAAAAAGGATGATAGATTTAGCTTTGAAATTTTTATAGTAGATTCATTGTATTATTATGTGCTCACTATAATTTTTGTAGCCCTAAAATAGACTATTTAATATGGTAGCTAAATACCCATTAAGGCTAAATGAATAATGGCATGATACTGGTTTATAAAAATTAAGCATTTGTAGGGTGAGCTTGGAATCTATTTGATAGAGATAATGATTAGCTTAGTATTTTAGTCATTAGAGCTAGCTTAGTAGCTTAGCATGTATATTCTTATTTTAAGAGTTACTGTTGTCAAAGTACTAAGTGTTGCATCATCATTGCATACATGTAGAGAACAAGTTGGTGGAGATCGTGACCGTCAGAGATCATGAGTTCGAGGAGGTGATCGAGGAGTACAAGGAGGAGATCCTCATGTAGGAGGAGGTCCTAGAGCCACCACTGACTGAGCTGAGCTAACATCGTGCCTACCCAAGGCAAGCCTCGGTGCATAACCCTTATTTTGAATAATCACTATATATATATATATGTGATATGCATTTACGTTACAGGCTTATTGTTGAAACTTCATGCATAGATATACCTACCTATGAGTCCTACTAGCTTAGGCCATGTAGCTGCTATGCTTAGGTTTTTTGGTAGTGTGAGTAACCTGCCGTTACTCGCAATAAGTGATTATTAATATTACCCTCATGATAAAATGGTGAAAGGAAATGGAGACTAGGCAGGGATATGGTATAGGTATTGGTTGGTGTAAGAGGTTATGTCCCGTGGCCAATAGGGCATAGCTTGGTCACACTGTTTTCCTTATCCATGTCGATTAAGAACCGACCGTTGTATTGGATTCTAGTCAGGTCACAGACTTATTATCCTGAGCACATACTTGCTTATGGGAATGGGAAGGCTCATTACTCTTTTGTCGTGGGTTCTGGCTCTTTCTAGACCGGCTGATTGGAGGTAGGAATGGTGGAGGTCTAAGTATTGTAAAGGGAATGAAAGGGAATGAATGAATCTGATTGCTCAAGTCTTGCTTGAAAGTAGAACATGTGCTTACCTTGAATGGTTAGCTAATGAATTAATCATGACTGCTAATAAAATACATACATAATGATTCACTACTAGTAATGATTTTTACAAAAAGGGAACCCAGCAAACCATAAAGCTTATCATATCCTTTGGAGTTGAGAAATTATTCCCACTGGTCGGGTAAGTCTTGCGAGTACATTGGGTACTCAGGGTTTATTTACCCCTATTGCAGGTGTAGCTTGAAGAGTAGCAATTGTGTGGAGGATTCTTCTGGTGGGCACAAATGGATCCTTGTATTTTATCGTTAGATGTTTATTGTAATTCCGCTGTTTAAATTCTGCACTCTGAACTTGGTATTGTAATAATGTATTTCTGAGAACTCTTGACGTATGAAATGGACTAAGTATTGTAAACTTATTCTCATTATTGGATCCTAGAGGAAAAATGTGGATTGTTCGAGTTCTTCCTTATGGTGCGCTCGATGGAACCATCTAAGGTAGCCAGCTTTCAGGGTGCTTAGTGTCTGGTGGAAGACGAGCGCCTCCAGAAGCGTGTTATTTCAAGCGGTTCTGCCACAATCATGTTCATCGCTCTCCTTCTAGAGGGTGTCCTTCACCTCGCTGAGCTTCTTCTCTAGGCCATAGCTCTTCACCACCTTCGCCCCGAGCTTGTCGTCGAGACATGCCCAAGTCACATACCGACCATGTCAAAAGCCTTACCATGGATTCTAGGGAGAATGATGACAAGGGAAACCAGGCACTTACCGTCCATGTCTGCCTAAAGCCTATGCACCTCATCATGCTACCAGGTCACCTCGGCCTGTAGGAGCTGGACCTCCTCTTAGCGCTGCCTGACCTCCATGGCGAGCCTAGCAAACACGCCCTTAGCTGCAACCTTTAGGTCTCTCTCCCTCCAGAGCTCTTTCTAGAGGTGGCCGACCCACTGTTGAGCATCGGCGCACTCCTGGCAAGCCAACTCTATCCCCGTGCAGAGCTCCTCTATGGCTTGGAGCAAATCATCCCACTCCTTTTGTAGCCATTTGGATTCCTCGACATCCATGTGCGCCCTCTCGATTAGGGCCATGAGCTTCTCCTCAGCCTCACAGGTGTCGTCGCAAGCGTCCTTCTCCTTGACTTGGAGGTCAGCCACCTCCCGCTTGGCAGGTGTAAGCTCAGCCACCTCCTGATGGGCGGCAGCGAGCTATGCGGCCAACCCCTCACTCTGCCGTGTCTTCTCAGCAAGGAGCTAGGACTTCTCTCGGCTATAGGCCATAAGGACCTACGAACAAGACAAGACTTAGAAGCACGAAAAGAGAACATGAGGGTCGGAAGCATGGTCATATCATACATAGCCAACCGGGGCAACAATGTCATGCATCGAGCCTAGCATGGTGGTCAAGGCGCGAACTACATCCCCAACCTCCGTGTGGACGCTCCCCCATTCCCTCTCCTCTGCCGCTTTATCAAGGGCAACCACCCGGACCAAAGACTAGGATGTCCCCATGCTGACCTCAAGTGGTGTCGACATCTCTGGAGGCGGCAGCCCCTCCAGAGTGGCTCCTCTAGCGATGGAGGGGGCGGGTGACATAGACATGGATGCCTGCCCTATCGCCACATTCGTAAAGGATGACTTAGGTGCGCCCCCTTATGTTCGCCCCATCGCGAACACGGCCACCTACACGGACAACGGCTCTGGCCGCACCGCCTCCACCTATGACGTCTAGGACACGACTAGCTATGTCACGCCCACCCTACTGCCTTGGACGTGCCCTCCTTCGCCTGCTCTCCCATGGACATAGCCATCAGGTGTGCCTCCTTGGTCGACACCATGGTCGCCCCAACGCCATTCGCACCCTCCACCGGCGTGGCAACGGCTAGCCCCTAGCGTGTTTGCCGAAGGAGGATCTTCTTTGGAGCAAGCCACAGGAGAGTCCCACGTCCTCCGATGCTGCAAGAGACATGGTGATCAGTTTGTGGCAAAAAAATTGTTAGGATGAAAGGATGACAAAAACTCTTAACTCACCTTGACGCCATCATACGAGGACATTTTGGGGCCAGCTTGCCCGACCCTAGCTGCTCCTCATTGGCACATTGCTGCTTCGAGCCCTCCCTCGGCTCAGAGGGCTCGAACGAATCAAAATGGCCGCCCCCACCGACTCCAGAGGCGCTACTGAGGGCTCAGACGGAGCAGGGCGACCTATTTCTGCCAGCTCTATGGCCATCATCGAAGGCCCGAATGAGGCAAGGTGGCCTGGCTCTGCTGGATGCAAGGCCACCGTCAAAGGTCAGGATACGGCGGGGTGGCTCGATTCTACCAGCTCTAGGGATGCATCCTTCCCCTCCTGCCTCGTGACATGCCACGGGAAGGACCTCGCCTGTGGTAAAGGCAGGTCCTCATCCCCGGTGGCTAGATCATCCCATGAGATGGGCGACATGGAGCCGTCATCTTCCTCCTCCTCCTCTTCTTCCTCCTCCTCTTCCTCCGACAAGCCTTGACGCCGCTTCTCTCGCTATAGCTTCGCTCGCTGCTTCGACCGCTATTTCTTGTCCTCATCGTCCTTCTTCTTCCACCGTTCATCCACAGCATGGGTCACCACCCTCATTGTTGCGTGCTCTGGCAGTGGTGTGATGGAGTCCCGGAAGACTAACCCCGTCGGTAGCTCGATGAAGCCCACATCCGGCCATATCACGGGTTGCCCTAGGATCGGGAACACGATGTTGGCCTCCCCCATAGCCTCCTTGAGCGCTGCGCAACCTCGCTATCATGGAGCAGCCCCTGGGCGAGCGTTGTCCCAACGAGCTATGCATCGGGCATCATCTTGTATAGCGGGAGGACACGTGCCATAAGAGGCGCCACCCTCCTCACGTGATACCCCCTGATGACAACAGCCCTGTGGAGGCCATGGGTCTTTAGGAATGCGATGGCCTCGAGTAGGTCGTGCATCCTCTTCTTCTCCTTGACGGGTGGCCCCCAAGGCCATGACAGCGGAACCTCTTTGATCAGACGCTCAGAGAAGATTGGCAAGGGTTTAGTAGGGTCATCCTTCAAGTAGAACCAATGCGAGTGCCATCCCTTGTTGGATCTAGAGAGCTAGCAAGGCATGTACTCATCCACCCGCTGCCCCCGGAGGTGGATGCCCGTGCATCCCATTGGCACCAGGGTCTTTTGGCCTCTCTCCTTCTTCTTGATCAAGGAGATGGAGAAGAAATATCTCCAGAGCTTGAAGTGAGGCTCGATCCCTAGGTACCCCTCGCACATCATGATGAAGGCCATAATTTGCTGGATTCCATTGGGGTTCAAGTGATGCAACTTGATCTGATAATGGTGCAACAGACCCCAGAAGAACGGGTGAGGAGGAACCGCAAATCCACGCTCATGGAAGAGCGCGAAGGAGACGTTGCATCCTCGTGGCCGGGCACAAGCCACTCCGCTGCGTTGGTCCTCCCGTGGAGAAGACCACGCTTGACAAGGCCCTCTAGGCGTGTATAGGTAACATTAGAATGATACCATGAATCTATGGAGGATGGAGGTGGCTATGGAGAAGCAAAGGCAGCGACGGATGAGCGGAAGCTATGGATCTAGGGCTCCGACGAAGGATTAGCAAGCACGACAGATCTGAATGGTGGTGACAGAGAAATAGAGAAGGTAAGGCTGTAGTTTTGGTGTGCTAGAACACGAAGGGGGAGGTCGCTATTTATAGGGCAGAGCGGGAGGAGAAGGCAAACTGTCCGCCTAGATTCACGCGTCCGCTGCGCCGCATCATGTCACCTTCCCATGAAGATCGTGCACACGCTATCTCTGGCCGTGCCCTTGAAGGATACGTTGGATAACGGTTCGTCCATTCAATGGGCCAAGAACTGCTGTAGGTAAGAAGGGATCCAGAGCAGAAAATGCTCCTACGGCCCATTTAGGATCAGGAATTCAAAGGCTGGGCCACCGATGGGTTCATAGTCGCTCCTAGGCACCCTTAGAGCAAGGGGTGGAAAGGGATGGGCCCACTAGTGGCTAGTACCTGAGCCCACGAGCGCCGCAGGCATCCTGGCCCACATTCAAGTCTTAGTTGGTTCCTAGTCTATGGTTTTTCCTCAAAGAAAGGCAACGAGCCCTTGGGACCGGCCAAACAAACCCAAGAACTATATGGATTGACCGCCAAGAGTCTGGAGTCGGTCACCAGCTAACCCATGCTGGACCCCCGCGAACGGAAAGTCGGGGCCCCACTCGAGCACCATGATTCGTCCATCACAAAGACAAGACAACCCTTGATCGGACCCCTACTACGTGCGGAGGCTTGAGGAAAGTTGGACTCGCAAGGAGAACGAACGCGCGGTCACAGTACGACGGCAGACCGATCGGATCCTAGGGGACAGGAATCAAGAAAAATCTTTCCGACCTCCCGAGTCCTACGGTTACGTGCCCCCAAGAAGACCGATCACGATAAAAGGGAACCGCCGCCCTACCAGGACACGCTGCGGGCTACAAAAAGAAGGCCAAGACCCTTAGAGTCATCAAATCCAAAAAGCCTCCAAAGGAGTATTCTACTCTTCCGTAGGTTCGGGGGCTACTATCGGGTATCGATAGTAGGGATACCCAAAGCAAGGAAGTTAGCGCCCGTGCTGACTTCCCCGGTGGAGCAAGACATATTAAAAGGTCTCGCCCGACCCCTTGGGTGCGAGCTCCGTCTCGTCTGACCCCAAGGATGCGGTTTTTGTCTTGCTTGACCTCTTGGCCATGGGGGTCTCGTCTAAGGCCGTGGGCTCTGTCTCGCTCGATCCCTTGGGTTCGTGCTCCATCTCACCTGACCCTAAGGACGCAATTTCCGTCTCACCCGGCCCCTTGGGTTCGTGCCTCGTCTCACCCAACCCTAAGGCCACGGGTTCCGTCTCACCCGACCCCGAGGATGCGGTTTCTGTCTTGCCCGACCCCTTGGGTTCGTACTCCGTCTCGCCCGACCCCTTGGCTTCGTGCCTCGTCTTGCCCGACCCCAAGGCCGCGGGCTCCGTCTCGCTCGACCCTGAGGCCGTGGGCTCCGTCTTGCCCGACCCGAAGGTCACGGGCTCTGTCTCACCTGACCTCTTGGTTCATGCTCCATCTTGCCCGACCCCTTGGGTTCATGCTCTGTCTCGCCCGACGGGGATCCATACCGCCGCCAACCACTTTAGGTCTAAGCGTATGGGCCTAGGTCAAAACTCTGACACTAGGGAAGAGACTGGCACGACTCGATGTAACCCGTGGCCATGACAGGCCATACCTGAGGATTCACATCAAGAACAGCGTTGGACGTGTCGGTGCTGCTCTGCCTAACCCTCGTACGAACGCTGACAGGCGCGTCAGTTCACCACGACGTCCGCCGGGACAGAATAGAACGCCATGACCGGCAGATGACACATGCGCATAGCGCCAGTGACGAATAGGTCCGTGACGTGGAGCCGTCTCTGTTGACATCTACAGGATCGGCGGGACCCCCCCTGAAGAAGAAGAAGGATCCGGTGATTCTGGAAGTCTTCTTCTTCTCCTTTTCCTCCGCTGTATCCCGCGCTTTC
Source organism: Miscanthus floridulus (assembly GCF_019320115.1). Lineage (NCBI taxonomy): Eukaryota > Viridiplantae > Streptophyta > Magnoliopsida > Poales > Poaceae > Miscanthus > Miscanthus floridulus. Next base: position 115,930,214 of record NC_089586.1, on the reverse strand, counting down.
CCTTCGCCTATAAAAGGGGAAGTAGGGCACCCCATGAAGGGGGATCCAGATCCGCACGAGACCGAACCACGAGATAAAAACATAAGAGCACGGCACGAACATACGGCTGAGTAGCGAGCTCTCAGCACCCGTTCACTTCTTCCACTAGAGACTTGGGATCATTTCCCTCTCTCGTCCGTTTGTAACCCCTACTGCAAATCAAGTGCTGATAACACGAGCAGCAGCAAACTGGACGTAGGGACGTTCCGCCCGAACCAGTATACACTCTTGTGTCCTCCGACCACACCATCCGAACCAAACACGTAGATATAAATTTACTCGTTGACGATCAAAAACACCAACAACCGGCTTATACGAGCGGCCGGCAATGCTCGCGTGCGGAACAGGGACTGCACGTTGATGGCATAATATAGCCGCATCCTCATGGGGCGCTAGCGAGAAGAGACACAATACCAATACTAGCCTAGGCATGGACGCGCGTAACAGTTTACCGGTGGTTGATCAGAAGATGAGGCAACAAGAAGGCGGAGCAAGAGCAAGGCGAGGTTTCGCGGAAGACGGAACCAGCTGGGCGCGCGTGTCAGCAGCGTCAATGAGAGCGATCGAGGAGAAACGTCACGTCCTCGATCGTATGATGCATGGAGTGAGGGAAATGCCACTTGCTTGCTTGGTTTAGCATGGGCTTCCAATGACGGCTATTATCTTGGATGTCAGCAAGGAATGGAAATCCCTCTCTCTCTCTCTCTCTCTCTCTCTCTCTCTCTCTCTCTCTCTCTCTCTCTCTCTCTCTAAATCAACGGTGTCAATCGACTAGGCCCACAAACAGCTCGAGAGACGTCGATCAGGCGATGGGCTGAATTTCGAAACGGGCTTTGTCTCACTTTATCAGGGCTGCACCTTGTCTGGGTTGTTAGCTAAGCAGGCTGACGGTCCAGCTCATGGGGGCCTATCTCTCGGCCCGTCATTCGACATTCCTAAAAAAAAACAAATAAGGTGTTGGTTTGGTGACATCATGCATATCATAGATTGACCAGTTGAACAAGAGCTCGTGCGTTGCCACATTGCCTGAATGGAGATGTGTAGCTCGCTTTTCACATTTCTCAATCTCACAATAGATGTATACAATAGTCATGCATTTAACTTGAACCAATCTCCAATCTATTTCTAGTGCGGAATTAGTTTTTTATTGCATCTATATCTTTTAGTACGGGGCTTGTAACTTAAATCAAAATAAGATTGAGCCAAACAGTCAAAGCCCGTAAAATCTAACAAGATAACTAGTGAAGCGTGTAAAATAGTTGCACGTTTCTTTGCAACGTAGATAGTAGCTAGTAAATATAAAAGAAAATATCCCTATTTCGTTTCCCCTCGCCTTTCTTGAGCCACTTGTGATTTTTGGTATAGAGCTAGTCTACAACCATATAGATAACCTACAAAGAAGAAAATAATTACATTCTTTTTCAAAAACAATATCGACCAGCAAATAGCGCCGGCCTGTTCAATATATGGTCCATAAATATAATTGTGTTGTATTATTTCTTTAGATAATGAAAAGAGGTTTTCAGCTTCATCCTTGTTGACGAGGATTCAGACCATCTTATTACAACTCAACGCATCAAAACAAACAAAGTTTTTAAGACAAAAACAATTCAAAACTCAATCCTAAACGATGAAGGCCATGCATAGGACGCAAAGAGACGCATTGCTGCGGTCTTCAGAGTCTGGCAAGCGTCTAACATGAGCACTTGTCGAACCTCACACCATTGCAATTGGGCCCAAAACAAAAGCGAGTGGATCCCCCAGAATAGAATCTTTAAAAAAGTTTGGATCGACAATTGTCAAAACTTTGTCATCCATATTGACCATAAAATAGCCGCCGTACCAACTAGTAAAAGGGATCGAAACGTTTATCTTTCTAAGAATACCATTCACTAAATAAGTATTGGAGGTTTCGAGGTGGATTAATTCCTAACACCATGTGGACTATTTTTTTATAAAAATGGCGTGTGAGCATTGAAAGAAAAAAAGTGCTAGTTGGTTTTAGGTTTACCACAGAAATAGCATGACCCATCTCTTTCAATTTCTCTTTGCTAAATTATCCTTAATGACAAATGCCTTTTTTAAGATTAAAAAAGATTTTAATCTCGGAAGGAATCTTTAGGCGCCAACTGTGAGGGTCTGTTTGGATCTTTTCCTCTAAAATTTAGATCTTTAAAAATTTTAGAGCACTTTAACTTACTTTTGAGGTCTAAAGCTCTAATGTGATGTGAGCTAGAGCTAATTCTAGACCACCTGTTTAGAGCTTAAAGTTTAGAGGTGGACAATCTTTCTAGTTGAAAACAAATCAAGGTCATTTGCAGGTCTTGGTTCCTGGTTAGCACTGGTCGCTAGCACGTCTCTGCGGTTTCTGGAAGACCTCCGTATTCCTCTTTCCTCCTATGACCTAGGTGAAAGTGAAATGGCAGAGAAGAGGTTGGAGACGACGACGCTGACAGCCGCAACGCAACACGTCGTCGTGAATCCTCTGACGAGGACACGACTCATCAAGTCATCATCATCAAGCGGATAAACATCGCGCGCGGCTGCCCTCCAAGCTCGGGCGGTAGGGGCGTAGAAATACGTACAGGATCGGAGACTGACCACTGACCGGAGACAAAGAAGGTACTGTAGCACCGAGAGCTGCAGCTGCCGCGGAGGGGTACTCGCGGCACGTCGGCGTCAGCGATGCGGTGGCGACACCTGCCGCGTGCGCCCGGCCAAGACCCGGATGCGGAAGCGGCCACATGCGTTCCCGGAGGCCGGATCAGCGTGATGGGCGAGCCATCTGATTCTGTCTTTTTCCCTGGAGGGCTGGCGGCAGGCTGCTGGTGCTGGACCGTGGGGATTCGGGATGGGCTTGACGCTGATGTGATTGTCCCGGTTAGCCTGCTCTGCGCAAGACACTGGCACTTCAGACTTGTCACTGAGCGTGTATGGGCATGCTCGTCACCGGGACCAAGGAGTGTATGATAGTATTTTTTCAGATTAGGCTTTATTTAGTTCCTTCTTCAAAAGTTTACTCTCTATCTCATCAAATATTTAACATATGTATGAAGTATTAAACATAGATTAAAAATAATTAATTGCACAGTTTACGATTAATTTACTAGACGAATCTTTTAAGCCTAATTAGTTCATGATTTAACAACGTGGTGCTACGGTACACATATGTTAATGATAGATTAATTAGGCTTAATAAATTCATCTTGCGAATTAGTGACGGATTTTGTAATTTGCTTTTTTATCAGTATCAAACACCTCATGCATGACACCCAAAATTTTACACCTTGAATTTAACGAAGACCTTATTTACCCGACTCCATGGAATTGTTCTGCGTCTGCAGAAGCAAATCTGTTCCCTTCGTCTTTGGATCCTCCTACCGTCTTGGACGGCGAGCAGAGAGATTGCCAGGTTAGACAGTGCTCGCTCCGTGAGACCGGGATGACCAACGCGCGCGCCTGGGAAAACCCACAACTGCATCGGACATTCTAAAAGGAAATGCTAAAAGGAAAATGATTTTTTTTTGCATGCAGCTACAGAGATTCACACACTGGGTTGTCAAGAGGATAAGGTTTTAATTGAATTTGGCTGGCGTGCCCCCTGCAATGATGGTCATTGGTGAGCGAGCCATGTTGACCTCTACGCTATGCTCCAACGCATATCATTTTAACCTGGGCCTTGTTTAGATCGAAAGTTTTTTCAACCTGATGAATAGTACCATTTTCGTTTTATTTGGCAAATATTGTCCAATCGTGGACCAACTAGGCTCAAAAGATTCATCTCGTGATTTTCAACTAAACTGTGTAATTAGTTATTTTTTTTACCTATATTTAATACTCCATGCAAGCGTCCAAAAATTGATGTGATGGAGAGAGAGTGAAAAAACTTAGAATTTTGATGTAAACTAAACAAGGCCCTGTTTCTTTCCAAGAAATTTTCATTTCTGCAAGCCATGCAAATCCCCAAGTCGCTGGACAGGACACAAGTTTGGCCTTTGAGCGTGACAGAAAACACAGTCACAGTGATTCCTGTTACTACAGTACTGTAGACAGCAGTGCTACTTTAACAGCCTTCCAATGATTTGTGTACACGTTACATATATGATAGTGATTGACATTACCAATATTTGGCTTCTGCACAAGCTCATGGAAGTCTCGAGATAGTAATCTTAGGATAAATTACATCGGTTGAATTTGTAAGCACGGACAGGCGAGAGGCGGCTTAAATTGTCTGAATTACTTGATGCCTCTAGTCAGGAACTATTCATGCTAGCTAGGGATGAAAACGGATCGGATCGGATCAGATAATGGCTTTTCCATATCATAATCCACTTTTTTTATCAGATTCGGAGCGGATCGGATATTATACGGATTTGAATGCGAATATGAATTTTTCAGGATGTTGGAAATGGTCTGGATTCGGACCGGTGTCGGAAGCGAAAGCGGATTTTCTTAAGTCAGATAATATGTGTTTCATGTTGTTTTTTATGATGAGAATCAATTCATTAATCAAAGTCATAAAGAGGCAATACAACTCGAAATAATCAACATCAATCCACCACTTCGATTTAGGAGCTCACAAAATTAATACAAGTTCTCAGCTTAGATTTAAGAGTTAAAACAAGCATGTAAAAGAAATAAATATTCTTAATTAAGCAAAACTTCGCCTTCCATCACAGCAGTGCGAAAAGATACTTAAATTAGTATATATAGTTGACGAGCTTTGCTTGTGGGCTATAATATAATAATAGGCTAGGCTTAGGCTCCTTAAAATATTCGGATTATCCTATTATAAGCGTTGGATAATCCGTGTTTAATTATCGGACAGCGCCGGCGCTCTACAAATACTTGTTGGTCTAGGACCTGCTGCATGTAACACCCTTGGTGTTACGGACTTAGTTAGCACAGAGGTTAAGGCCTAATAAACCCTAGTGAATTTGTTTTCCAGGTTTTTACAATGAATTCTCACATGAAATGGTAAGGTGAACTTTGTGTGACTCGCCTTCATGAATAAAGAAACAAATAAGTGTTGCTAATCAATTTGCCTTGGTGCTTAAAAGCTCTTAAATAATCTTGGGAACAAAAGTTGTTTAGGGTTTGTTTTGAAAAAGTATGAAGAAAGTGTTTAAAAATGCCTGATAGCAATTCTAGTAAATAAATAGTGAACGGCTTGTTTTATTCGATTAAGCAATGAAAAACAATTTTTGTAAACAAAAATAAAATATAACTTGTATTTAGTACTTAAATAAAATTTGAAGTACAAGTTTAGTAGATGAAAATGCAACTTTTATTTTGGTAAGTAGATGTTGTTCAATAGTATTTTTGATAGCTCAAGAATTGAATGTGGAATTCAATTTCAGCTTCTAGAACGAAAATGACTTAAGTCTGAAAACCTAATGACGATGTCGTTTTGGTATTTAAATTTTGATTAAATTTCTTAAACACTAGATCCATGTTTTTGTACTGTTGGTTGCACCATAGTGAGTACCTTAGCATGGTGTAGTTCATGGACTAGTTTCATTTTGCGTTGGCGTTGTAAAGCGTTGTAAAAATTATGCAAACCCCTTTAGAACGCGCTGTGAGCCATGATTTGGTGCTCGGTTTGCGAACTGGCGTTCAGCGTGACGAACTCATGTTGGCACCTCTCTATCTCCCTCTCTAGTTGCTCTCTGGACGAGAGGTTTGCTTCGCCAGTTGGGTGATAGTATTGGCTTTAGGTTAGTGGTTTCGGTTGAACCTCCACCGAGCTGGGTTCAAAGTTTGGCATGTTTCAAAATTCGTGCAAGCACACAGTTCGGTCGTTCGGATCTAGGGACGCGGTCACCGCGTCTGGTGTCGCGTTTGTCGTGGGCTCTCTATACTGCTGCCGACCGCTGCTACCTTGTGTGCCTGCGTCGCGCGTTGCCTGGCTTGCCTTGTGAGTGTGGCCACTGTCCCGCTGGCCAGTCCTTGTGGCCATCGGCTGCACACCGAGCCAGGCATGGCCGTAGCCGCTCTCCGCTGTGCGTGAGTTGCTGCCAGCCGTGGCGTTGGTTGCGCGCACATGCAGGGCTACGCCCTTGCCCTCTTGTCACCTTAGTCACTACAGCGCTCGCCCTCCGCCACTCAACCCACCTACCACACCCTGCTCTCGACGCCGTTGCTAGGCTTGCCATGCGGCTGCTTGCATGTGGCCACGCACAGGCACATCTCTACGGCTCCATCCGAGCACTAATCAATGTGCCTCCTGCCCCTCGCTCGTGCGGTCATGTCCCTGCGTTGTCGTGCCCTTGTCGGGTGTTGGATGGGCCACTTCAGCCGTGGCCGCTCTCCGTGACGTGGCAGTGGCAATGCACCATTCTCTCTTCCATCATAATCACCAACTCAAGGCTTCTTGGTCCAATTCCTTGTGCCAGTGAGTAGCATAGGAAGTTAGCTAGACGCCCCATTCTCATCGAGCCCAGCCGTGGTCTGTCGGTGGTCAATTTCGGTTTCTCCTCGCCGCTGGTCTTGTGCGTCGCTATGACCAAGGGATTGGGGGTAGAGCCCTATTCCTCGATAAAGGATGAACGAGTCATCCCTTTGAGCTCGCCTTGTTCCCCTCGCGCTACTGCTCATCTCCGTTAGTTCAGGAACGGCGTGGGTGAGGACCTAATGTGCCAGTGTCCGCCTTGGAGCGTCGCTGCCGGGCTCGCGTGCACGCGGCTAGGTCATCTCAGTCCTCCTCTGCTTCGACCGTCACCTCAACATGGACCGCGATGAGCCTCTGATGCCTCCCCGCCGCCTTGACCCTCCGATTAGTGCCCTTGGTCGTTGGAACGGTCGCGCCGCCACGCGGTTCGGCCCGACGTCGAGGATAGGTTTCGGTAGTGCGTCGTTGAGCTTCCTTCCATGTCGCATCACTACGCGTTGGCCCGTAGGTCCCCATCGACTGGTTAGATGCGTCGATTAGGCCCTTAGTTGGCTAGCTTGGCCACGTAGTGCCGACACAAGCCGCGTCGGTGAGCGCAGTGGCATCTAGGACCACCCCGTTGTGAAGACGGGATAGTTCGGGGGCTTGTTTGCAAAACTGTTGTCTGTAGGAATAGTATACATAGTAGTTGTATTAATAACTAAAAGCTCGGGGGTTTTTCTACAAACAGCCACCGTCGCGCACGGGCCTTCTGGTTTGGGCCATCGCGCCTCGCGCGAGGCCGCGTCCCATGCTGGGCCGCTGGGCTGCTGAGCCAGAATTGGTTGCCGCCGGCCCTTTTCCTTTCTCTAAGCATTTTCTAATTTAGTTTCTAAGGCAAACTTGTAAATTTAATATAAATTTGTGTAATTGGCCAAATATTATGAAACTAATTTTGTTAGATTCCTAAAATTATGATCTACCTACTAATATATCTTGTTCACATAGTTTCATAGTATTTTCAGGAGTTATTTAATTAAATTGAGATGCTTAATATTGTTAAGATATAAACTTGTAAGAATTTTGGTAATAAATTGGTGATAGTGTTGGCTCTAAAAATTTCACAGTACATTCTTAATATTATTAGGTGCTCACTGCAATTTTTGTAGCTCTATAATAATTAGTTTGCTAAAATAACTAAGGAGCCCTAGTTCAAATATATATATTAAATCAAGGAAATAAAGAAACACAGTGAGAGTTTAGAACTAAAACACTTGTTGGAAAATAACGCCTTATTCGACAACGTGGATATGTAGCCTAGTACGTTAGTCATTGGAGCTAGCTCGTTAGCTTGAGAGGCGTAATCATATTTTTAAGAGTTGCGGTCACCGTTGATTAATTACGTCTCTGCGTTGCATCCACATATATCATAATAGGAATAACGATGGATCGTGGAGTCGACTAGAGTAGCAGAAAAGATGGTGCCTTGATGATCGTGTCACCATGATAGAGTGCTAACATTTGGTTATATCTTATCCAGGCAAGCCCCGGTACATAACCCCTATAATTTTGCACTTTATTTTATGTTTGTGCATTAAGTTTTAAGAAGTTGAATGAAACTCACTTGCGCATATATATATACATATATATATATACATATATACATATATATATATATATATATATATATATATATATATATATATATATCCTATGAGTCTTACTAGTATGGCAGGATCGTGTAGCTGCTATGCTATAGGACCCTGATAGAGTCGAGTGATTACCTGTCACTCGCGAGAGATATGAAAGATATTATTGTTGTTATTATCATATATGGATGATAATTGGAGACCAGGCGGGATTATACTTTAAATTTGAACTTGGTTAGGCAACTGAACGAGGCTCCGGTTGCAATTGTCCCGCTTGAGTCGATTGAGGACCGACCATTGCTGTGGATGATAGTCAGGTCACAGACTTATTATCCTGAGCACATACTTGCTTATAGGAGCGGGAAGACTTATTACTCTCTTGTCGTGGGCTCCGGCTCTTTCTAGACCGGCTTTTAGGGGTGGGTACTAGGTGGAGGTCTAAGCACCATACTGAGACCGGGTCTCAAGCGTTGGGGGCTTGGAGTCCAAGTTTGGACGGGAACTTGGACCCCTTGACAGGAGTGGAACGTGTTGGTCTTGTTTGTGCCTCAGGCACAAGTGAGATGTGTGTTTTGGGGTACCCAGGTGAGATATATTGATTCACGAATCGCCGTTTCTATGAGACGGTATCGACTTGGCCATGGTCTAGCACCGTAGTAAAAACTAGAACATGAAAGATGATAAAACAGTATGATTGCTTATCACATGTTTGGAAGTAGCATAGGTGCTTACCTAGAATGGGTAGCTAATCAACTAAAAATAACTTCTAAAACTTGAATATAAGGATGCACTATTAGTAACGCGTCCTGCAAATGCAATAAACCAGCAAGCCAAATAAGCCTTGCATATTATTGGAGTATTTTATTTTTCTTCTGCCAGGTAAGTCTTGCTGAGTACAATCGAGTACTCAGGGTTTTATTCCCCCCTGTTGTAGGTGACAGGAGCTGACTCTTGTGTGTGGAAACCTTCTGGTAGGCTCAGAAACGATTCCTTTCACGCTACGAATCGTAGTGTTTATTTATAACCTTACTAAAGGTTTTTATAAGAAAAGATATAAAATCTGCTAGCATATCTTGTATATAAATGTCCACTATGTTAATGCTTCACTATACCATTAAATTATTCTTTGTTTCCGCTGTAACTCTGATTATATGTTTATTTTTCGCTACAAGATAAAACTTGCGAATCTGAAGGGTGTAAACTCGTTTACATGTAAACCATTTTAATTCCGACGTTGCATTCAATTTGTTAAGAACTCTGATGTTGTAATAAAGTGATGTAAGAAATGGTTAAGAATGTTGTAAGCTTTATCCTCTCGTTTATGATCCTGGCGAAAAATGTGGATTTTCGAGCTCTCCTCGTGGGTGGGTTCGACGGAACGGCATGATTTAGTGCACTCTCTTGGGTACTTATTGTCTAATAGAGGATAAGTACTCTTAGAAGGTATTAGATTAGGCTGTTCTGCCACACTGCGGAACGTGGTTTTGAACCCATTTCAATCCGATCGATTCGTTTGGAAGTGGTCGCCGGATGGAAAGTACTCGGCGTCGTCGGCATACAGGAGCGTTCTTCCATGGGTCCACGAACCTCCCTGGCGCCAAGGAACTATGGCGAACCAAGGCGCCGCCGAGGGTTAAGTTCTTTTGTTGGCTCTTCATCGCCGTCTGTGGACAGCGGACAGGCGAAAGAGGCACGGACTGTAGGATGACGACGGCTGCGCACTATACGTCCAAGAGCCGGAGACTGTTGATCACCTCATTATGGGTTGCGTGGTCGCCAGGCAACTCTGGTTTTCCCTACTATCTCCTATCTGTCTGGAGTCCAACGTTTCGAGGAGCCACGACGCGCTAGTTGATTGGTGGCTCAGGGGACGAGCGCTGTTGCAAGTAGATGCGCGCCCGACGTTCGACACGGCTGTTCTGCTCGTTGCTTGGTGCGTATGGAAGGAGAGGAACAACAGGACTTTCAACAGATCGTCCGCGGGTCTACGCGACATGTTCAGAGCCGTTCTTCGTGAGGCTGAGGACCGGGACGCCGCTGGGTTCTCGATGTTGGCAGCCGCGCTGTCTGCGTGGTCGCGAAACGATGCTGGGATGTAATATCTTTCTAAAGGATCCAGTAGTTAGGCTTCTATTCTGGGCGGTGGCCACTCGCCACTGTTGCTTGTTGTTGTCACAAACTCCTTACCCGCTTAATGAAATACAGGTGTGTTTGCCCGATCGAGAAAAAAAAATCAGTGCACAGCCAAATCGTCTGGTGCCATGCATGGTTCTCCAATAATGGGTACTATATGTGGGGTTGGAAACTTTGTGCTTTCCACTCTGGTTTCCAATTCTAAGTTTCTATAACCCATTCATTTAGACGAAAACTTACTTCATCCGACTTGAAGTATAAGGGATCAAAATTTGTTCACATATTACGGAGAGAACACACCTTAATTATAAGAGTTTGACATGAGCTCCAAGTAAATTTTTAGTTGATCACTTTTTTTTGCATGCTAACTTTAACACATCTCCTATATTTAGAGCCCGTTTGGCCGGGCTCCGAGCAGCTCCGGCTCCTCTGACTCCTCCCATGTTCATCTCCTATAGCGACACTGTTCACCGGAGTCGTTTCTCTCTCTCCTCCTTTCCTCTCTTACTGACAGCGCCGGAGCCGGAGAAGCTCGTTTTTTTACTCCTCCGGCTCTAGCTCCTGCGCGCTACAGTTGCACTACAGTGTGGGAGCCAGAGCCGGCGGGAGCCCGGCCAAACGCGTCCTTAAGGTGTCTAATTTTTTATTATTGTTCAGGGAACATGTAATTATGTCATTGTTTGACTATATGGAAAAGTTACAAATTACCTCTAATGAGTTGTTATTTTAATTAATTGTACTACTAAGTCTGTCTAAAATTGTTGTCCAAATTCAGACAACAGAAATATAAGAACTCCCTAACTTTAATGGTGTATATGGACATGCCCCGCAGGTCCATCTAAGGCCCCGTTGAGTTCCAAGCCAAAAACCAAAAATTTTCAAGATTTCCCGTCACATCAAATCTTGCGGCACATGCATGGAATACTAAATGTAGGCGAAAAAAAACTAATTATACAGTTAGCCGAGAAATTGTGAGACGAATCTTTTAAGCCTAAATAGTCCATAATTGGACAGTTTTTGTCAAATAAAAACGAAAGTGCTACAGTAACCAAATGTCAATAAATTTTAGAACTAAACAGGGCCTAATTAATAGAGAATAGTTTTACAACAGTAGTGACCAGAGGCTGTCTGCCAGGTTATTTTTGTGTGAGCGAGGATGTCCTCCTTTGCGTGTCACTGTGTGCATGCCGGCAGAAAGTGCAGCAGACATGAAAGAGAAATAAAATGAGAAAAGGAGTTTGTAGGAGCTAGATACTAGATACGTCCACAGTAATAAAGAACGTTATCCAAGCAGGAAAATATTTCTACTTGGCTGCAGGCAATGCTGGCCGCCTGAGCCCTCTCTGGAAAGCATACTACGTTCCAAGGGCAAATAAGTTTAACCTGTATCTTTCCAAGATAAGGGCGTGTTCTTTTTCAGGTGAGGGACTAACGACTAAAATTTAATCTCAATTAGTCCGTTTGAAACAAACAACAAGGAATAAAACAGGGACTAGGAACTAGTCCCTTGCGGCTGCTTATTGGGACCAAAGGGCCCAAATTGATAGCCCATGCCCTTCAATAATTGCTCCCAGCGCCCTCATCCACCCATCCCGAAACCCTCGGCGCCACTCGCTCCCTCGCCCTCTCTCTCGTCCCTGTCGCCGCTCCGGTCATGCGGACCCCTGCGCCGCCGTTCCCCCTCCCCCCCCCCCCCCCTCGAGCCCACACCGTCCTTAGTTGGTCCGCACGCCGCCGCCGCGGCTCGACCTCCTTCCCACACCGCATCCGCCATGGACGGCTACGGGAACAACTACAAGGATTACTTCGTCGGGTCTTCTTCCTTTTCCGCCGCAGGATCTGAGCCCTACCCTCAGTTCCTCGGCACTGACGAGTTCGGCATGTACTTCCAAGCTCCTTCTTCTCCCTACGCCTCCCCTAGCCTCTCTGCTCCACGGACACGGCTAGAGAGCCTAGATCTGAACTACCAGGCCGAGTTCCCCAACCTCGACGTCTTCCCCAACCAGGAGCAACTGCCGTCGGAAGCATTCCGGGCCAGCGTTGGGCTCCCTCCGCTTGGCCCTGGCGGTAGACCGCTCAAGGCCAGTTCTAGCTTCCACGGCCGGTGCATATCGGATCACGTCCCAGAACTGGCCATCGAGGTAGCCATACTGTGCGCCCAGGAGGTAGCTATCACGGAGCTCTGTTTATTGGAGTGGCATTCGGCAAACAGCCAGCAGCATCCGCTCCTCAAGGTTTGCCACTTTTCGGAATGGGCGGTGGTGGCCGCGGGGTCCGGATGAGGCAGACGTTGTCCCGTGCATCCACATCTACCGCCAGCAACTCCGACACCGTGGATCTGGACGGAGAGGATGACGACAACAACGAAGAATCCGATGAGATTGCCCCTATGTCGGTAAGATCCAAACCCTATACCCTATTTTTTTGTAAAAAAAAACTATTTTTGATTGTGTTTTGGTGATCTCTAAGTGATTATTTAGCATGGGAGTTATCTGTTACATGAAAACTACATGTTGTATGTTTTTGTGCTTATGTTTCTAGAGCTATTGAGCTTAAGTTTCTGTATCACAATATTAGTGTGTAGAATAGCATTTTTTATTCATCATGAGTTTATAATTTAGTTGGTTGGTTGTCTTTAGCATGAAAATGTGATGAAAACATTACCATTTTGTGCTTATGTTATCTGTTACATGAATACATTACCGTTGGAAGCATGTAGTTGAACCTATGCATTTGTGTTGAACCTATATATTTATGATGAACCTATGTATTTCAGTTCAATGATTTGGCTTGTGATGACGTTGGAATGCTTTGTGATTGCTTCATGATTGATTTGGCAATGATTGATTCGGTCTTCATTGATGTGTTCAGGTTGATGATGGAAATGCCGCACATGGTTCTGATGATGACTCACAGGACAACGATGATTCATCATCAACTGATTCTAACGAGGAGGATGCAGTGGTAGAGTACTATATGAGAGCCCAAAAGAGGAGGCGACAAATGATTGTCGCTGCTTGCACTCTCAGGTATGTATTACCACAAGCTTCACATGAACAGAACTGAACATAGAGTACTGGCAGAATCTGGTTACCAATAGGTCACAAGAACCTTAGACCATAGGACACAATGCTACAAAATGTTTAGGATGAGGAAAGAGTGCTTCGATAAGCTTTATAGTGTGCTTCAGAGTTCATATGGATTGAAGCCCACATGTAAGATGACATCAATCGAAGCTTTAGGGATGTTCTTATGGATGTGTGCATTGCAACAATCAGTTAGACAAGATGACAACCGGTTCACATGTTCATTATGCACAGTCAGTAGGAAGTTTGATAAGGTGTTCGCTTGTGTGTGCAAACTAGCAGCTGATATAATTAGGCCAAAAGACCCTAAATTTAGAGTTGTGCATAAAAGGTTGCAGTCTCCTAGGTTTGCTCCTTTCTTTGATCAGTGCATTGGAGCACTAGATGGAACACATGTGAAGGTAGTGGCGCCAACAAATCAGGTAGTACCTCATATGGGAAGACATGGGTACACTAGTCAGAATATGTTGGTCTTTTGTGATTTCGATATGAGATTCACATTTGTTGTTACAGGATGGCCTGGATCGGTTCATGACATGCGGGTATTCAAAGATGGAATTGACAAGTATAGTGACAGGTTTCCACATCCACCTGAAGGTATTGATTTGTCCTATTACCTCTTGTTTAATCTAAATGCTCTTATTTTACATTTGGCTTACAACAAATTACAACCGTGTAGGGAAGTTCTATCTTGTCGACTCGGGTTACCCAAACTGACCAGGTTATCTTGCACCCTACAAGGGTACAAAGTATCATGTCCGGGAGTATCGACAAGGACCCGCCCCAAGAGGTAAAAAAGAGCTCTATAATTATGCACATTCTTCACTTCGAAATATCATCGAGCGATCATTTGGAGTGTTGAAGATGAAGTGGAAGATTTTTTTTGGATTTACCAAGTTATCCGACGCCAAAGCAAAGCAAAATAATTCTCGCATGCATGGTCCTTCATAATTTCATAAGAGAGAATGATAAGAAGGATAAGGACTTTGAGAGGTGTGATGAAGATGAAAACTACAATCCACTGAAAGAACCATCGTCTAGTCAAGCTAATGGAGCTAGTACTACTCATGCCGATGAAGATCAAAATATGAATCGGTTTAGGGATTGGATAGCCGATGGTTTGTATGCTAGGAGGTAGCTTTGATGATTTGTAATAATGGAGATTGTAGAACTGCATGAACACTATTTTAAATAAATGAAATTTGGTGATTTTTAACCTGGCCAGCAGCGCGGCCAGTGAGCGACGCAGGCACGCGTGCAGCTGAAGCCAACGCGGGAACAATGCAACGCGCGGGAGTAGCCAGCCGTCCTGCGCGGGTGAGCAGAGATGGATAGCAGCATTAATTAGGGGCTCTTTGAACATTGCTCAGGTGCATTAATGATGTTTAGTCGCTTCTAGTCCATGTAAAAGAACATCATTTTTGTTCCTTCACTAGTTCCTGTTTTAGTCTCTAGTCCTAGGACTAGAGAAAAGAACGCGTCCTAAGTCCTTCTGATTTCGTTCTGCAAGCAAAGCGGGGATTCCGATTTTTATTATTTGAAACAAGCTAAGGACAACAATTGGATAACCAGGGCTGTTTTGGCCTTGGGCATCCCCACAAATCAGAGTGGAGTTCTAACATTTGACCGTGCTGTTACCTACTAGCTACCACCCTCTTGTCTCAAATTATAGGTCATTTTGGCTTTTTTAAGTACATATTTTTGGCTATACATATAGATATATGACATCTAAATACATAGCAAAACTATGCCCCTAGAAAATCAAAACGACAATTGAATTGGAACGAAGGAAGTACCAGTGTACCATATGATTTCCTCTTAAAACAAAAACGATAATAATGCCTAATCAATTGTATGCGCGGTACATATATGATGGCGATCAGCATGATCGATTTGGCTTCTACAAGTCCAAGGAAGTCTCGGGATAGTCTAGTTTGCTTTTTGTTGAATATATATCCATATTATACACTTTTTTTTAAGGCTATCCATATTATACACTTGATTCCTCGGTAAACCTCTCGGAGAAATTGAAGCTAGCTATTAATCGTAGGTACCTCAATAAGTTTCACGGTATCAGGAACTGAAACATCAGTTATAAAGTTCATCGAAATTCTTGCATCGGTTACGAATAAACAGAAAGAGTAATCCATTGAAATTGCGCATATAATCTTAAAAAATAAAGTGCTTGGAGTATTGTGTACGAAGAAACAGCAGCTGATCGGTACAGCAAACGACTTTTCATCAGGGGACCTCTTGTTCTGGTCCTCCTGATCCCAAAATGCTCCTCCAACGTGTCTCGAAACCATGCCGTGGCCCCAGCTGAAAATCCAGCCGCAGCCAATCGCATTTCGGGGAACCGGATGGGGTATTTCCAGCGGGCCAATCGCCTCCCAGATAAGGCCTGCAGGTGGGCCCCCACGTCTACACTAAAAGTGGAAAGTACACTTGGCATCGCGGCTGAGGTCCCCGAAAAAGAGCCATTCTGGGCCATGCACCTCTCACTCATGCAGTGCAGCCCTAATCCGGAAGCGATATTTTCTTGCGATTTTGTCACGCTAGCGGCCAGCTACATTCTGACACACGCTCGAGCTCGATCGGGGTTGGAGCTGGAGCGCGCGCACCTAGCTAGCTTTGTGCAAGTTTCCCGGGATCGCTGCTGCTGCACCTAGCTTTAATTTGTCGGCGGCACATGAGCAGCTCGAAGCAGTCGGCGGCCGGCGCCGCCGCCGTGGGCGGCAAGGCCGCGCGCGCCTGCGACAGCTGCCTACGGCGGCGCGCGCGGTGGTACTGCGCGGCCGACGACGCCTTCCTGTGCCAGGGCTGCGACGCGTCGGTGCACTCGGCGAACCCGCTCGCCAGGCGGCACGAGCGCCTGCGCCTGCGCCCGACGACGTCGCCGCCGGACCCGCCGCACTCGACGCTCGAGGCCGGCGTCGGAGTGGCGTCGACGTCGACGTGGAAGAAGCGCCAGCAGCAGCAGGTAGCGCCGGCGTGGTCCAAGCGCAAGGCGCGCACCCGGAGGCCGCACGTCAAGAGCGTCGGGCAGCTTCTGTCGAGGAAGCTCGTCGTCGTGCCCGAGGTGGCCACCGTCGAGTCGTCGGAGGAGCGTAAGGCCGAGGAAGAGGAAGAGGAGGAGGAGGAGGAGGAGCAGCTGCTGTACTGCGTGCCGACCTTTGACCGCGCCCTGGCCGAGCTCTGCACGCCGCCGCCTCCGGTGGATGACCCGACGGCCACGGCCTCATCATCCTGCTGCAGGGATGACGTCGACTGCGCCGTGGAGAACACAAAGGCACCACCGGCGGTGGTGGTCGCGGAATCGCCCGTGCAGCAGCTCCCGGACAGCTTCGCCGGCTTCGGCCCCACGGACGCCGAGCTCAGAGAGTTCGCCGCCGACATGGAAGCCCTTCTTGGCCAGGGCCTGGGCGACAGCAACGAGCTGGATGAATCATTCTACATGGAGAGCCTAGGGCTAATGACGACGCAGCAGGCGGAAGACGTCGGGCGGGTGAAGATGGAGCCCAACGGCAGCGTAATCTCCCACTCCCGCAGCGAGGGTGCTCCCGGATTTTGCCCTGCCAAGCTGAAGCCGGAGGCGTCGTCGGCTGAGGTGCTGGACATAGACTTCAACTGCAGCTCGCCCACGGTGATGATGGATAACGAGGACGAGGACAGCTTCGAACAGAAGGCGTCGGCGAGCAACGGCGGCGACGCCCCCGCGGGTACGCAGTTCTTGAAGAGGAGCCTGGATCTCAGTCTCAACTACGAGGCCATCATCGAGAGCTGGGGGAGCTCACCGTGGACCGATGGCCAACGGCCAAACGTCCAGCTCGATGACCTCTGGCCCCACGCCCACCTCACGGTACGTGATTTGCGAATTCACACGCCGCTGCTCCTCGTCCTCGATTCGATCGATCGCGCGCGCATACATGCTTCAACTTGCAACTTGCAATTGCAAGTACAATCGGGTTCATGCAAGGTTTGCTGCGTGGTACGGTGCAGGGCTGGATGGCGGGAGGAGGACGGCTGGGTGGGGAGGCGGCGGTGACTCCACGGCTGGGGATGGGCGGCGGGCGGGAGGCGCGCGTGACACGGTACCGGGAGAAGCGGCGGACGAGGCTGTTCGCCAAGAAGATAAGGTACGAGGTGCGGAAGCTCAACGCGGAGAAGCGGCCGCGGATGAAGGGCCGATTCGTCAAGCGGCCTGCCGCTGCAGGAGGAGCTACCATTGCCGCCTCGTGCGCCGTCACTTAGCTTGCCGCAACACCGATGTCGTCCGTGTCGCCGCGCCGTGCCCGTGCGTGCCGATCGAGGTCAGGCCGCGCCCGTGTCGCTGTGAGTGTCGAGGTCGTTGGACGACCTGTAGGCCTTGCAAGGGATCATTCACGGAATCACGGGCTCGGCATGAAATTACGGACTCAGAATTTGTCGAAGCTCCTTTTAGACCTCTAGTTAGTTGGTTCTACACATCACCTTTGTGTTTCTCTCAATCATTTCGGCATCCGTGAATGCGGAGGATTGAGACAAAACCGTGCTGTGCATTTGTACAGGAGTGCCGTCCCACCGTCTGGCTTATTAAGCCATCACAGTTAAGGAACAGACATTAAACAGAGAACCATGTACATTGCATGTATCTTGTAACTAGCCATATATCATGTATATATGTGTAGCAAACCTTTAATTTTGTTTTGTTGCGTAATGCGTACTAATCCACTAATCCATACGTCCTCAATTCGTTATGGACACACACACACACACACACACACACACACACACACACACACACACACACACACAGAGAGAGATATATATATATATATATATATATATATATATATATATATATATATATATATATATATATATATATATATATATAGAACTACTATCCTGTAGCTGCAGAATAACTTATTCTGTAGCCATTGATTATGATAATATATGTTATTTACGAGATATAGTAACTCCATAGTGTTTATATAATGTTATGGTAATATCCCATGTGTATAGTAAACTATCGTAATTGTATTGACATTATGGTAATTAGTATATAAATTATAGTAAATGAGTGTACAGAATAACTTATTTTGTAGCGCTACTGAATAGCCTCTCCCTTATAGTGTGTACATATACATACATATATATATATAATGTGTGTGGTGTTGGTGTGTGGTGTGTGTGTATTATATATAATCATATATATATATTATTATATATATATATATATATATATATACTATATATATATAATATATAGTATATTCAGTAGCGCCAGCTACAAAATAAGTTATTCTGTAGCCACCTCCATTTACGATAATTTTATATACTAATTTACAATAATGTCAATACATATTTACGATAGTTGGGTTACTATAACACATGGGGATATTTACAATAACGTTATAGTAAACCACACTACCGGAAACGTCAACTTTGCCGAGTGTTTTTATGTTTGTCGAGTGTATTCTCTCGGGCACTCGGCAAACAAGTTCTTTGCCGAGTGCTGCGCTAAAAACACTCGGCAAAGCGAAGGTTTGCCGAGTGTTTTCTTTTTTGCACTCGATAAAGAAGTAAAATATTTTTTCTGGGA